>NW_019154106.1:39053236-39389520 GCF_002288905.1 Enhydra lutris kenyoni
GGTGGCTCAGTGGGTTGAGCCTCTGCCTTCGGCTCAGGTCATGATCTCAGGGTCCTGGGGATCCAGCCCCGCATCGGGCTCTCTGCTTAGCAGGGAGCCTGCTTCTTCCCTCTCTCTGCCTGCCTCTCTGCCTACTTGTGATCTCACTCTGTCAAATAAATAAATAAAATCTTTAAAAAAAGAAGGAAAGAAAGAAAGAAACCAAGAAGTATGAAGATTGAATCTGCTGTTATTAGTCTCTCTCCAAGGAGGATGCTGGAGTTAAACATCCAAAACCAAGGAGTTCTGTGTCCAGTGAGTTGATACCAATTAATATTTATTAGATGTCCACTGTACATGGTGTAGCTTGTATCAGAGAGATCAAGAGGATCCAGCCCTCTCTGCTCGTGTGTCTTACTAAGACACACTTTAATCCATCTGTTAAAAAATGATGGCGCAGCCAGTTTCTCCCATGTTGTACTGTGAATATAGACAACAGCTGTTGTCTAATGCAAACTGACATCTTTTGTCCCTTGACCTAGAGATCCTTCCCGTGTGACAGAATAACGGGCTGATTCAACAAAAAGATTTCTTTCTCTCTGAAATGGCAGTCAGAGCATCACCTGCTTCCTCATGGGCATTCACGGTAAGAACTGAAATAACCCATAGCCTTAAGCAGAGACTTGAGTCTTTCCTGGAAGTTGTTTTCAAAACTGCCTTGTGTGTTCATTTTACTCAGAGCGCTTATGGAGATGGAGAGGAAGGGATGGTGGCGCACAGCGTGAGGACCTAACACAATGAGAGTTCTAGCTCTGGTTCTTCCAGTTACTGGCCTGTGACTTGCATTCAACCATGCTGAGTACCAAGAGTCTCGTCAGTTTGTCATACAGGTCAGTTCTGAACCTACTGCTTCACGTCTTTCAATTCATTATCTAATATAAGCCCCATTCAATTCCATGATCCGAGTACAGCACTACCGACATTCTGAAGTCTAGAATATTGAGGCTGAGAGAAGTTAAATATCTGGCACAAAGTCGCCCTGTTCGGATTTGAACTTAGAAATCAGTCTCTTATTTGCCATGCTTTACTTCATGGAAGCACCTTGAAAAAGACAGTCAAGCGTAGTGTTATTAGGAAGGTAACCACCCAAGTCCTAATGCACTTCACATGCAGCAACAAGGATAAAAACAGCTATAATGGGGCACTAGAAATCCTACTTATCGATTTTAAAAGTGAAAGAAGATTGACTTATTTCCTTATGAAACACACTGAAATAGTATCAGATTCTTTTCAGCACTAAATATCTGTCAGTCCATAAATAAAAGTTAGTGTGGAATAACTGAGGTCCTAGAAGGACACTCGGCAGTTAGCAAGACTTCCTTAAATGTGAGGACAAAACACGAGAAATTACTGAAGTGCTTCAGGCAATAAATGAAGTGTTCTACTTACACAAGATCATGTGCTTCCAAAAATGATCTAAGACAATGCACAATTATAATAAATGGACAACGGGACTATAAAAACTATATAATGAGATTCCATCAAGCTAGGGTATGAAGGGAACTCTCCAACGAATTTAAGATAGAACAGTAACTGCACATAAGCATGAGATGTAGTTCAGATCTTTCTGGCACTCAGGGCATTAGAATTCTTTAACAAGTCGATTCCTGGCATCGTTGAAGCATTTTGCTTCACAGAACAGTGGATATCACAAAAGTCAAGAGGAAAAGGTTTCCAGAAAGGAGTGATGATCACTTTGGTCACCTACTAAGAAGTTGAATAAGACCAAGACATCACTAACCACTAGATTTGGCATGAAGTAGTTTACTGCTGACCTTGACCTAGGAAGTGTAGATTTGGGAAGGTGGTGAAGAAAAGCCTGAGTCAAGTCAATTAAAGATGGGAACAAAGAGGAGGGAACAGAGAAAGAAAAACAAGGCAAACCTTCTGAGATTTTTTTTTCCCCATAAAGAAAAATGGGGTAGTAGTTCTGGGGAGACTCGGTGTCAAGACAGTCTTGCATCAAGATGGGAGAGATCACAGCACGTTTGTAATGCTCTTGGGAAGGATTCGATACAAGTGAGGCAAACTGATGATGTAGAAGTCAGAGAGCATTGCAGGAGCAAAGTCTTGGGGGAAGCAGTGCCCAGGTGGAACGAGTCATCTTGACAACAAGAACCAAGCCGAGATCAGGGAAGATGTGGAGCTGGCTGGCAGATTTGGTGGAGGGAAGAGGAAGTAGCCCTCCTTTGCTTGTTTTAATTTTCTCAGTGAAAATGAAGAGAGGGTAACACCTGATAATTAAGAAAGGGAGGAGGTATCAGATATTTAAGGAATGGGGATAAGGTATTAAATAGTCATTTTGATAAAAGGGGACAACATTTCTTTGAGCATATAGTTTAGGGGCTAAGGAGCTGCTGTGATTTGTGATCGTGAATGAGTTAGTGAGAGCAGTCAACATGGCCATGTGTTTTTCTCCAATTTTACTCAAGTATTCTGGAAAGTTTGGTGTAACCAGAGATGAGTTTTCATCCAGCTATAAGTCAAAAGAGATACAGGGGAACTGAGAATAAAGAAAGAGTTAGTGATAATGAGGTATCCAGGAATCTCGGCTATCAAGGACAGATGTGAGGACATGAAGAGGGAGGCAGACAGTCGAAAGCAGGACTGGGTACTAGAGGTGGGCACTGCACTGCACTTCTCAGATATCACTTCAGAACTAGAGAACTTAATCCCCCAGCTAATGGGACAACTGTCTGCTAATGCCATCAGTTGTTATCCTTTTATGGAGAATGTCCTTGGCTAATGAGAGATTATATAGTCACAGTCACATTTTCATCCTGGGAGTGACCTACAACAAAGACTGATTCTCAATGACCCCAGCTCAAGATAATTTTAAAGGACCATCCGGATTTCAGAGCACTGAGATTGAGCTAACTTCTCCCTCTGTCCAATCCTACATTCTTGCCTTCCCCAGAGGCCTTCATGCCAGGAGCACTCCCTAATAACCTCCCTGCATCCCAGCATCCAGATCAGAGTTTGCTTCTTAGGGAACCCAAACTGTAGCAGGAATCCTAAGGGAGGTAAGGTGTGGTTACCGTGAGGGTACTAGAATGCAGGAGCTAGAAAGCTAGGAGACAGGGTTGTAAAGTGGTGTGCTTGACATTAATATTTTGGAGGTGATTCAGTTCTTGTTGATTCCAAAGTCTTTCATGCAACAATGAGGGGAGTAGAAGAACAGATCCCTGTAAAAGTGAGAGGCTGGGAATACCAGAAGAAGCCAGGTATTGGAGGGAGTTGGCTGGCATTGGTGTTGTTCCTCAAACATTACCAGTTTTCCTCCTCCAGGGCACACCATACAAATGTACTTCCCCATCCTCTTTGAAATTAAGCATAGCTATATGACTAGACATGATGCCTGAGGAAAGCATACCACCCCTAGGTGGAAAGATTAAGAGCCCGCACTTGACTTACCACATTTTCTTGTTCCTGCTTTGGAAATCATGGAAGCACACAGGTGGGTACCGTCTCAGCCTGGGTCCCTGAGTGCGGAGCCTGATGACGATGCTGCATGAGCTAGAAAGAGGCTTCTGTTCATTTAAGCCATCAGGCCCACCCTCACTGGTGACTATGAAAAGCATCTCAAAGAGACCATTAAGCTTGATCTTAAAAGATGAACAGAAATTCACCAAGTAGAGACCAAAGGTGGGGAAAAGCAAGGGAAACTATAGATGCTAAACTTGCTGTCTCTGCAGAGTTAGGAAGGGAGAGAATCAGTGAGTTGTGAACACTAATTATCCTTCTGCTAGGCCCTAAAGCAGAGGATGACCAAAATGCCACCACAAACCTCACAGCCTGGCAAGACATTGAGCAAAACTTTTAAGTTCTACAAAGAATGGAAGACCTTTTAACAGGGGGATTGGATGTGGTCCGAGAGAGCCAGAGAGGCAGTCTCTGTGGATGTGATGTTTCATCAAAGACCTAAAAGGTGAAGTTGAGAGGAATAACATACCAGACATAGAAGAATGTTGGAGAAGAATTAGGGAAAGGACCTTTGTCTATTTAAAGTGAAATTGGCAAGGTAAGCTCAGGCTGGATCCTGCTGATCCTCATGGGCCACAGGGAAGGAGTCTAGACCTTAGTCAAGTAGGGGCACAAACCAGTTTCTGTTTTTAAAATATCACTCAGCTGTAGTGAAGAGAATGGATTGGAGCTGGCCAAGCTGAAGGCTAAAAGACCTTGGTATTTGACTCTCCGAGGTACAACCACACTGAATTCTGTCTCATTCTGTAGGGAGGTCCAGACATTCTTTAAGATGAGAAACTAGTCAGGACTTGACAGAGAGGCAGTTCAATCTTCAGCCCATGGGCCACAGCTGCCAACCGGCTGCTGACTCCAATGAACGTTCCCCTGTCATAGACCCTTGTCAGCTCCTCCCAGAGAGAAACTCCTGGCTTGTTTCCCTCAGGCCACTGGATAAGTGATGAGAGGCATCTGCCTCATCAAGATTTGAAGGAGTTAGTTGGTTTTAACAAGCTTATTTTGACTCAAACAGCTGAACCATCCCTTTGTTTCAGAGGATTCTCAGACTCTGAATAAAAAAATATTTTCAAAAACAGGACGGGGGATGGTTAGAAGATTCCAGGGAGAATTTCTCCAACCTTTTCTCTCCACGAGTCACACTGGACGCCATGCCATACATCCCCGCTGGACCAGGGAGGTATCTCTGCGCTGGTTTCATTTTCACTTCACACCATTGATAATTTCAGCTCTTGCAGATCTCATAATTTCCTAGTACCAGTCCAGAAAAGGCACCAAAATAAAGCAGAAAAACTGATAAATGTGCCAGAAAATTATACTGTTACAACCTTATCTTTATTGCTTATTCCCCATCACGCATACACGAGATACAAAAACTACCTAGTTATAAAACTAATGCAGAGGGGACGGAAAAAAATTGTCAAGTGTTTAGAGTCCTCTAGCTGGGTCCCTTGAGGAAAGAATACAGTAGGAAGGAAGGAACTAAGAATTTCCCTGTTTTTTGGATGGGGCTAGCGGAGGGGCTAGCATCCACATCTGCCGAAACAAAGATTGCCTCTTCATCCTCGGGGAAAGGCACAACCCTGCAGACAGTTTCGATAGGACTCAAGAGTGCTTCAGAAGGAAATCTGATTACAGAATGCATCAAAACAGAATTAACGAACATCTTCAGAGTTGAAATATCCTGAGAAAACAATCTTGAGAACTAGTGAGGTGAGATTTTTTAAATGAGCCTAAGACAAATGCTGCTTATTGTTCACAAGGATTCTGACAGGTAATGAATAATTACAACAACAAGCAAACAAACCCCAGAGAGAACTCCCTAATTAAAGAACGCACTGAGGCTCACAGGAAGAAAAGCATAATACCCAAAGCACCAGAGATTTTAATCTGAAAGTCATCCAACTTTTGCCCAGGTGATGCGGGTGTTCTGTCTGAAGTTGATTTCTTTCCCAAGCAAGGGTCTCTCTCCTGGTGTGACATTCAGTCCAAATCCAAGAGACAAGAGGCTAAGCCTAAGGCTGAACCTCAAGGTGGACACTAGACACACTCTGGTCCCAGTTCAAGTTAAAGGTCTCAATCAGTCTAAAAAGTTTTTATAAGAACAACAGTTAACCTAATTACTGGAAGGATGAATGGATTGTCTTGCTTTGTTTTTTGTTTTTATTGTGGGGTTTTTTTTTTAATGCACCATTAGATACAGGGTAATACCAAGAAGAGTAAGAAGTTCCATGTGTTTAACCTCAGAGGGTAAAACTAGGAACCAGCCGCCTGGCACCTGGTTAGTACTCATTTCCATGAGTATTTCTCATAGATGTCATTTCTACGTATTAGACACTGTGCTAGGTAGCCCCCAGGTAGCATCTCATCACTCCATTTATTCTTCTTGAAAGAAATAGGTAGCTCCATGTCCTGATGAGGGAACGTGGCTGGGAGATTATTAGGTCACTTGCCCAAGGCACAAAGTCATAAGCCTAAGAGCCTGTGTTTAAATCCACATGGTCTGACTTCAAAGTTGGCACTGTCCTCACAGTACCATTTCTAGCCTTCGAAAATGATTCAATCCTGTAACTCCGTTACATATGTCTGATGCTGCCAGGAAGCCTGTGGAAACGAGTAGATCTTCAAATTCTATGTCTGTGTGCAAAGTTGTTCCTAACGTTTGTTCTGGTACTACACTCTGTTGGAAGAGCGATGCTAATCCATGCATCACTGGTTCTTTAGCTCTTTTAAATCAATCTTAACATTTTCACACTTTGGGCTCCAGTGACCCAGAGCCCCAAAACAGGTAGTGGGATTCTTCTGTTCCTACCCTGAACCCAGAGCTTGATACAGTCTCAATGCTGGTTGCAAAAGACTGATTGTCTCCTTTAGGATTAGAAACTAGAGACAAAAGTTCTGGTTGTTTCTTTTTTTGCTTTTTAATATTTTTCGAGAAACATTTATAAACCCCACTGCAATATATATCAGCCTGAGTATAATGGGGCTCGAATTACGATTCATTCGTATAGATTGCTTGTCACCTTTGAAATATTGGAGCTCATCTTCTGGTGGTCTTTTGAGGTAATAAAAGTACATGATTTATGTCCCTCCCCAGGATGTTGAAGTAGTTTGTTTTCATTTTCAAAAGGTATACTTATGGACTTTAAAATGAAACTTGATGTGGCATAATGATTCTTCATATATCACCAGATTCCATCTGCATAAGAGTTCAGAGCAAACACAGACCCAAATTTGGCATTATCATCATTAAATCAGAGTGCAGGGTCTGGGTAGCTAAGATAGAAGCAAATGCAAAGAATTCCCTTGATAAAATGGTGTGATCTACTCAGACTTGTTGCTAAGAATTTCCTAGAAAAAGGCAACATGGAGAAGGTGAAAAGGTTGGAGCTGAGGGGTTGGTAGGAGGTGGTTATGCCTACTTCTCATGCACATTTAAAAAGGAAACAGAGGGCGCCTGGGTGGCTCAGTGGATTAAGCCGCTGCCTTCAGCTCAGGTCATGATCCCAGGGTCCTGGGATCGAGTCCCGCATCGGGCTCTCTGCTCAGCAGGGAGCCTGGTTCCCTTCCTCTCTCTCTGCCTGCCTCTCTGCCTACTTGTGATCTCTGTCTGTCAAATAAATAAATAAAATCTTTAAAAAAAAAAAAAAGGAAACAGAATGGGGAAAGCAAACCAAAATTTACTGAGACTGTACTCTGTTGCAAGCACTGTGGATATCCCATCTTATTATTTCCATAATTTCCATTTCCATGCCATCAAATATTTCCATTATTTCCATCCTCATTATTTTCACTCCATTTCCATTATTTCCATCCATTTCTGACTAGCATCAGAAACTACATATAGAGTACCTAGAATTTTAACCTAGGTTCCTGGGACTCCAAGAAGCATACTTGTTCTACTCTGACTGCTAGACCAAGAGTACTAGGTTGACAGTCAAGAGTTAAGTTATACTTCTGCTTTTTATATTCGCTAACTATAAGCACTGGCAGGTCACGTTTTCTTCCCTAGACCTTGATTTTCCCATCTATGATATCAGGGAGTTGGACCAGAGAGTATCAAAAGACCATCCACCCGCCCCCCCCAATTCTAAAGTTCTTGACATATTCAAGCTTTCTGTCCACAGATCATAAAAACCTACTGAAGCACTTTCTCTTGAACCACCCCCTCTCTTCTCTTATTTTGAGGAACGTACAGATGTTCCAGAAACTTTCTCAAGACACAAGTCCTAAAGAATACTATTCAAATCATCCATGTGTTCTCACTGTTCCTTGATACCTACAGTCAAATAAGTTGCATCTCCCCTGAAAACCAAGAGCAGCTAGAACTAGCAAACATATATCCATACAAAAGCATTGATTTGGACAAGTTCTCCAAAGACTAGTCATTTAACCTGCAGGGCAATTCTACCAGACTTTAATTTCCTGCCTTTGCAGAAACTGAGTTATAGAAACATGGTAGCACTGGCCAATCAGTTGTTAGAATTATCAATGCTCTCCCTCTGTGTCAGACTGGATATTTTTTCAAGTCTATATGGTCTCTGACTTGAACTTATAAAAATCCAGTCTGGTTGACAAGATATGGATTATTATGCTCTATTTCAGATGAGAGAACAGAAGCCCAGAGAAAATAGAAAGAGAATCCAAAGGTAGACCGATAATCATTGAGCTGATAGCAAAATCAAGGTCTTCTAGCTCCAAAACTAGTGCTTTATCCAATGTTCCATGCTTCTCTATAATTATGGTTTTCCTCCTGAAAAAATCAAATGCCTATAGAATCTAGAAATATAAATCAAGTCCCTAAAGAAGGTAGAAGATCTATATACAAAATATGTCCCTGCCACAAAGAAAGCCATTATCTCTTATTTTTCTTAAAACGTACATCAATCTTTCATTTTCCTACTTCCAAGAATAAACAAACAAAAAGGTTCTATCTTTCAGGGAGAAAGCACAGTGCAAGGCCAGTGACTCATGGAAAGTGACGCTGCATCTCAGTGGTGGAAAGATAATCACAAGACTTTTGACTGTGAATAACCAGAGCTCCAGTCAGATAATGCCATGAAGGAGTAGTAAGACATCATTGCATGGCACTTACTATGTGCTAAGCACAGTTTAGAAATGTTTAGTAAATTGTCTAAGGTCACACAGCTAGGAGATGTACCTGGACTGCCAAGATACGAATTCTGATAGAATGGCTGCATGAACCCTCTAGTACTGCCTCTTAGTGATTGGGCTAGATCTCTGATCTTTTTAGAGAAGTTGCATATCCAAGCATTATTGTTTTTCTTTTTTTTTATTTAATTTCTTTTCAGTGTACCAGAATTCATTGTTTATGCACCACACCCAGTGCTCTATGCAATACGTGCCCTCCATAATACCCACCACCAGGCTCCCTCAACTTCCCACCCCCAACCCCTTCAAGACCCTCAAATTGTTTTTTCAGAGTCTATGGTCTATCATGGTTCATCTCCCCCTCCAATTTCCCTCAACTCCCTTCTCCTCTCCATCTCCCCATGTCCCCCGTGTTATTTGTTACCAAGCATTATTTTTTTTCAAATTTGCATTCTTTTTTTTCCCAAACATTTCAAACCAAGCAAAATATATCTATCAGATTCAAACCATGAATGTCTGTGCCTTAAACCATGTTATCACAAGGAGCTTTCGTGGAGCAAGGAAGAAAGGAGGAAAAGGAGGAAGGGAAAGAGGAAGACAAGAAGAAGGGAGGAGAACAAGGAGGCACGAAGGAAGGGAAGGAGAGAGAGAAGGGGAAAAAATGGTAAGTCAACCTAGAGAGGTGCCTAGATAACTTCTATGGACTAAATTGTGCACCCCATCCAAATTCATGCTTTGATACCCTAACCCCCAATATGATAGTATTTGAAAATAGGGCTTCTGGGGAGGTAATTACATTTAGATGACACGATGAGAGTGGTGCTTCAAGATGACATTTATGCTTTCATATGAAGAGGCTCTAGGTAGTTTTCGCTTGCTCTACCATGTGAGGACACAAGAAGAACACAATAATCTGTAGGCCAGGAAAGCCTTCACTAGATCCCAACCACGGTGATACCCTGATCTCAGACTTCCAGCCTCCAGTATGGTGAGTCAATTCATTTCTGTTGTTGAAGCCAACCAGTCTTAGGCAGCTCCAAAGCTAATAAAATGACTCTTTAAATTTCTCTCTTGCCTGGTGAAATGGATTTTTACATCATCATCTAAGGTACATGTCAAACAATGTCTAATCTAATATTTGCAGATTAAAACTCTAAGTAATCTTCTGGTCAGCCCATGCACAAAAAAAAAAAAAAAAAATGTCTTCCTAGAGTTACATACACCACAATGTAGAAATTAGGTTGTTGGGTTTTCTGACATTTAAATGTATTTTCCAAATATAGCTATGTCAGATATTTGAAAAAGTCATGCCAGGATGTTTATTTTCCCTGCTGGGTTCAATTTCAGAATCAAATTCTATCATAAAATAGCATATCTCTGTGCCATTGGAAATCAAAGCATATCAATTCTTAGCTGACATTGAAAAAGCATTGTAAGACACCACCCTAAGATTTTTTTTTTTTCCAGCCTGGCATCCTGACTTTTGGGAGTGTCCATAACCTGATGTGGAGTATCTGCAAGGAAAGCAGCACAATGAGTGGAAGCTAATTCGTGCAAGCTGTGCTGCAGCCTTCCTGAGTCCATCTGCATCTGAATTCTGCTTCAGCCAATGGTGCCAGCAAAGTCAGTGAGTTCTTCCAAAGAAGTCTAAGGTTTTCTCATGAGGTGTGAGTCAGTTGGACTAACAAAGAACATATTGGAAATGTACAAGCTATCATGGTCTCTGGTCTTCCCTACAGTTGAGAAAGAAAATTCAAGAGGTGTTAAGAGATTGCTGGATTCCACTGGCAGTAAAGATCCAAAGGTCAGTGGAATGTGGTCCTTGTCTTCAGGCTTTTAAACAAAGTGGAAAAAAAAAAAAAAACTAGCCAATAAAGAAACTAATCTAGCAGAGAGACAGTCACATGAACATGAACCTCGTAAGTCCTACTAGAGAAGAACTATCTAATTCCAACAAAGGGAACTGGAGAAAAATTCACCTACAAGATACCTGAGTCTTGGGAAGGCAAGATGTCTTCCTGAAATGTTGATGACCTAATCACCAACCGAACGGGGCAACAATGTTTTATTTCCTTCAAGCTTGTCAAGATATAATTGGCACATAACACTGTGCAACTTTAAGGTGTATCACATATAGATATGATACACTAAAATACAGCAGAATGATTACCACCATAGCCTTAGCTTATATTTTCATCACATAACCACCACATTTTTGTGGTCTTAAGTTTTAAGATCTATTCTCTTAGCAACTTTCAAAGCATCATTAATAGAATCACCACACTGTACATTAATACCAGAAACTTATTCATCTGGTACTAGAAGTTTGTACTCTTTGACCACCAAAAGATGAATGGATAAAGAATATGTTGTATATACATATATGTACCAAAGAATATAATTTAGCCATGAGAAAAAAGGAAATCCTACCATTTGAGAAAACATGGATGGACCTTGAGGGTACCATGCTAAGTGAAATAAATCAGATAGAGAAAGATAAACACTGTATGATACCACTTGTATGTGGAATCTAAAGAAAAAAAAAAAGTCACAGTGACAGAAACAGAAACTACAACAGTGGTCACCAGGGGCTTGGGGCATGGGAGAAATGAGGAGATGTTGGTCAGCTATCCTTCTGCTTTACAAAGATAAAGGAAAGTCAGCTGAGAGTGAACGAGATGAGGGAGAGCAATGCCACCAGCAAAGCCATCTATAGCTTCTTTATCTCTGGTCTCAACTACCCTTTATAGTAAGCAGAATTTATCGATCACTACTTTGTGCCAAGCATCGTTTTAAGCACTTTGCGTGTATTCATTCCATCTTCACAATTACCATATAGATAGGCACGTATTAATATCTCTGTTTTATGGATGCACAAGAGGCTAAACAGCTGGAAGATGACCTTGGCATCCACTCTATTCTTCCTTTCTACAGGCCACCTGAGCTTCCTCCCCCTTCTCAACAGAGTATCTACCTTCCTTGGTTAATTAAATAGCAATTTGCTGTAGTCACAAGTGGGCAAATTATTTATTCACCACTCTTACCATGCCCTGAAAATTAAATGCACAGGCTTTAGTCTTTTAAAAATAAATGATTTGGTGCCAGAAGTTTACATCTGACTCACTGCAGCACCAAATTAACCAGTGATTAATTATCAGACTGTGAACTGCATAAATAAACAGGGTCCTCAAGACCAATGAGCAGATAGTTAATGAACACAACCTACATTCAATAAAACCAGTACCTGTATTCTGGCATCTATCTGTATGATAAATGACTATCAGCTGAACATACTCAGGAAGGCAGGCTAGTTCTTGTGTGTTTCCTCACGTGGAAAGATTCCTTAGATGAAATAATCCTCTTAAACAGAAATCAACATTATTCCCAATTCTTACATGTTTGACTGAATCTATGTACTCCAATATGAAAATCAAAACCATAAAGTATTTCAGCTGATTCTTAAAAATGAAAAAGTCCAGAATCCTATACTATGTGTCTATTGAGAAAATACAAAAATGAATGGATGGGAAGAGGGGAAAAAAATAAACACTGAATAATGACTTGTAACCCATTTTCCTCTGAAAATACAACCCAAAAACAGAGCGAAAAACAGCATTCAAAAGGCAGGAAATGGAAGACAGGCTGGTTTCCATATAGTTCACTGGTCTTCAACTATTTTTTAATGGAAGAACCCGTTAAAGAAAAATGATAACTCACATTGTATAGCCTTTACGAAGCACCAGGCACTACCCTAACACGCACTAATTCATTTAATGTTCATCTTAACCCTTTGATGTAAGTTTTTGTAGCATTCATGTGTACAGATGAATAAGTTAAGGTGTGGAGAGACTAAACAACTTGCCCACGGTCACATAACAAGTAAGGGGCAGAACTAAAACTCAAGTCTGGGTAGACCTGGCTCCCAAGGTGGTGCTTTCATCTCCATGCCACTGCTCTCAACTGAGTGTAATCACCTGTAAGGGAAAAAAAAAAAAAAAAAAAAAGACACCTTGGGGGCAAATAATGAAAAGAAGCTTAAGAAACACTGCTCTATACTGACCTGCCTCTACCTGAAATATTATCTAGCTTGGAAGCCCAATACAGAGAGTAGAATTAAACACTACATCAAACTAACAAGCTTCTGCACAGCAAAGGAAACCATCAACAAAATGAGAAGGCAATCAACAGAATGGGAGAAAATATTTGTAAATCATTTATCTGAGATGGGGTTAATATTTAAAATTAATAAAACTCATCAAAACATTGTATTAAAAATTAGCCAGAGGATCTGAATATTTTCCCAAGGACCTACAAATGGTCAACAGGTAAATGAAAGGTGCTCAATATCATTAATCATCAAAGAAATGCAAATCAAAGCCACAGGGAGGTATCCTTGCGCACTTGTGAAAGGCTATTATCCAAGGAATGCGTGCACCCCAAAGTTCATAGCAACATTATTTATAATAGCCAAATAATGGAAAGAGCCCACGTATCTATCAGCTGATGAATGGATAAAGAAGATGTGATATATATGTCCAGAATGTTACTCAGCCATTAAAAAGAAAAAAATCTTGGGCGCCTGGGTAGCTCAGTGAGTTAAAGCCTCTGCCTTAGGCTCAGGTCATGATCCCAGCATCCTGGGATCAAGCCCCGCATTGGGTTCTCTGCTCAGTGGGGAGCCTGCTTCCCCCTCTCTCTCTCTACCTGCCTCTCTGCCTACTTGTGATCTCTGTCTGTCAAATAAATAAATAAAAGCTTAAAAAAAAAAAAGAAAGAAAGAAAGAAAGAAAGAAAGAAAGAAATCTTGCCATTTTCAACAACATGGTTGGAGCTACAGAGTATTATGCTAAGTGAAATAACTCAGGAAAACACAAAGACTATAGGATCTCGTTCAAATGAAGAATTTAAGAAACAAATGAACAGAGGGGAGGGGAAAAAAAATGGAGAGGCAAACCAGGAAACAGACTCCTATCTATAGAGAACAAACTGAGGGTCCCAGAAGAGAAGGGGGTGGGGGTAAGTGAAACAGGTGATGAGTGATACACTTGTGATGATGAGTCCCAGGTGTTGTATGAAGTGTTAAATCACTGAATTACTGAAACTAATAGTACACTGTATGTTAACTGGAATTTAAATACAAACTAAGAAAAGCAATGTTGGAGAGGATGTGGCAAACAGGAAAACACTTGTGTACTGTTGGCTGGAATGTAAATGGATGGAACCACTATGGAAAATAGTATGGAGGTTCCTCAAAAAACTGAAACTAGAACTACCATATCCCCTAGCAAGCCCACTCTTGGGTCTCTAGCTGAAGAAAGCAAAAACACTAATTCAAGAAGATACATGTATCCTCGTGTTCACTACATTATTATTTATAGTACCCGAGATATGGAAAAAGCCTAAGCATCCATCAATGGATAAATGGATAAAGAAAATACGGTATATATGATCATTGAAATGTTATTCACTCATAGTAAACTCTTCCCAGTTCTGACAACATGGGTGGACCTAATGGGTATTATACTAAGTGAAATAAATTAGTCCAGAAAGGACAAACACTGCATGATCTCACGGATACATGGAATCTAGAAAAACTGAACAACAACAAGAAACCACACCAAACTCATATAGAAAACAGACTGGCAATTGCCAGAGTGGGGAGGGAGGTGGGTTGGTGGGGGGAGTAGTCAAAAACTACAAATGGGGCACGTGGGTGGCTCAGTGGGTTAAGCCTCTGCCTTCAGCTCAGGTCATGATCTCAGGGTCCTGGGATCGAGTCCTGCATTGGGCTCTCTGCTTAGCAGGGTGCCTGCTTCTTCTCTCTCTCTCTTTCTCTGCCTGCCTCTCTGCCTACTTGTGATCTCTGTCTGTCAAATAAATAAATAAAATCTTAAAAAAAAAAAAACCAACACTACAAATGTCCTGTTATTGGAAAAATCAGTTCCAGAGATGTAATGCACCTCATGGTTAGTGTATTTTACAATACCATAAAAATTCAGCAGGGCTGCTCTGGTAAAGAAGAGGCATGTTGTTAGGATGATGTGGAAAAAGGAAACAATCCACCTGGTAGCTTATGTGAATAATGCTGCAATGAAGAGGGCATACAAGTTTCTGGTCAAGCCCCTGTTTTCTGTTCCTTTAGGTGTATATCCAGGAATAAAAGGATTGAGCCGGCTGGTAATTCCATGCTCAGGTTTTTGAGGAACCACCTAACTGTTTGCCATTGTGGCTGGACCTTCAGTGGAGGTTTCTGGGGGCTGAGAGGGGTCCTTATTGCTAGGCAGTTACAGGGATGCTGTGGGGTGGTGAAAATGTTTCTGAAATAGATAGTGGTGATGGTGGCACAACACTGTGAATTAATGAATGCCACAAAACGGTAGGCTTAAGAATGGCTAAAATGGCGAATTTTAGGCTATATGTATTTTACCACAATTTGTCAAACAATGCAATGTATCAAAAATCAATGACTTGTACACTTTAAATTATGAACTGATGGTATGTGGATTATCTTCTACAGTTGTTCTTAAAAAAAAAACAAGGGGGACAATGCCAAGCCTGCAATTCTCCTTTCTCAGGAAAGAGGAAACACGTATGTCCCTGGGTAGCTGAAACTCAAGGAGCTAGAAAGAAAAAAAATGTGTGAAATCTTAGTTCAAATCCCAGCTTGGCTACCAATTACTGTTACTCTGGCAAGTGCTCTGATGTTTCTGACCTTGGGTTTCCACATCTCAGAAATACAGTGTTTTATGTGAAGATGCAGTGAGATGGTTTCATTACGCATATATGTACCATTGCACGGCATCTCAGACCTCAAGAAATGTCCTTAGCTGCTATTTCTCTTTTGGTGAAAAGGTAGCCTTTCTCAACAAGCTACCCGGCCTGGCTCTCCTCTGTGGCCAGCCCTGGGGATCCCAGTAATAATGAGTCATCTCCTCAAGTTACTCTCCTCTGCCTGTCAATGACTCATGCACTGAGGCGGCCAAGGCCCCTTGACTAGATCCTTCCCAAGACACAAAGGGCAAGTCATTTTCCTCTGAGTTCCCCACAGCCTCCGTAAGACTTCCACCTCCTGCCGAGACAAACTCACTTTTCCCTTCCCTGGCCTGAGAGCAGGGACAATTCCTCAGACCAATGATGGTGGGATGTTTGGAAGGTCTTTGTGGGGGACTGGGACGGGGGGCAGTTGCAGTTCTGTAAGGTCTTGGTCCATTAAGTTGTGAAAAATGAAAATGCCTACACATAAACACTCAAAATGTATGCTAAGTGCAAAGCTCTTTTGGAAGTGGCCAAAGAAGATTCTTGACTACATGAAAGGCTGATAAAGATGGACTGGTCTTCCTAACCTAGATAAACAATCTTGGAGAAGTAAATTTAAATACCCATGATATAATAATTAAAATAATAATAGCATTTCTTAGATTTTAAAAAGTGCTGATATCCATCCTTTTAGATAGGTACTGAGGTCTAATGTAGAAACACGCCTGAGAGCTGCAAATACATCTTAGAATTTTAAAATACACCTCCCGGGGCACCTGGGTGGCTCAGTGGGTTAAGCCTCTACCTTCAGCTCAGGTCATGGTCTCAGGGTTCTGGGATCGAGCCCCACATCGGGCTCTCTGCTCAGGGAGGAGCCTGCTTCCCCCTCTCTCTCTGCCTGCCTCTCTGCCTACTTGTGATCTCTTTCTCTCTAAAAAAAAGAAAAAAAAATACACCTCCCTCCATAGAACAGAGAAAGAGAGAGAGAGAGAAGGGAGGTGGAAATGGAATTGGAGGATAGAGAATATCAAGTGCTTATCTACAAAAATGTACCAGGTAAGAAAGCTGGAGAAAGAAAACAGGACCAGAGCGCCATCAATGACAGTGTCCTCCCTCAGGATCTTAACATACTTATGTCCTGGGAGCACCTAATTCAAGATGAAGGTTCTCTTACCAAATGATACCATCAGGTCTCTCTAAGAAGTTCCATTAGGAAATGCTGTGCCACTTGTCTTCCCAAGGACTGTGTCCTGACTACCTTGGGTGGAGCAGGACGGGGCAGGTGGACTGGTCACGGTGAGATCCTGGGGGACAGAGTGCTCCCTAGGCTCAACTACACTTGGTGAGGTGGTGACAGAAATGAAGACATCTTGGCCAGGACTTCCACAGTTTGTAAGTGGAGACAGAACGCTGAGAGCACTTTAGAGGAAACACACATGGAACGGTCACGTGGAAGTGAGGAGCAATTCTATGTAACAAAGGACATGACACAAGCGCTCATCACAAACAAAGAAATGTTCACAAGCTCGATAAGGGAAAAGGTCAGACATGGAAAGGAAAGGATTACCAAAGGGTAGATTCAAGGGCATGAAGAAGACACATCCAGGTGTGTGACTTCATAGCACGGAAAGGCAGTAGGGGAACCACAGAGAACTCAGGAAAGCATGAGGACGGTGAACACAGGACAGATCAAGGCAGGTCTCAAACGCCATGCAAAGGAGTGTGCAATTCATTCCTGAGGTCAAGGCAAACAGAGGTGCTACATGAAAATACAAGCTACATGGAAATATAAGGGAAGCAATCTGGGGGTAAGGGGAAATCTAAAAATATTTTTATTTCATTCTTAAATAAAACAGTAATGAGGTGTGGGCAGGTGTCTAGAGCAAGCAATTTTGGACTGCTTAGCTCATGGCTTAGATCTGTCAATGAATGAAAAATTAACAGAATTATGAAAGAGTTTTACACTAAACAATAATAGGATCACTGACGGGTTTTTACAAGCTCCTTTTGGCAATGTGTAGAGTATGGATCTGACAGGGCAGTAACTGGGGATCACACTAAGAACCGTGCCAGCAGAATGGGGGTAGAAGTAGGATTGTAGTGGGCCGGTAAGTGGAGACAGTGCATGCACAAGCTTGAGGCTAAAAGATGCTACCTAGGGGGAGTTTATGATTTTAGGGGTAGAGCAGTTAAGGAAAAGCAAGACTAGGAGCATAATGAAGAGGTATGAGAATGAAGGCGATTATAGTCCCAAAGATAAAAATCTCCAAGGTTGGACTTTTGCCCAGAACGATGGCATTGCTACGCATGGAGGTGAAGCCCAAGCCACTAGACATCAAAGACCTCAGTGAGTGAGGAGGAGTGGCCAGGATATCTGTCATTGACAGCAACTAGAATGGGGAGCAGGTGTTATGAGCAGATGGCCGGGACTTCAAAAGAAGATCGTGTATGAGGACAGAAGATACTACTCTCGATGCAGTAAAGCTGTCTTTGGAAAAGCCAATGCTGTATTTGGGCTCCAAGGTACACTGAGTGTGAAAGAAAATGCAACCTGCACTCAGAGAACTACAGCAGAGCTGTATCCCCAGAGAAATGCAAGGAGGCTAAGAGATGAGGGGCATTCTGCAAGGAGTCCAAGGGCGTTTGTTTACAAGGCAGCCCAGTTTCCAGGGAACACAGTGCAATGGGAGAAATAACAAGGAGAAAGAAAGATCAGGTCAAAGGACACCAAACATAGGCTTAGAAGTAGGCACTTAAAAAAGCCCATTGATAAGAAGGCCTGGCAGTTTGTGCAATAGGTCAAGATGATAGAAACTGAAGGGAGTGTGACTCACGCAGGTGCAGGAACAGATCCCAGGCGATGTCAAAGGCCTGATGAAGCTATTCAGTCCACAAGTGCAGCCTTTGCCAAGGGACCACACTGAAAATGCTAGGGAGGTTTCTGGCTAAGGAAGAGGCAGAACTAGTGGCAAATTTACCATGAAAACTAAATAACCCCCAACCCACCCCCCATCCCCAGCAAGAGGACTCTTCTCGGGGGTTAAAAGATGGAATCTGCAGGTGGCAGGAAGAACCACTCCCGTTTGTCATCCGGAGTGTGGACAGCTTTCAGTGAGGGCGTTGCAGCGGGCCTGAGTGAGCTCGTGAGATCTGACTGTAAGTTTACAAATCTAGTCGATGGCTTCACATCGGCAGCAGTGTGCAAGCTATGGAAATCCACCAACTCTACAACCAAGGCCCTCTGCTCCCCAATCTCTGAGCCATCCAGCTAAAGACTTCCTTGCACACCACAACCTGCCATGTCTTTGTTCCTGCAGCTCATGGGAAACTCAACTTAGGTCTCATACTCCAACCTGCTTCTTCTCTACCCTGATCCTACCAGAGCATCCTCAGCAGAATGGCCTCCCTGCCTACACTTCTGCAATGAGCCTGTTCCCAGCAACTTCAGCTCTAGGTGTGCTCATCCCAGACCTCTCCCTGGCCATTCTGGAGCCTCCCACTGCCTGGCCACCCCTATGTTCTCCAGCTATGAGGTCTCTGCATGACAAGTATTAGCAGTAGATGAAAAGATTCGGATGTATTATGTATATGTAACATACACACGTGTATATGACCTTAGGCATATCTGTTGCCTAGCTCCTTTTCTATGAAATGGCTATTTTGTCAAAGTACTCCCACTTTGGATGGTTTTTGAGGATTGATCACATATGTGAAATGTTGAGAGAGGTGTGCCTGGAATGCAGAAGTGCCTCGGTTTTCCTCGTTCACCCCAGGAGGCAGGTGCAGCTGTTGCTGCTCCTGGAGCACATAGTATGTCTGTGCACAGGCTCTGTTCTAAGCTCTTTCTACATATTATCTCATTTAATTCTCACTAGAACATTAGGCAGTGACATCACTCATACCATTTTATAGATGGGTAAAACTTAAGGCACAGAAGAGTGCGGTAACATGCTAATGATTAGACAGCTCATACCTACCAGAGCCAGGATCCAAAGCCAGGCAGTGAGCATCAGAGTGCTCCCTCTTCACTGCTGAGCCCTCTGCCCAGCAGTCCCCACTCCCTACCTCCTTCCCTCCTATATCACCATGGATATTCCATCTAACTTGTAACCAAGTCAGTACTGAGCCAAATCTTGAACCACTGAGTCCTAGTAACAGACTTCAACCAAGAGGATGATAAAGCTATTCAGAAAAACCTACACATAAGGGCATCTGGGTGTCTCAGGTGGTTAAACATCTGCTTTTGGCTCAGGTCATGATTCCGGGCACTGAGCAGGAAGCCTGCTTCTTCCTCTCCCTCTGCCCTTCTCCCTGCTCATGTTCGCTCTCATACATGCACTCTCTGTCAAATAAATAAAATTAAAAAAAAAAAAAAAAAGAAAGAAAATCATATGTTTAAAACAAATTCAAATCTTATCACCTAGCATTATTGGATGCCACTTCTCATGTGGTACCTTAGACATGGATGTATTTAGTATCCATCAAGGAAATGGGTGTTCTACTCACCTGTCCTTTTAGCAAAAACAGGCTTACTATCCAGAGCCCATCCTGAATTTCACTCCACAAAAAAGCCTTACCTTTCCATCCTCCATTTTTCTACTGGGTCCCCTGTTTCACCTTGTACATATTACTCCTGATTCAGGACCTACTTTGATAGAACTGTGATATTGCCTCAACATCCATACAGTCGACTTCTGTAAAGTTAAATTATATCATCAGTATTTACCATTCGTCTACTCCTCTGCTGGCCTGATTTTTTCAAAAGCAAAGGCTATCTTATATTTCTTTGTCTTTAACACTCATGACAAACAGTACCTAACATCCACTATGGGCTAAGTAAAACATATCATTGAGGATGGATAATTGGATGTACGGATACCTGGAAGGATGACAGCATGGAGAAAACCTAGGATGAATATCTCAGATATTAACATAAAGGTCAGAATTAGAAGCATGGTCAGATAAGAACTGATCCTATAATGAACACTTTCCCCATCTGCCTAGTTCCTTCATTGGAGGCTCAAATATTTTTTTAAATATTTGCCTCTAAAATTGAAAATGAACCTCCACAGATTAGCACCCACTCCTATCTATGCTCCTGTGCACTTGCTATCAGCTTTAGAAATAACCTCATTTATTCACTAAGTCCCCTTTCTCCCATAACTGGGTTATTTAAACCAAAGTTATATGAAGGTCAGTTTTCAACTTAGCTGGAAATTCCATAGGTATATTTTATAATGCTCAGAAAATGTGCTGATGTCTTTATCTAAGCTTTTTAAACAACGGGGTAAAATCTATTGAGTGATATGATCTATTTCCCAGGTTCAAAAGAGGTCTTCCTTCAGAGAAGGGAGTAGTTATTAGTAAGAAGATATTTGGTCACAAACAAATTGCCTGATGTTGGCTAAGACACATTGTATGTCATACAAATACAGCTACGATTTACTGAACACTTATTAATGTGCCAAGAAATGTGCCCTCATTAGCTTTAATCTACAAGATTCCACTTTATAGGAAAGGAAAGTTGGGTTTGGAAAAGTTAATTAAATTTCCTAAGACCATATGACTCACAAGTGGCAGAGCCAGAGTTGCAATCTGTGTTTATTTTGAAGTTCCAGCTCTTTCAATATATGATTCTCATAAAAAGATTATACCTAATAATAGAACTGGTTGGGAGAGAACATATCATAACAGCATTCTTCTCACCAGAACCAATATATCCTGTATCTGAGTAAAACTGTGATCTGTCTCCCCACAAGCTAGAGGTTTTGCCTCACATCCAAATTGTATCCAACAGAAAATAACCTCCGTCAGACATACTCAAGGACGTTGAGTTGTCAAAGCACTACACTGTGTACCTGAAACTAATGTCATGTTGTGTGTCAACTACATTTTAAAAAAAGGAAAGAAGACATTTGTTAAAGTCCATATGAAAATGAATTTCTTTCTTTTCCAAGTAAGCTGGCCAAGAAAGCCCAAGTTTAAGAAGATGTTCTATACACTAAATGGCACCAATCTCATCCCTAAATTGCCCTTCTCTAAGTATCAGGCCCTTTCATGAGCTCAAGACCACATGGCTGAAAAGTGACAGAGCCAACCCTGACTCTCAGACACGATGACCTCAAGGTTCACTGCTGTTTGTCAGAAATACGCCAGCACGCCATCAACCCAAATACCTGCTAGACCTGGAGAGAGAAAGCAAAGAGGGAGAACCCCAATGCCTTGTACCATTATTTATGAATCACATCATGGCCATCTTCTGTTCTCTCTCCGAGAAAGGAGTGTTAACCATAATTTTTATGGCTTACATCCACACCATCACCCATGACAAACAATGCTGTTCAATACTGTGAAGATGAACTAACCTTTATAAACCCAGCCGAGACCAAATGTTTCTGGGCCATTTAACATCCACTCTTAGGTCATTTCTCCTCTTTGTGGACTCTTTATTTTCTCTATCACTGTACATCTCAAACTCCAGGAAGTGGCAGAACAGAATTCAAACTCCCATAGGAGATGAAGACAGTCAACTCACAAATACACCATGTTCCAGGAGAAGCCCTGATTCCTCCACCCTCCACCAGAGCTGGAGAGAAATGAGCCTTGAGAAAGTTCTTGCCACAGCGTCCCCCTCCCCCAAATAAGAGCCATCATGACCATCTGTCTGTAAAAAACACCTCTTCAGCTCATATTTGTTCCAACAAAGAACCACCACAGAAAGCCTTCTGTCCCTAACACTGGATACTCCTTCCTCATTGGAAATACTCCTAAACCACTCTCTTGCTGTCCACCAAAGACTGCCAATGCTCCTGAACAATTACAAAGTCTCCCCCACTCCCCAAAATCCCTACCTTAATAGTAAGCATGCCAATCAGAGACTGTCTCAGCTTTCCTCTTTTTACTCTGTAAAACTGACAACCCTTTGTCAAAGTTTTGAATCCTTTGCATAAAACTGAAAGTAACGGCCGATGGCTTCCCTTGCCACAAGGTTATGAATAAACAGCTTTATTTGTTTTGTCTTGGCCTTACTTTTGTTTCCTACAGAATTTATACAGTTGGCAATACTAATATGCATCATAAACGAGGAGTCTGATGCATGCTTTATAACCCACTCCTTCTGTTCAGGAGAAGCTACTAAAAGAGGGATGGCATTGTCCAAAGGTGGGAAGAGACGTATCCACAATTATTTTTTAATCCTAGGTGATTATTTAATTTTTTAGGTGTATTTCAAGGGATTACCACTTTGATTTTTTTTTTTAATACATGCCCTTTTACCCACCTGGAAGATGGGAATAAAAAGCGAGACAGACATGTTAATCTAAGTAAACCAATTTCCATATGCTCAATACACCTATTTACTTTTGCAATCTATTAGATTTTGCTCTTGGTCCAAGATGAACACGAGGGTATGATATGTAAAATGAGTAATCCCTGCCTTAGCATCGCTTTACTCTGAACAATTATGCTAAAGTAGCTGTCACTCGGCATTTTGATCTATTTCCCATCCCCCACCCATTTAGGGGCTTCGCTTCTCTTTTTATCTCAAACTCTTAGACCAGCTGTGTCCTATCTCTGGGTTGTGATATTGACTAGCCTCTCTCTAAATTCACACAGATGCTATCTTCAAATGATAAATCGGAGCAGACTACCCATATAATTGATCTCAAATTCCCTGTGCCCCCGACAACCTTTAGCTGTGGCATTTTGAAGGACTTCGCACCTCTTTGAAAAATTAAGTGCTGATGAGAATTCTGATGGGAAGACGTCTCTCTCTACCTAAAAAATGCTGCAAATCTCCCAAGAAGTGTGAATGCTGACCTGTATAACCATTTTGAAGATAAACTTTTAATAAATTAGATGTCTGTGGTAAGAAACTAATACTCTCTCACTTTGCAGCTGGGAAAAAAAAAAAAAAAACTGTATTTACTTGACCTGTACATGCAACATAAGATAGTGTGAAGGAAAAATGACTTGTTGTTATCAGTACAAATCTGTTGTATTTGTCCAGCTTATGGATACAGCTGACCCAAGAAGAGGCAATGAGTTGGTAGACAGAACATATATAGGCATTGAGCTCAAATGCAGCTTTTGGTCTGGGCTTACTCACTGAATTGTATTACTCCCTGTATTGTTTTACTGTATTGCCTACTCACTGTATTGCTTTAAGCAAATAAATTTATCTGATCCTCAGTTTCCTTATGTGAAAACCTAATTCTACCCCGCAGAGTAATTGTGATAATTAAAGAGAAAATGGGGCGCCTGGGTGGCTCAGTGGGTTAAAGCCTCTGCCTTCGACTCCGGTCATGATCCCAGGGTCCTGGGATCCAGCCCCACATCAGGCTCTCTGGAGTTTTGCAAAGTACAACCTGCAACACCATGAGTAATGTTCCTGCCATATGTCTTTTTTAAGGCTTTTAGTATTTTTACAAAAAATGAAATTCCAAAATAGGATTATAAAAGCTAATAATGCTTACCTTATACAAAATGACTTTTAATGGTAACAGTACATTTTTATTGTGTCATTGGGAAGATAATTACTTTTACAAATCTGAAGTCTGTTAATTTATAGTACACTAGATAGCAGTGAGTCTGGTAATAAGACCCAAGTTTAAAGTGGTATGAGAGAAGCTTCCTTTTAATGCTGTCAGAATGTCTCTGTTACTGTAGGCAGGATTTTATAAGGCAATGTCTACAAAGTAAGAGGTCATGTATGAATAGGCCTCCCACTCTGTCCATGATAGGCCCGGAACCCTAACACAATTCATAACATAAGAGCAAAGAAGAGGTGTTCCAAGGAGTGTATAGTGTAGTGACAGTGGCACCACAATGGATATAATCAGCAGTAGGACTCACAGTGAGTTATTTTTGTCTCCAAGCAACTTTTTCTTCCAAAGGTGTCTTAGAGAAAGAAATTCAGCAGCAAAGCTTGGGAAGAGTGATCCTGGCCTGGGCAAAGTCCCTCCTATGGCTTCTGACCTCAAGTCATCTACTGCCTCAAACAGTAACACTCTAAGCAACCTGCTGGCCATGACCAGTAGTCCACCACACACCTAACCATTTTCTTTTAAGATGCCATGGTCCTCTGGTATTTTTGACCTCTGATATTTTTTACCTCTTTTGACTTTTGGCCCCTGATATTTTTGACCTTCTCAATGACCCTGTAAAAAAAATATACTGACTTTATTATCATCTAGAAACTTGCTCCCTTCTTCCTACTTTACCTGGGAGCTGGCCAGATGTCCACTCTTGTTGGCCAGTTTGTTGATTCACTGACCTCGGTCTGAAGGTCCATTCTCCAAGCCTGAGGCTCTGATTGCCCAATACAGCCCACCACAGGCCCCGCTCTCTGCATTCCCACTCATCCAACCTGTACCAAGGACTCTAAAGCTCTCCACTTTTCTGAGCCCCTCTTCTACTAAATCATGCTATAAGAAAAACAAAGTCGCTAATAATAATAATAATACTTACCTAACACCATGCCTTAAGTTTTTGTACCTTGAATAGGGACTTTTGAGTGCAGACATTGGGAAGTACAAAGCATTTCAGGCTAAAGAAGCTAAGAAAATAGAGAAAAGGAGTAAGAAAATAGGAGTTTGTGTACGAAAAGCAATTAGTGTCACTGTTGAGAGCATAATATATATTAAGGGAATAGGCACAGGTAAGTCTGGAGAAAAACGGCACTGGAACCAGATCCTAGAGGGACTTATGCTAAAATAAGAGAGCCCAACCTTTGTTTTTCAGTTGGTAGAGGGAAATCACATATGTCCCCACTTGCTGAAATTGTTGTATCTGGGCTGCACTTTAGAAAGATGACTTTGGCAGCATAGGGAGGAGGTACTGGAGGAAAATAATTAAAAGAGCTTGTTTTTTATGCAGACCTTCATGAAAAAAATAGTCATACACGGACAGCAGTCTGCATCTGCATCTTTGATGACTATAATTAAATGATAAGAGAACAGTGGATACTCTGCAGTTGCAGAGAAAGAGTATGTAAATATGTTATTTCTAAAGAAACACCTTAATTCTTTTCTAAATTAATCTGTATTTCACAGAAAATTATGTTTTTTCTTTTAGTTTTTGTTTTTTGTCATACTGAGTCCACCTCAACAGCCTCATAGTCTATATAAAGCCCCATTCATCTGAATGGAGCCCTCGAGCGTTTGATGAAGGCCTAGTAAGCTTGTCCCAATTCAGTTGCCTAAAACAAACCTCCCTTTGATGCTGAGTGCCAGAAAAAACACCACTACTGTAAAGAATTTGGCTGTAATTTTCCCAAGGACCCCACAGGAAATGTAGATGAGATATCAAACTGTAAGAGGTCAAGATGCTATTTGGAGGAAAATGGTATATTTCTGGGAAAAAGCATTAACTGGTGGTTCAGACTGTGGGTTCTGGAGTCAAGAAGCCTGGGTTTAAATTTCAGTTCCCTCACCCGATCTCCATGGACCTGAAGTTACTTAACCTCCTAACCTCCATAAGGGCAATAGTAGTACTTCATAAGATCATTTTATGAATACGTGAGATAATGTATATAAACCACTTAACACATCATTGTTACTCATATGACTTCATTTTTACTTTGTACAGAGATCAGTGAGTGCTGGATGCAGACTAGATGGGATAAGGACAAAGGAGAAAGGAAAAAGGAAGAGCCAAAAGGAAGCTACAACACTAGGACAAAAAACAAATCATGGCACTTTGAACGTGGGGGAGAAGCAGATGGATATGAGAGATTTTCTGTATTAAATGGATACAACTGGTTGATGAGACTTGCTTGATGCACTGAAGAAGGACTCTCAGGCTTCTAGCACTATAACTGAACAGGTAATTGTATAATAACATAAAGACTGCCAGGGACATCTTTAGAAAGTCAGGAGTTTAGTTCAGGACACATTATGAATTTTAAAAAGTAACTGAGCGGGGCACCTGGGTGGCTCAGTGGGTTAAGCCTCTGCCTTCAGCTCAGGTCATGATCCCAGGGTCCTGGGATGGAGCCCCGCATCGGGCTCTCTGCTCAGCGGGGAGCCTGCTTCCTTCTCTCTCTCTCTGCCTGCCTCTCTGCCTACTCGTGATCTCTGTCAAATAAATAAATAAAATCTTTAAAAAAAAAAAAAGTAACTGAACAATTCCATACAAACTCACAGCTCAAAAAAGATTTGGGCTGAAGATACTAATATGACCACATCTAATATGAACTTCTAGGGGGAAAAAAAAGGAAGAAGAAAAGAGACCAGTCTCTTAGAAAACATTAAATTTTGAGTTTGGTGAGAAAAAGAGTGACCAGAGAGATGGGTAAGGAATTAGGAGATTAAGTTGTCACAGAAGAACAGAGAAGCAAGTGTCCCAAGAAGAGGAGTAGTAGTTAACATCAAATGTCACTAAGAGATCCAAAAGATGATGACAGGGAGCGGTCCCTTGCATCTGGCAACACGTAAGTCAAAGGAGAATGGTAGGATTGGAAATGGAATTGGAACAGATGTGAGTCAAGAACTAGAAACAGCCTGGAGAGACAATTCTGAGAAATGGCCTTGAAAGTACAAAGATGGGGCAGTAGCTCTTAGACGACATGGACAAAGAAGACATTTTTTGTAGGATGAAAAGTAATGATGGTATACTGATGGAAATAACAAAGAGAGGATGAAATTGATGACACAGAAGGAAGAGGTGACAAACAAAGAAGCAAGGTACTTGGAAAGATGAGAAGGCATGGGATACAGAGCAGAGGCAAGGACTGGCCTTTGAAGGTGAGAAGGACTTATTGCAGCCAGAAAGAACACTATTTGAGTACTTATACAGGTAGAACTGGATATTGGGCAATAAAGTAGTTCTCTTCCAGGGACTTCTATTTTTCTCAGTGAAAAATAAGGTCACAAACCAAGAGTGGTAGTAGTACAGCATAAGAAGGGCAGGTTGAGAGCTTGAGGAGTAAGAGAAACTATTCAATTTATTAGGAGGTTAGTTGATTATGGAGTAATAATGAATTTCTAAGTGAAATGCTGTGATCCTAAGTGTGAAATAAAATCCGTTCACTTGGTTGCATTTTTTTCCTTGGTAATGTTCAGCTACTTGTGAACACATGTGAAAAAGTTGGATAATTGAGTTCATCCAAGGTTAAGGTAAGTACAGTATGGAAGAGAAGAACAAGGAGATTGGGAACTATGTTCCAGAAAGTGATTATAATGATGAGCCAGATGGAATTTAATCTGCACCAAGATGGTACAGATGGAAGTTAGTCTGTACAAAGAAGCAAAGGAAAAACATGAGGAGGTCTAAGAATTAGGGAAAAGAGATGAAAGCAATAGACTAAACCTATCAGTGAGGTAAAATAAGTTTACTACAGTAGTTCAGCAAGGAAGGTAGAAGTACAGAATTTTCTGCCTAAAGAATGAAATGATTTAAAATTTCAGAACTGTTTCCATTTCCGATGACAAATCCTTGAGCATGACTAGGAAATCATTAATATACAAATATTGTTTAAACCATGAGAAGGGATGGATGGAGAGCTATGATTGAGTGGAAAAATACTAGTTCAGGAAACTGAGATATCAACATGGATAGGTTCACCATACACAGGTTGAAATTATCCAGAATCATGACAAGAATTGGCATAAAGAGAAAGACTATGAACTAGAAGACACATGGATAAGGAAAATAATAGCAGATGATAGCAAGAGCAAGGAAAGATTGGTAAAGTCAAATGGCAAGGATCCCAAAATGAGAGATGTTTTTGTTACCAATTCTTGGAAGACAAGTTGACAAGATCTACTAAAATCTGAAATGCATATACTTTTGACATAATCCATTTGCAGGATATTTTTCTACAGATGAACATAATCACCCTGAACACAAGAGATAAATTCAAGGATTTTCACTGAAACACTTTTTGTCGAAGCAAGCCCGGTAACAACTGAAATATACCCCAGTAGTGGTCTAATTAAATAAATCATGCCAGAGCTATAGAAAGGAAAACAAAAACAAAACAAACAAAAAAAAAAGCACCATTTTTCTATTATAAAAATATGATGAGGGTTAATTCAGGTAATATTTGTAAATCATCTGCAATGATGTACACATCGCACACTGTAATGTGCACAGTGCCTAGCCACATCCCCAGTATGTAAGAAAAAATATTAACTGCTATTATTATTACCTTATTACATTATAGTAATGAATCACAAGGCAACATGTTCAAACCAAAGCCATCATTCTATCTTTCCCCTCCTCATACAGAAACCACTTTCAAAAGGTGCCACTCTCCCCAAGAAGAGGTTTATAAGGATCTCTAACATCTTCCCTTCTCTAACACACATTTGTAGCTCTTAAGCAACTAACAACTGGCCCCTTCCGTTTTTGTCATCTTTATTTTTCAGTTACTTTCTGCTCTAATCAGCCCTGTAAGCTACCTTTCCTAATAGAATAAGAGCATGTAAAAAGTATTAATTTACATCAAAACACAGGTGTGGCTGATACAGGAAAGATGTTAGGGGTACAAGAGCCCCTGGAATGAGAGTAAAGGAAGAGAAAACAAAGTACTCATGAAGTCTGCACCACAGTTCAGAGTCCAGATGAGATTTGGGACTCAAGGCCCCACACTGGGCGCCATATGATGTAGGAAAGACGTTAGGGTTTGAAGCCAACGCCCAAGAATTCTTGAGACGTTGTTGGTGCAAAAAGGTGATTTTACTAAAGCACAGGGACAGATGCGTGGACAGAAAGAGCTGCTCTGGAGTCATGAGGAGTGGTCCATTATATACCTTCAAGTTGGGAGGGGGTGAGTGATAGCGTAAGTCTCTGAGGAATTTTGGAGCAAGGTTTCCAGGATCTCAGGGGGGGCTAGCTATTTCCAGAAAAAAGGTCATGAAACCCTTCAGATGTTTATCAGTGGGCCATATGCTTGGGAAATTATAGCTGACAGGTATCTTGGGGGGTTTAGAGACAAAGGAAGTTTCCAAAGGAATTTTTTTTTAAGATTTTTATTTTTTATGTATTTGATAGAGAAAGAGATCAGAAGTAAGCAGAGAGGCAGACAGAGAGAGGGGGCAAGCAGGCTCCCTGCTGAGCAGACAGCCTGATGCGGGGCTCCATCCCAGGACCCTAGGATTATGACCCATGCTGAAGGCAGAGGCTTAACCCACTGAGCCACCCAGGTGCCCCTCCAAAGGAATTTTTATATGTTAAAGTAGACTTACAGGATCCTGGGTTCGGGTTCAGACTAGGATTGCCTTTGGCCCTTAGCAAAGTATTAACAGTGAGGCAGTTGAGTCCCTAGAGGAATGTCACCCTGCCTGTTCCAAAGACTCGTCAGTGGGCTCTAGGTGGTAAGTAAATTTAAAAATTTTTATTTGTTTCCCACATCATGGCCACACAGCATAAATCTGGCATGCAGTGCTGTGTTTGTTTCAAATATTCCACCAATTCTAAAAACTTCTAAATAATCTGGTACTTATGTTTTACTTCTTCCTTGAACAATAATTATTTAGGAGATTGGTCTAATACACATTTCTGAGTTGTTAAGGCTTTTAAGTTCTTGAAATAACTGCCATTCTTTCAGAGTTTTCCTGTGCCAAAGAGCCAAAGTATCCCTGTCTAATTTCTGGGTTTAGGGACTTCACTGGTGGATTTCTAGTACCATCGTTGGTAATGTTCTAGGAACATCTGAAAAACAGGTATACTTGTATAGGGTACAACATTTGATATGTATCTATCCATTTTTATTAATTATTGACTCCTTCTGCTCATTTTTGATTTGTCACAGAGCAGTACTTTAAAACCTGTTACTCTAATTATGTTTCTGTCAATTTCTCCTTGTTGGTCTAACAGATTTTGCTTTATGTGTTTTGATGTTTTATTAGTAAACACAGATTCCTATCTGTGATGCCTTTCTCATAGGTTTTACCTTTCTTTTTTTTTTTTAAAGATTTTATTCATTTATTTGACAGAGATCACAAGTAGGCAGAGAGGCAGGTGAGGGTGGGGGGGTGGGGAAGCAGGCTCCCTGCTGAGCAAAGAGCCCCATGCAGGCTTGATCCCAGGACCCTGGGATCATGACCTGAGCCATCCAGGCACCCCAGGTTTTACCTTTCATCAATATTAAGTGACTTTTCTCATTTCATGTCTTTTGCATTTTTTTTTACTTTGATGGATATTAATACTGCCTCCCCTGCATTCTTTCTGTTCTGATTTATTTGTTAGACCTTGGCCCGATTCTGTAATTTTATTTTTACTTACAGCTTTTAAAATCTGAATATAGTTGATTTTTTAAATTCAAAGAAGGTTTTTGCCTTAAGCGTTTACGGTTAATGTATACCATATGCTTAATCTATTATCTCAGGTTTGACTTTCTGTTTCAGGCTCCATCACCATTTGTCTATTTCCTCATTTTATTAAGAGGACCGTGATTGTCTGCCTACACCTTCTGTGGGGATTCAAGAAGACGGACCCTCAACCTTCAACTCTACTAGTATTTTCAGATTTTTCAAAACCAGAATCATATTCCTCTCTCCATTTCTCTCTCATGTTATTATATCATAGATATATATAGCAATCTAATTCTTCAGGGTCATACGTGAAATACAAAATTTATCATGCTTTCACTTCTATTTTCTACGGAACATTTTTCCTTTTAGGTTTACATTTTTAATACATGCTTTTCCTGGGCAATTAATTTACATTAAAATTATTTAAGATGCATTCTAAGAGCAATCAGCTTTGATACTCATGTGTGTTCTTTCATAATATGATTACTACATTCTTTTTTTTTTTTTTTTTAAAGATTTTTTTTTTTATTTATTTGACAGACAGATCACGAGTAGGCAGAGAGGCAGGCAGAGAGAGAGGAGGAGGCAGGCTCCCTGCTGAGCAGAGAGCCTGATGCGGGACTCGATCCCAGGACCCTGAGATCATGACCTGAGCTGAAGGCAGAGGCTTTAACCACTGAGCCACCCAGGCGCCCCTGATTACTACATTCTTGAGCTCTTTATTTTAAATTACTTCTGGTTATGTAGAATGCTTCTTTCAAAGGGTGAATTTTGAGCCCTTAGAATTTCCATTGTCATAATACATAAAGAACGATTTGGCTGAATTGGTATTTCTTGAATCACATTTTTTTCCATCAAAACATAATTTTCCTTTTATCTTTTGATACCTTCTTTTGCACAAGAGAAGGCTGGGACCCCCCTGATTTTGTTTCTCTGAGGCTATCCTCTTATTTTCATTTTTATTTCTTCCTCTACAGGATTTTGCCAAATTTTTTAATTCTTTATCTTTGAAAGAAGTCATCAGAATATATTTAAGCATAGGACTCTTTCTGTTATTGCTACCCAAAATCTTTTCTCCTATGGAGGTTTTTAAAAATCTTTATTATATAATTAACCTAATGCTACTTGGAGTTCCCCACTTGAGAAGACTATTACAGCTGCATTCTATCCACAACCTTCTCATCCCTCTTAATTTTTTTTGTTCTTTCCCTCTGCTTTTTAAGACTATTTCAAAGTTTGAAATACCTACCACCAATTCTACTTTCTGCCATGTTACTTATGTTAGAGTGTAACGCCTGGTTGGCTCAGTGGGTGACGCCTCTGCTTTCGGCTCAGGTGATGGTCTCAGGGTCCTGGGATCAAGCCCCACATCGGGCTCTCTGCTCAGCAGGGAGCCTGCTTCCCCCCTCTCTCTCTGCCTGCCTCTCTGCCCACTGTGATCTCTGTCTGTCAAATAAATAAATACAATCTTTAAAAAAAATTTTAATTCTGCTCTTTAATTGTCATCATTCTTACCATGGTTTCCTTGCTCAGTAGGTCTATCATCTCAGATTGCTCTCCAGTTTATTGGCTTTTTACAGCATTTTGATATCTCCTTGTGATAATTTTTTTCCCTATCTTAACGAGATACCACATAAAATTGCCTTTCGTTCCCGTGGAGCATCATCTACAAGAGTATGCATTTCCTCTAGTCCTTAGAATAATATGGTCTTATGTTATTCTGATGAATTTTTAAATAAGCTCTTTTCCTCTGCTTTTCATACATCTTGAAATGAATGGAGAACAAGTCAAAACTAGTGATTACTGGGTGCCAGTGACCCTTTCCATCCCTACTTTTATTCCCTTGGGTACTTGTTGTTTGTCCTCGCACATCTAAAATTAGAAGCTGGGATGCGAGGAACAAAACCGAGTCTGGTTTCTGCCAACATTCACTAATAAAGCTCTACTGGCCTGAGACAGTGTCTTCTCTTACCCTTCCCTGACTGGTTCTGTGATTCTGAAAAAAGATTTTTGTCCTAGGAAACAGACATGGTTTGTGGTCTTTAATGTTAATTCAGTCTATGAAAAGCAGTAATTCTTAGTATATGTATTAGTCCAGGTCATTTTCTACATCAGCCCCTGCCTACAGCATTGTATATAATAGAGCCAAAGAAGTGAGCAAGGTGTCATGCTTTGCTTAGAGCTATAGTTACAGTCTCTAATGAAGCAAAGGGAGGAGCTGATGGGTGCAGCTGAGGAAAAAATTCAACTCTGTCTACCTCAGAGCATGCACCCCATGTCATACAGGGCCAGCCCCATTTCTGGTTGATGCAGAATCTACCTCCATGCTAGACATGGGCAGGCATGGGTTGAGGCTGCTTCCAATCTTTTTCCTATTAGCTGTGCTGATCGCAACACACACAGAGTAAAAAGACTGTCTTCACAACTGTGTTTCTCAATGCAACCCACAAAGCATGAGAGTCTGTAGAATTTCCTCCAGATGCTGGAAAACTGTTTAGTCATCTTTAGTTAACAGTTTAGGAGTGCAGTTGTTTATGTGTTCATAAAAATTGTCCAGAATCGGTTAGAACCCAAGAGAGACAGAATCAGAGAAACTAGCAGATTCCAACTTACTCAAGGACCAGTCTTCTCTCCTTACCATTCTCAATAACCATGTTCCTTCTGACCACTGTGTCACATGACCCATTACAGAAAAATGGATAAGTAAGAAGAACACTGCAGGAAATTTACATTCTTATGAGTTTCCGAGTGAAATGAGCCAAAAACACTATAGAGGTAAAGTCTTGGCTAAGACTGTTCAGATCCTATAGCACTCATGGTTATTTCAAGCATAAAGCTCCCTCCTCTTGCTTGGCATTATAATGAAAACAGGCATGTATAAATGAAGGGTATTCCAGAATGGAACAGTAGCTTACTAATTACCTTAACTCATGTGGAGGGAAGGCATACAGAAAGGTACTTAGAAGGGTTTGTGCAATAGACAAGGGAGAGATCAAGATGGAGATTAGTACCCTTTACATGTACAATCAAAGATACTGTGTTCGAGAATTATTAATGATAAAACTTGTTTCTCCTGCTGAATTTGATTGTACTATAGATAATAACCCTATGTAGAAAAGAGGGAAGTCCATCAAATGAAAAACTGACATAATGTTAGATTCCTGAAATACTTCTTTACCCTATGTAAAATCAATCATCAAATCCTGTTAAAATTCCAGAAAATTATCTTAATTTCTCCCTGCATTTCTGCCTACACACCTTTACTTGTTGACATGGTCCAAATTCAAATCTGTGTCTTCCATCTGGAAAGCATAATAGCCTCCTACTTGTATTCTTCCAGAGGTTTCCGAGTTTGGCTGTGCATTAGAATCATCAAGAAAGCTTTTTTTAAAAAAGTAATCATATATGAAACTTTGTGGTATATAAGGTCTATCTCAATAAGGTGATTAGAAACAATCTCTATACAATCTGCTCCCAAATTCATTAGATCTGAGTTATTGTTGAAAAAAACAAAAACAAACAAACAAACAGCTACCCAGGTGATTCTGAAGACTATCAGCCATGTGCAGGGTACCTCTGTATTACAGCAGACTGCCCAGCTAAGAATGCAGCTGCTTTCTCCATCAGTGCTTCTCAAGTGTTAAAGTGCCTACACATGACCTGAAAATCATGTTAATACTCAGAATCTGATTCAGTAGGTCTAGGAGGGTCTTAAGAGCCTGCATTTCTAGTAAACTCCCTGATGGTACTGACACCACCAGTCTTAGACCCCACTTGGAGTAGCAAGGTCCTTGACCTCCTAGAAGCACCATTTACCCCTGAAACCCATCCTCAACTATTAAGGCTTAAAAGACTAGACTTTTCAGTCTTGCTCTAGTTCTCTGACCTGTGATTCCAAAGGTCTGTTTTCTCCAACCTCTGACTACTCTGTATGCTACAGCTTTTGGAAGAAGCTAGTTTCCCATTTCTTTCCAGCTAAACTGTATTATGTTTTGCCTAGATGAAGCCTCTTTAAAATTACTTCCACTCCCTTCACATTTCTCAACCGATAATAGGAAAGATTTACTTATTATTTATAGCACTTAATTGGCTGAATCCAGCTACAGGAACAATTTTTAGAAATAATTACTAAGATATGCAGTCATAAAACTGACGCATTTTGTACTATTTTCACCTTCTCCCTTTAATCCAGAAAGCCCTCTCTGACTGCTTGCTCCTAACCACCTTTACTTCTGTGAATTGGTATTTTATCTGCAGACCCACCAAATAGCCCTTGATAGCCTACAGCCATGATGCCATGCATTGGCTTTAAGCATCAAAGTCTTCCTCTATCCGCTAAGACTTGCAGATCTGAGGGGCTAAATTCTTCTTTGGCTCAACACTGAACAGTTACACTAGGACTTAAATGGAAAATCATCCACTCATTCATTAGATAATTTGTACTTACTGACATCTATGTATACCCAACCACAGATTCCCAAAATAGTTAGATAGCAGTAGACCAAAATTTGGTTTGTATCTGTACTTTTCTTTCTTCTATTGAGGAAACAGACTCAAGCCATCCTGGAAATTGCAAACTCTGATTCTTTCTTTAAACTCTCTAGGCAATGAGAGTCCAGATCAATCCTAAGTCAATTATTCAAAGATGGCCCATGATGACGACAAATGATTATTTGCAAAATGCTAGAGCGAATTCAGATTTATTATCTGTCTCAAAGGTGATGAGACAAGACAGATGCTCAACATAACTTCCAGACATTGGCAGGCTCTGCTCTAAGACATCTTTGACCACACTGGCCATGAGCAGCCTGCAACATCAACAGCAGAGAGGAAAAGGGAGGGATGTCACCTAGGAAGAGAGGGCTTGGGAATCTTTGGTGTTATAAATGATGAGGAAGTGAAGGAAGAAAGAGCAAGCTAGATTAAAAGGTTAGGGACATATTCCTCCATCTTGTGTATGGTCAGGGACATATTCCTCCATCTTGTGTATTTGAGCAGGAAGTAAAACACATGTTAATGAAATGTGGGCTACAGTCGTACTGCTGACTAAAGATGTACACATATGGCTAATGGCACATATTCTGAATAATCAACAGGAAAAGAAATGTTTTGCTTCTCAGACAATAAAATTAGGGCATGTTATTCCTCACTGACGTTGCCTAAGGCAGCCATGTCTCATTACAGCTTTGAAGCCTACGTTCTTCATTTCTTTCTCAGTTCCTCTTTACGGATTTCTCTGGCATGAACAGTAGTTCTGTTTCTCTGTATAAATCTCTACCAAGCAATCTTTATGTGCTGGGTTTTGTTAGAACTTAACCACCTATCTTTAGTCTGTCATGTTTTATATCTCCCAGCCTTATAAAGAATTGTTGCTGTGCTATATTCCTCACAGAAAGCACCAAGAACTTTCAGGCCAAAGAACGCTTTTTTACACAATGAACTATTGATGTTCAAAATGAAAACAGAATTCAAGCCAGAGTCCTGCAGGTAGGGTAGGGGTGGGGGGACAACTTAACTGAGAATTCTAAAAAAAATCCAGAGATCACCCTGTACAGAGGACAGTGCAAGAACTGTGAGGCACAGAGTTCCAATATTTCAACTTGTATTGTTCTTTCCTTCAGATAACAATGGAGTAATTTACAAGCACTCAGTTTCTATTCCAGGCCATTGCACTTGGGTTTGATAATTCCCATATTTATTGACTTGATTATTATATGCCATTTGGCTATTAGCTGCTTCAGCTACCTAGGAGTTTATCTGCCATGCTAGAGATTCTAATGGCTTCCATTACAAAGCTAAGCAAGTTAATAGACCAAACCTTGATAAAGATACCTTAGTTGCTAGTTTAAATTCATTCTCCTCCACATGTACTGGTGACAAGGCAATCCTAGTCCCCCGATAAAGAGAAGATTTTGGCTTCAGTTTCCTTTGTTCTCATAGGCTTCTGCACCAGCTGGGGAGCAGGGGGAAGATCTGAATCATTATGGTGAAACAAACCGAATGCTTGGAGAGCAAAGAAGCCCTATGCAGATATCAAAGACACTGGTCTGAAAGTGGGCTAGATACCTCCATTCAAAGACACTCCTCCTTTAAGGAAGGAAATGAAAGTGCCTTGCCAAGTGGTTATCTCATTAGTTACCTATTCAGCTGAAGGACTCCAAGAGCTTTCCATCTTCTCCCCTAGAGTCAAGCTTTGAGAGTCCAAGTATGAGACTTTGAGCCACCTGCCACTTCCAAAAGCCACCCTCAACAGCCTGGAAACATAGTGCTAAGTAATGAGAGCTTAGAAGTCTAGTCATCTTCAAGGTTTGGCCTGATGAAATGACAGTTATCCAGAGACCTGCCCAAAGCCACACTGATGACATGAAAAAGCTCTGAGTGATAAGTTGTTTTGCGAGTTGTCATTTTAAAGGTACTCAGTCCTCCTTTCAGCTATAAAACGTTCTTTGGAGTTTTATTTCAACAGATGCAATATTAATGCTAATAATACAACATACACCAATATTACACTACTATCCTTAACATTTATTAAGAGACCAATACATGCCAGATACATTGCTCAATGCTTAACATACATTACCCATTAATTCCCTTAAGAAATACTTACTGAGTACCCATTATAGGCACCAGGCTTATAGTGATACTCAAACCAGACTCGATCCATTCCCCAAAGACAGCATACATTCTGCTTTATTAATACATTTAATCTTCACAATAAACTTACTAGATAGGTACTACTCTATTTTGCAAAGGATGAAACTGACACTCAAAATTCGCCCAGGATTATGCACTAAGTGTAAAGCCAAATGACCCTGATTCCAAAGTCATGTCCGTGACCTCTTAGCTAGGCTGATGTCCTCAGATACTGAGGCGCAGCTAGACTATATTATACAGGAGGCAGAAAACCAGGTTAGCTCTTAGCATATGTGGTGTCTTTACAATGCAAGACATGTTTGTCAGTTTTTAAGCAAGCAGGATAAGGAGGGCTTCCAGTTGTCAGAATGAGGGAAAGAAAAAACACCACCTAATATTTTCCATCTGGCAAGTAGAATAATTGACTTGGCTAACAATTTCTCCTGCTTGGTGATATTTTTTAAGGCATCTTCAGGCTCAGTTTTGGACAATGATTTTCAATTTCTTTCACTTGCAAATCTTAATGTCATGGGCTCTTTTCTCCCCTGAACGACTAAACTACTATCCTCAGATACTACTGCGCTGAGCTGCGTGTGTCTCTTGTATGCCAAGCTCAATACGAGGCAAAAACGGCAGCCGCCAAGGTTAAGAAAAAGCGCGGAAACAAATCTTTCCAAAAAAACACACTCTGTGTATTACTGCACCTTTATATAAACTAGAAAAAGATCGATATTGTTCAATTTTAGCAGAAACCGCATGAAGCCCCGAAAACAGCAATAGATTCTCAGTGCTCTTGGATCAGCCCTACTCTCTGTTTTTCTAATTATTTGCCCTTAACGGAGAGCCAGTCTCATAACACCATTCGGAGGGAACAAAGAACTCGAGTTAAAAGTTCATCCAGGATCCTCAAATGCCAAGTTTACCAATATCAAAACGTTCCTTTGTTTAGAAGGGCTTCTTAATTTCTAGAATTTTCTATCCCTATTTAATGAGAAAGCCCCAGTGGAGAAAGGATATGTATAGGCATTAGCGTATACACCGCTTCGAGTCTTCTTCTCATTTCATGGAGCACAATGTTGCATGCTGGAATCACCCTCTGTATACCTCCAGCCCCAGTCGGGGAGTGAGGAGGTGAGTAAGCTATTTGGGATGGGAGATGACTAAACGTGCCGTTTCATCCCACAGGAACATTAATTTGTTCTTTCAATTTAACCGACCGAGTAGACCCTGACAGCGCTTCAACCATCTATGAGGACCAATAAATCCAAGAGAAGAAATGAAGACAATGAACATTTCCAGAGCACCTGTGTGTTCAGCACCGTGTGCATACTTCTTACAGGGTCACGCAGACACAGTAAGTAGTCAAGCTGACATGACTACTTTCTGCCTCCAAAATACGTATCTTCTCAACATATTGCACTGGCCTTCCATTGGTGATTCCCAGCCCACTCCATTACAGTCATCTCAAGAAAGATTCTAAAATGCTCCAAATAATACTGCAAACCAAATATCGGTCTAGTTTTAAAATATTAAATAATAAACATATGCCACTGCAACCCATTGTGTGGGCAAAGAGGCCTACCTGAATAATAGCAGAGTACAGCTCGACAAAAGATTGGGACTTACTGAGTTAAATATACGGACTTTACTCTTTACATCAATTCTCCTCTTACCGCCATTCTCCCAGAGTAATATCACTAAGCTACATGCCAGGAATATTAATCTGAAGACTCCGCTTCTTGAAATTGTTTACTGTTGACAACTTCTAGAAGCTATCACCACAAATGGGAGGTACACTATGTAATAATTCTCCACGAGACAAACCATTCAAAGAGCTTAAAAAACAAATCCATCTGTTTCCGCAACTAAGGCCTTCTGTTCTTGCCAAGTGGACATCGATATTCACTGTTTTCAACTCCAGGCCATAAACGCCAAATGAATGTTACCAGAAGAAAATTCTAAATGAAAGGCAGTGCCTGGCTCTGTTCTGTCGAATTCAAGTCCCTTAAGATTCCAAAGGAATGCATGCATACCTTACATACGTGGATTCAGAGCTAATCCATTCCTTCTGCCACTGCCTGGGTTCAGGGGTTCACAGGGGCCCAAAAGTCTTATTTAATAAACATTAAGCACCTTATGAGACACTGGGGATTTGCCTTCAGGCAAACTTAAGATATTCAGAAGGCAGTTCTACACAATCAATAGAGGCCCAAGACTGATTTATTCAATTCACCTCCGTCCAAATTGCATCACAATTGTGGGCACTTGGTCTCCTGAACTTGTTGGTTAATAGCAGACAGACTGTGTTACCAGCATACTGGCCTTGTGTCTTCCCTTTCTTTCAACTCTTCCAAGTCAAGATAATGATTGCACTCCTCTCCACAGCCCCATCTGCTGGCTGCACCCATTTATAGTCAGCTGATGAATAATCAAAGCTCTGGAAAACACATGTGTTTGAATATATGTGTCCTTCTGCACATTATGTGTGTGTTGAAAGACAAAGAGAACTGAGGAGAGAGTGAGTCAGCCCCATACAGCAAGCCACTGTTCAATTTCTGTATGTATTCTAGGCCGGCCAGTGGATCCTAATCCTTACAGAATTGTCCACTGCTTATCTAGCTAAGTAGAAAAGAGTATACCCTAGACTCAGATGGTCCTGATTTAAACTGACTTTATGTAATGAAGTCAATGGCCTTCAGCCAATTAAATTCTCTATTTCTAAAACAGAACATTTTTGGAGGATTAAACGCAGTAACTCTACAACAGGGGCGCCTGGGTGGTTCAGCGGGTTAAAGCCTCTGCCTTCAGCTCAGGTCATGATCCCAGGGTCCTGGGATCAAGCCCCTCATTGGGCTCTCTGCTCAGCGGGGAGCCTGTTTCCTCCTCTCTCTCTGCCTGCCTCTCTGCCTGCTTGTGATCTCTGTCAAATAAATAAATAAAATCTTTTAAAAAATAAATTAAAAAAAAATAAAACCCTACAACAGAATACACCACACAGTAGGCCCTCCAGAAATGTCAGCCATTGTTCACACCATTACTCTGTTCTATCAGCAAAGCTCCTTCTACACAAGGACTTGCCTTGGTCCTAGTGAAGTGTCTAGGAAACACCCGAAGTCCACCAGACTCTAGAATGAACACATCACCCTCTGTGGTAAGGTCGTAACCCAAGGAAAGTGACAAATTTGGGAGGAAAAGGATATAGACTATATTAGAAAAACATCGTATCCATGGCATATACCAAGTCAATGCTTTCCCCAAGCATTTTGCACTTGCTTCCAGTCCATTTCTAGACTCCTTTGTTAATGTGTTTGTCCTTAAAGGAGAGAAAACTCCCTCTCTATAAAACTTGTCACTTTTTTCCTTGGTCAAAGACATTCCTGACAATGTTCCTCTGAGCAATGTTCCCAGTATATGGAACGTCTCAGAGCAAACCTTATTCCAATTATAGACACAGTGTTTTATGGTTGGTTTGTTTGTTTAAGATTTTATTTATTTGACATAGAGAGTAAGTGAGAGCACAAGCAGGGGGAGCACTAGACAGAGGGAGAGGGAGAAGCGGGCTCCTTGCACATGCGGCTGGATCCCAGAATGTTGGGATCATGACCTGAACCGAAGGCAGACGATTAACCAACTGAGCCACTCAGGTACCCGAGACACACAGTGTTTCATCCGAGGCTGGGCCAGGGAGAGTGCACACTACTTTAAAAGGCAAGACTTTCAGAAAATATCTTGTCTGCAAAATTGGAAGGTTTCGACTCTCACAAGTAGTCAGAATCTAGGACAGCTGACTTAATGTGCTGTCCGCAAACCAGCCTTGATCATTTGCTTTCCGTTTGTACTTGTTAGTGATCTCACATTGAAAAACTATGACTTCACCACCAATTCACCTTTCAGGTTTGAAAGTAAACCAAGAGAAATGAAACAATAACAAATCCTTCCCTGTATGTTAATCCCTTCCTGTGGAGAGAGGGAGGTCAAGGAAGTGGCACTGTATTTAGAAACTATTATGTGTCAGAGAGCCTCATGTCCTACTTCACTCAGTTGGTGATAAAAGGTCAGTTCCAAGAGGGCCAGAACTTTCTATATTCAGGATTATATACCCAGTGCCTAGTATACTGCCTGGCACATAGGAATTCTCAATAAAAGCACACTGAGCAATTGAATGAGAGCAACTGTCATTTTATGGATCAGGAAGGTGATGTACGTGGAGAGAAGTAAATCAACTGGCCGAAATTACGGAGGGGAGGGAAAAGCTGCTAACTGAAAATTCTAAATCCACAACCCGTATTTCTTCCACTATTTCATGTTGTACCATTTAATGACATATTAAAAGCAAAAGCCAAAAAAAAATCACATTAGTGGTTCCACTAATATAGAAGAAAGTAAAACACTAATTATGGAGGACAGTCAACACAAGATGTGAGGAGATCCCATGGTGCCCAGGAATGCGATCCCAGTGCTGCCCATCGACAGTTTCTATCACAGCGATGAAAACGGTGTATGGAGAACTGGGAGAAATAACGTCTTTATGAAGAAACTGGAAGCTCCAAGTTAAGAAAAGGGTGTCATCACTGATGACATTGATCATTGATGAAAACGGTGTCATCATTTGTCAGTGTGCTATCCAGCCAGAAAAGCCTTTTGTTTCATTACTAGCCAGGGCTCCAGAGTAAATGAGCACAAGAGAACAATCAAATCTGATGAACAATATTCATTTAAAAGTAGAACTAGGAATCCCACTCAGGAAAAAGGCTACAAATCAGATAAATTATAATATTCAAAATCATAAATGAATTAAGGACACCTAGGGCATCCACAGATCCCCCAGAAAGGGAGAAAGCATTTATAAATGGTCCTAGCCAGAGCATTATGGCAATAAGAGAAAGATACTTGATCTTTAAAGACTGCTAGTTTGATTTTTTTTTTTTAACTGATAGTTTCTCTTTCTTCTGTAGCACACAGAGTATCAGAACATTTAATCACACAACCACTTACTCAGTTGAATGGGGAGAAAACACTTCTTCCAAGATTCACTGCAAAACCTTTGCCCTGTTTCATAATAACTTCAAGTGAATTCAGAGTTAAAACAAGCAGAGTCTCCCTAGAATTATTTACTCCACAGTTAACATCTAGCCCTATATAATATAGCTAAGACGAGATTTCTCTTTGAATTCAATAGAGGCAATCCAATGCCAGCTTACCAGGAAAATGAAAAGGCAATCCATTATCAAGGATGGTAAAAACAAAATCAATGTTCTGTGTTTTTTTAAGCCCCTTAATAATTCTCTAGGCAGCCTCACGGAATCAGGGTGGAAAATACCTCCACGGTGAAATGAACAGATCATATTATAGCAAATTGAGTCAAGTAGCAAAATCACCTGCTCATTCTAGCAAATCCAAGATCAGTGTGTCTAGGAAGACAAGGTGACTTCTGAAAAAGAAATTACAAAACTAAGACTAGGACACTATATACACTTGGACTTCTCTAAAATCCTGCCTTCATCAAGTCAATGGGAACCAGATCCTTTTAAAAGGTTCCTCTCTAATGAAACAGCTTCCTAATTCTCCTGGCATCCAGGGTCATTTAATCCATTAGGCTTGTGAGCCTATAAGCTTTTTAGGAGCCTATAAAAAAAAATCTCTCGGTCCTGTTGAAAAAAAAAAAAAGTGTAGCTTTTTTGTTCTTTAAGCACAATCATTAATGAGTTATTCTGTCTGCAAAATGTCCTATTACACCAACTTCACAAATTGTTAATTTCTACATTTGCAAAATATCTTTACACCTAAAAACGGTTTGTAGGCTAGATTGTTTTTTTTTTTTAAGATTTTATTTATTTATTTGAGAGAGAGAGAGAGAGAGAGAGAAAGCATGAGAGGGGAGAAGTTCAGAGGGAGACGCAGACTCCCCATGGAGCTGGAAGCCCGATGAGGGACTCCATCCCAAGACTCTGGGATCATGACCTGAGCCAAAGGCAGACACTTAACCAACTGAGCCACCCAGGCGCCCCTAGATTATCTGTCTTATCATGAGTATGCATAAAGACCACTGAGAAATCATTCACTCAGGAATCAAATGTGTAACTTAGGCCAAATTATTTCAAAAGCAAAATTAGTAAACTCCTTTAAATATTTATAGCAAAAATTGGCATGTAATAGAGGTCGTGGGTGTGTTTTAGTATGTGGAATATGAATGGGTTGGGTCCTGTAAGATAGGAGTGCCACAAGGAGTTTAAATGCCACCCTCTGACCCCAGCATCTCCCCCGCAACCCAGTCTTCTGCAGACCCTTGAGAGCAATGTTTGTAAAATATTAACATAACTCCGGGAACTCCTTTGCTTACACTCTTGACTGGATTCCCTATGTACTTAGGATAAAACCTAAACTCCTTACCATGGCACACAAGACATCCAATTCCCTGTCTGTCTTATCTTGGACGACACTCATTCCCTTGCCCCCCTCCCAATTTTTGAGGAAATTCTATGAACCCTACCAGAATCTGACTACTCTCACCACTTCCTCTGTTATCACCTTATTCCGACCTATTATCTCCTGCCTGGATAATGACAATTGCCTCAAAGTAAGTCTCCCTTCTATCCTGGCTCACTATATTCCATTTTTAGCACAAAGCCAGAGTGAATCTATTTAAAAATCAGTTTGCGTTGTTCCTCTGCTCAAAATTCTCCAATGAGAGAGTTCATTCAAAATAAAATCCAGAGTCTACACAACAGTGTGTGAGGCCCTGTGGGATCTGGCCCCTTGCTTCCTCTACTTCTCTCCTCTCCTATCTTCATTTGCTCTTCTTGCTCTGTTCACACTGTTCCTCTGGCTGTTTTCCCCATCATACCCGAACACTTCTGCACTTAGGCCTTCGCACTGGCTATTACCTTGGTTTGGAACATTCTTCCTCAGGATTTGTACAGAGCTAACATCCACTCCTATAAGTCTTGGCTTCAATATCACTCTCTTACAAGACCTAATTTGACCACATACTACAAACGACAACCCATCACTGACACTCTCACCACCTCAGCACTGGTGCCCCCTGCTGTTACTCCAGCTCCTCCCATGGCCCCACTTGATAATATCCTCCAAAAATGATTTATTTTTTCAGGTTTTAACATATTGTCTGTATGCCTGTGCTAGAAAGTAAGTTCCAAGAAGGCAGGGATGTTCGACGTTCATGCTATCTTTTAAGTTTCTAGAACAATGCCTGGCAACTCAATATATATTAGCTGAATGATGAATCCGTCTCTTTGCTCTTCCACACTGGACTTTTCAGTCTGTTTTATAATAAAGAATTTGTCTGGTCTTGTCCTAGTTCCTGGCACACAGCTTCTAAGACTCTGGGAGTTTCCCAAGGAGAAGTATCTTTGTTACTCATAAGCCTGTATCACACCTGAGTTTATGCTGATGAAGTGACTCTTGGTGGGCCCCTGGGTAAATTCAGGATGCCGGCTGGTCACCCAAAAGACCAACCATGGGATTAGAGAGTTGGAACCTTGAGCTGGCCTGACCTCCAGGGAGAGAAGGGGGGCTGCAGATTGACTTCAATCACATAGCCAATAATGAAATCATAAAATCCCATTAAAATTCTAGACACCAAAATTCCTGGTTGGTGAACATATTGATGTGCTAGAAGGGTGACATAGGGTGATACACTCTGATTCCACTGGAAGGCAGCAAGGAAGTGTTTGGGACCCTCCTAGTCCTTGCCCTCCCCACGTCCCTTCATTATTAAGGATTTGTATCCTTTATCATAAAACTGTAGCATAATTACAGAATGTTCTTGAGCACTGTAACTTGGTTTAGTGAAATACAGAGCCTGAGGAAGACCAGAAGAACCTCCCCCCGCCACCCCCAAGCAGATCTGTAGTGAGTTAGTCTGAGGTGAGGGCATTCTGCTGCACACTGTCCCCTTTAACTTGACGGGTCTCTAACTCCGAGTGGTCAGTACTGGAAGTGAGCTGCAGTACACCTGTTGGTGTAGGAACATAGCCCTTCCAACAGAGAGCCTGAAGTTCACTCTTCCTACCGTTCGGTTTTTAACTAGCTTAATAAAACAGAGAAGGAGCATTGGCCCAAAGGGATCAAATGTATGAATTAGTAACCAGACTGAAGTTTAAGATCTAATGGTGAAAGGAAGCTCCTAGTCTTCTCCTAATCCTGGACCAGCACTATCCAATGGAAATATATGTGAGCCTCAAATGTGAAACCCCTACGCAATTTTAATTTTTTAGCAACCATTTTTTTAAAAAGTGAGAATCATAAAATTAATTTTAATTATATATTTTACTTAATTCATTTTGCACAAAATGCCACCCCAAAATGTAACCAACATTTAAAAAATTACTGAGATGTTCTACTTTTCCACACTAATTCAAAATGTGCTGTGTATTTTATACGTTAACAATCTCAAAGATCAGAGATCCACAAACTGAACCACTTTCAGTAAAGATAACGGAAGTGGTCCTAGACAATTCAAGAATTTTCTTCTTTTGTATTTTACGCTTCCCTACATCTGGTACATTATTTTGGTACATAACAGAATTCTGCAATCAGTAATATAACATTTTCCCAGATGTAAGCAATTTCAGCAAGAACTAGGTTGAAACATTATATTTTAAAAAATATGCATGTAGGGTGCCTGGGTGGCTCAGTCATTAAGCATCTGCCTTCGGCTCAGGTCATGATCCCAGGGTCCTGGGGTCAAGCCCCACATCGGGCTCCCTGCTCAGTGGGAGGCCTGCTTCTCCTTCTCCCACTCCCTCCGCTTGTGTTCCCTCTCTCAATGTGTCTCTCTCTGTCAAATTAAATAAAATCTTTAAAAAAATAATAATAGCTAATAGTTTTTAGTACTTCTAATTTCCAAGGTTTTAACATTATATAATTCAATCTTCATAAATTTCTATGAGATGAATATTACCACTTCCATTGTACAAAAGGTGTATTAGTCAGCTTTCTCCAGAGAAACAGAACCAGGAAGACTGACCAAAATTAGAAGAGATTTATTATAGGAATTGGCTCACAACTTTATGAAGGCCAAGAAGCCCCACAATCAGCAAGCTACAAGCTGGAGAGACAGGAAAACCAGTGGTGTGAGTCAGTCTGAGCCCTGAAAGCGAGAGAATCAGGAAAACCAACAGGGTAACTAACTCCCAGTCAGAGGCTGAAAGCCAGGAAACCAGAGGGCATGGGGGGCAGGGTGATGGAGGGATGGAGGGGTGGGGAGGTGGGGGGTGACAACACTGGCATACATCTTGGAGTCCAACAGGCCCAAGAACCTGGAACTCCAATATCCAACAGCGTAAGATGGACATCCCAATTCAAGAAAAGACAGTATTCACCCTTCCTCTACCTGTTCGTTCTGTTCCAGCCCCCAACAGATTGGATAATGCCTGCTCACACTGGTAGGGGAGATCTTTGGTTACTCAGCCCACTGATTCCAACGATCTCACAGACACAGCCAGAAATACTGTTTAGTCAACTATTTGGTTATCCCTTAGCCCAGTAAAGTTAAAAGATAAATTAACTATCACAAAAGGGACCATGGAGATTCAGAGAGTTTAAGTGATTTGCGCAAAATGTCAAAGCTATGACGAAAGGGAATCAAGATTTGAACCCAGAGCTGTACAAGTCTGGAGCCACAGTATACTAAGTGAGGTACAGAGATGACTCAAAGAAATGAATAGTGAGAAGATGGCCTTCACAGCAGAAGCAGAAGCAGAATGACAAAAAGGAGCTATTCACCTAGTTAATGTGTCTAACCCTATGTGGTTTATTCTCATAAAACACTCCTCAGTATGGCTGGCCTGCTGGGCCCACACAGATAAATTCTTGAAGATGTCAGAAGATGGACAAATTTTTTTAAAATTTAGAAACATAGATTCAACCTCTGATCCACAAAAGGCTAATCCACTTAATTCCAGTGGCAGCAATGGTGGAAGCACTAGTGGAAAAAAGACTTATTTATTCATCCGCACACTGCCCTGGGTCTCACAGGGCAATGAACAGATGATCACCGACCTGTAGAGTGTAGGAAGCCAGCCATATCATGTTAATCACTTTTAGACCCTGGTGTATATCAGAAAGCAAAAAGCTCTTAATTTCTCTGAGTTGGTAAAATATCCAGTTTTCTTTTACTTGGTAAAATAAAATATTATATCGAAATCCTTAAGAATTTCTCATTGGGAGGCCCTTTGGTATCATCGGGACTAAAAACCAAGAGAACAGGCAAGATTCCTCTGGGGACTAGTTGTGACGGTGTACATAGGAGGAACCCTCCTAGATAAATTCAGAATGCAGCACCCAAAGCAGATGGAGAAATCCCCAAAGTTCCACTCAAAGGAAGTAGCAAATATTCACTAAGTATTGTTGGAGTGTGGGTTAAGGCACTGCAGATAAAATTTTGAATAACATTTGGTCTGTGCCCTTAAGCTCAGAAACTTGCAGAATGTATATGGAGATGGAGAGTAAGGAAAAATTAACTGCCATGCAAGGTGAAAAGTACATAAAAAGAGGTACATGTAGAATGTTACCAGAACAGAGGTTAAGGGCAATCTTTGTTCTGTCATGGAGAAGGGTACCACATGGGCTGACCCCTGAAAGACGAGCAGAATTTCACAGTTCGTCATATGCCTAATAAGCATTAGGTGCTGGGGAATGCAATGGTCAGCAGGAATCACGCAGAGGAGACCAGATAAAATGGAGACTGTCTAGCCATTGCCCTGCCAAGTGACTGTGGCTCTATCTTCAATGAAATTTAATTTTCTCCTTGCAGAGAAATCAAGAATCTCATTCTGGACCTCATCACAAAACCAAAGAGAAGCCACAACAGTGAAGGGGAGAGTGGGGAATTAGGTCCTACCTGTCTATGTGAACCCCCCCCCCCCATAGCTCATAGTCCCTCTGATGCTCACACGCAAGACCAACCACCCACACTAAAACTAGATGCCACATTTCCATAAGACGTTCTATAGGTTTAAAGCCCTATGCATACGAATAATCCACTGCTACATCCGAGTTAATTACATCTCCACCGAAACCAACAGAAAATGCACTTGGCACTGTGGCTAAAGTAAAGCTCGTATGATGATCTGGGACATCACCTACTAGCGCAGGATAAACACAAATATCACCATTACGGTTTCAGCGATGAGTGGCCTGAGCGTCAACGTGAAAGCAGGATAAAATGCCAAGAGGTCTACCACCCGGCTTCCAAAACCAATCTGAACGCACAGCGCAGTTAAACAAGAAATGACACGACACGGACTGTGCTAGCTAATAACAGCAAAAGAAAACAACAATTTAATTTAAACACGCTAATCCAAACATTTGCTTCACTTAAAGCCTGGGAAATACCATGTCATTAAATCATGTTTTCATTTCAGAAGATGACTGTCAGCTCCCAAACTATTTTATTATAATAGGAGATAGGAACACATATAAAGATAACACATTTTTAGATGACGTCAATCAAAATTTGATTTTTTTTAGAAAATGTTTATAATGAACTTATAAATCCCTAAACCTAAACCAGAGAGAACCCTGTACAAATTTGCTTCATGCCCATGCCCATACAAATGCCCCTCTACCTATAAGTTTATCAGTTATATCTTATGGGAGCTACATCCACTGGTCAATGATAAAATTTCCTTAAAGAGAGGACTTGCTCTTGTACACAAGGACATTGCTTATGGTCTGGGATCTTCTATAGCCTAGATTTTGAGCTCAAACTGTATCTACTTTGGCTGAAAGCAGGCAAACATTTGACATAGGTTTTAAGGAACAAAGCTTCTGAATTTAAGGGAAGATATAAGCAAAAATAATTAGTTTCCTTAAACCATTTAGAAGTCTTTGAAAATAATCCTAATACTGTGTTTTTCTTGGGCAATACAAATAGCATTTGGTCATTACAGAAAAAGAAATATAGGTAGGTAAAAATTTAAGGATCATTCATAATATATAAATTTGGGCATGAAATTTCCAAATGTTGATAAAATTTTCAAAAGAGGGATTTCATTTAACTCCTCATTAGCAGCTTGCTTTGTGTACATGAATAATACGTCAAGTATTTCTATTTTATTGCATATTTTCTACACTATGACTTTCAAGTTTATTTTATGTATATACACTAATGAAATGTAACCAGCTTCTTATTACTGGAAATTTTTGTTTCAATCTTTATTTTATTTTATTTTTTGAAGATTTTATTTATTTATTTGACAGACAGAGATCTCAAGTAGCCAGAGATGCAGGAAGAGAGAGAGGGGAAGGGAAGCAGGCTCCCTGCTGAGCAGAAAGCCCAATGGGATATGGGGCTGATCCCAGGACTCTGGGATCATGACCGGAGCCAAAGGCAGAGGCTTTAACCCACTGAGCCACCCACGTGCCCCTCAATCTTTATTTTAAACAAACACCCATATATTGGCATATGTATGCATAATCACATCCTAAATTCCCAGGAATAAAATTTGCGAATAATTGGAAATGTAAATTTTTAAGACTTTGATGAACACTGTCAAATTGCTATGCTAAAAAGTAGGTCCCATCAACTTCCCAAAAGGAAATTTGTGAGGATGTCCATTTCCTTATTCAAGCTATCTTCACCTTAATCTTGACTTATTTTATGGACTGAAAAAATGGCATCTGTTTTATTTTTTATGTCTTTAATTACCAACAAGATCCACAATTTTTAATGGGTCATGCATATTTCTTTTATGATAATGCTTATGTGTTTTGTCTTGCCAATTTAAAAAGTTAGTTTCTCCATCTTCTTACTAATTTGACAAAACTCTTATTAAATATATACTCAGTCATATACACAGTAAATTTGTTGCTTGTCCTTTATTTTTAAAGCCTTCAAACTTTGAAATGAAACCCACAAATCCCTTCTCTCCTCCTTTTCCCCAGATTTCTTGAGTTTTTCAGGTCTTTGCAACTCAAATATTTTTACCAGGGAAATCACTGACCTAATACAGGGCTACAGCTTGAAGTCACACATGGTCCTGAGTCACATTTTTGCCAGCTAGTTGCTGTGCAATCTCCGGAAGTGAGTCAGCACCCCTGAGTTTCGGTTTCCTTATCTGTGCTGGATAATTTCTAATATCCTTTCTTGTTCTAAAATTCAGTGATTCTAGGAACTAACAAATACTGAAGTTTTCATTTGGTATACATTTATATGTTTTAGAGGAGCACTTGCTTTCAACTTTAATAGAAAATGAAATGGAAGTTAATGAAGAGAAAAGCTTGCTCAAGTAATTGATTTATTAAAAGAATAAACTTCTTGCTCAGCATGAAAATGCAGTTGGTCTCAAATGAACGTCCATTTGAAAGGCAGGCCTCCCCCGGAATGTTCTATCATTATTACGGGTTGCTCCAGTTACCAAAAAAAGTTCCCTGAAGCTTACATAATCCATCCTGACTTTATTTAGAGACTGACACTGAAGCAGAAGGGGCAGGTGACTAACAGGCCACACAGGGAGTCAGATGAAGGGATGAGCGTAGACCCCAACCTCCTCGCCTCTGAGGAAAAATTCTTCTGCTACACTGCATTTTTAAGGCATGGATCCCAACTAGAAGAATTGTGACTTTTGGAAAAGAGCAAAGAAGGTCATCTTATTTACCAATATCATATCATACCACCATGGCTAATGTGATGGTCATGTCATTCACTGGAAGGGGTTTCCTGGAGGGAGAACCCAGGAGTCAGTGTAACTCGGCTCCAAATGCAGGAAGGCAAGGCCTATGGAAATGCATTGCTGGACGTCAACATCTGGCTCTACTTGCTGTGACCACTTTGACCTGGGTGAATGACGGCTCCTCTCTCAGAGCAGCAAGTCTGTCCTCAAAATGCAGATAAAGATGTACCTACTCCCTGGGCCTGCAGAGGGGATCAAATGCATTCATGCATGCTTTGTGCTTTGGCCCGATGCCTACACGGGTGAGAGTCCTCAGCAAATGTTAGGGGTCAGTGATATACTGACCCAGATAATACAGTATTCCAAAATGTACAGAGTTGAAATCAACCTTTCCCTCGACCCCTCCTTTCCCAATCTCACTATTGGCAGAGGTCAATACAGATTATTTGAATAACTGACAAGGACTTTTCACGAACGGTATTTACTGAGTTTCTATGGTATGCTCAGAAGGATGCTGGGCTTGCTGGTTGAGGAACAGAGGATGAAAGAGAAATGAAACGTGCCCAGGTGTTTCCTCTTATGAGAATAGCCCCTGACCCACTGCTCATAACTGGGCCCATTTAAGCAATCCTTCCCTTGGTATTTCCTCCACTCGGGATGAAACCAGTGAAAAAACAAAACCGTAGATCAATATTCCCCCTAAATAGGACCAATAATCAAGATAACAGAAGTTCTATTCTTAATAGTGAACCAAATGCTTAATACAGTAACAAATTTATAACAAGAAAATAAACTTAAAAAGTTTAAGGGATATGGAAATTAGCTTGCAAAAGAGAAATACTGTACTCCTATAAAGTCTTCAGTGCTCTCAAAAGCACTTGTAAATGTAATAAATTTCAAGGATGCATTTTCACTGGAATTGCAATTATTAGCAAATTTAGAAACATGTTGTGGAAAAAAATCAATAAGAAAGAAGAGCCAAACAATTTTTAAAATTAAAAAAGAATAAAGAGAAAAGAAGGAAGAAAAATTTAAGCTAAAAGCTTATATAGCCTGATAGTAAAAACACAATATGAAACCACAAAAAAAATAATAACATAAGTTATTTTTTCATATGATAAAAGACATTTTAAATTAGCAATAAAATTAAGATTATTTAGTAAATAGTTCTAGTGCATTTGGTCAACTATTTGAGGAACAAATTATAATGCTAGACTCATATCTCATACCACAAGGAAAGGGAAATGAGTAACTGTTTAAGATTAAACTATAAAATAGCACAGAAATTAAAGATATGTTTCTAATCATAAAAGCAAAGAAAGAAGCAATGATGACAAAGTTTTAAAAGATTTGATGTCAATCAAAAAAAAAATCTGTCAATCCAAGAATACCATAAATAACATTAAAAGGCAAATGACATACTTGAAAGTTAACTCAACATGTTCTTATGCCATAAAAATTAAAAAGATAAAGATGAATGAGCCAAAAAAATGAGCAAAGGGCATGAATTTGCAATTCACAAAAGAAAAAATGCACATATTATTATGCATACAAAAAATAATTAACACACTTCTAATCAGAATAATAAAAATTAAAATAACAGTGAGTTATCACTGGTTTAATCTATCAAGTTGGAAAGACCCAAGAAGTGTAATATCCGCGAAGATGACCTGACTAGGGTCAAAGTACTTATATAAACTATGAATAATGAACAAACTATTTTTGAGGACAATTTTGCAATATTTTACAAAAACCTTAAAACAGTGAAATCTACTTTCTTTAGACAGTCTTACGTTCTACGAAAAAATAGAGATACTCCCAAAAATGTGTATACAGGGGTGCCTGGGTAGCTCAGTGAGTTAAGCCTCTGCCTTTGGCTCAGGTCATGGTCTCAGGGTCCTGGGATTGAGCCCCTCATTTGGCTCTCTGCTCAGCAGGGAGCCTGCCTCCCTCTCTGCCTACTTGTGATCTCTCTCTCTGTCAAATAAATAAATAAAATCTTAAATGTGTATAGAAAGTCACCATAACTATAGTTGTATAAAAAATACTAAATTTTAAAGAACTGTAGAACACAGAAGATACAATGCAGGAAGCCATTTAAAATTATGTCCTTGCAGAGGGGAAGGGTTCATAAAGAGATCCTGAACACACCTCCACCCATGGATACAACAAATTCACAGCAATATATGGAAATCTCTTTCTTCTGAAAAATACCTCAGAACTGGATGAAATGGCCTCCACAACAAAAGATAAACATGTGAGATAAGTATGAGAGGAAAGGAACTCACCTCAGCCACAATGACCCACAATTGGGAAGGGATCCCCAAAATATTAAACTTTACTTTGAAGAGTGAGGGGACTGTGCCCCACATCACACACCCCAATATACTGGTCTGGCACCAGAAAGATGAGCCCCCAACATGCCCAGTTTTGAAAGTCAACAAGATTAACTCCAGGGGAACTATAAAACTGTAGGGAACAAAGAACTTGCTCTTGAGGGTTTGGGTGCAGACTGCCCTGCCCTGAGTTCCAAGGCAAAATTAATAGTTGGAAATAAACCATAAGTAAGAGACCCACTTCCTAATCATAAAGTGTTGGAGGCTACGGTATGGTTGGAGTCGAGGATCAAACCAGGCCCTGACTTGTGTCTCCTTCAGAGTCCGGACACCTTGACAAGGTTAAGGACAGGAAAGTTGAGTAACACTGAGAAAAGGTCTGTGCTATGTGTCGTGTGCTCGCCTACGTGACTTCCCACACACTCTCCCTACAGAAGGGAACAATGTGGTCAGGGTCATGAATTCTTAGTTGGTCCTTGTTGTTCCTGTACCTCCCATAACCCATTCCCTGGTTGATTGTCTTGCTAATGGCTTTAGCCGAGACTACCTGGCATCACGAGGTTTGCTTGTAGTTAATGTAAACTTGTTACAGAAACTTGCAGTCATCTGACTAGATACTGATGTATTACTCCTTCTATTGTGGTCTGCCTTATAAATGCTTGTAAGATGTGGAATAAAATCAGTACTGTTGGACATCCTCCTCAGTGCTCCTCCTGCCCCCATCTCTTTGTCTCTTAATTTCTTTTCACCATCCTCTTACCCTCACGTTGTCCTGGTCGATTTGTCGCGCTGGCCGCGGCAATAAAGTTGCTGCAAGAGAGGCAAGAATCTGCAGTGACTTCTTCCAAGGAAGACAGGAGGGTGGCAGGCACCATTTTTCGTAATCTCCTTCTAACTTACTGGTCAAGTAGCTGTCAGACACCAAAAACGCCTGCTAACTCCAGTGAGTGTGCTTTCTGCCCTGGCCACAACACACAGATGTGCCACAAGCAAGCCCAGTGAGTACCTGGTGCCCTATGATGCCCATACAGCATGGGTACCACAACCAGGCTGGTCAAATGCCCTGAGCCCTGCCTACCCTCTACCCCAAGCAGGCACAGCCTGTCCCGACACAGCCAGTGGGCACAGACGACATCAGGGATGCCCCTTGAGTGTCTGGCTCAAGAGGCCAAGAGAGACTGTGCTTCTGAACCCCTATTACCTCCCACACAAGACCATTCCCTTCAAGACTGAGAGAACTGTTTCACCTAATACACACAAACACGGACTCAAAGTCTTCTGCACAACAAAGTAAGCCAACACCAAAATGGAAAACCAGCATACTGAATGGAAGGAGATGCTTGCAAACCATACATCTGGTAAGGAGCTAATATCCAAAATACATACAAAGAACTCACACAGCTCCACAACAACAACAAAATTGACAACCTGATTTAAAAATAGGCAGAGGATCTAAATAGACATTTTTTTCCAAAGATGGCACAGTTGGGCAACAGGTACATGAAAAGATGTTCAGTACCACTGATTATTAGTGAACTGCAAATCAAAACCATAAGGAGATAGTGCCTCACACATGGTAGAATGGCTATTATCAAAAAAGAAGAAATAACAAAAGCTGGAGAGGATGTGGAGAAAAGGGAACCCTCACACACCATTGAGGGGTTTGTAAACTGGTGTGACCACTGTAGCAAACATGATGGAGATTCTGAATCGTCACCTGATCCAGCTATTTCACTACTGGATTTTTTATCTAAATATGAAGAACCTAAGTCAGTAAGATATCTGCTCCTTTTTTTCCTTGCAGCATCACTTATAATAGCCAAGGTATGAAAACAACCTAAATGTCCATTGATGGGTGAATGGGTAAAGATGTCTCTCTCCCACACACACACACACACACACACAATGGAATACCGTTCAGCCATTTAAAAGTATGAGATCCTGCCATTTGTGACAACACGAATGGACCTTGAGGGTGTCATACCAAGTGAAATAGTCAAGAAAGAAATACTGCATGATGATTTGACTTATACATGAAATCTAAAAACAAATTAACAAACAAAACTAAGCGAAAATGAATTCACAGACAGAGAGAACAGACTGGTGGCTCCCAGAAGGGGAAGGGTGGGGAATGAAAGCAGTCAATTGTAGGCTGATCTACGGGACTGAGATTTTGGGGAGTGATCACTTTGTGGTGAATACAGATACTGAATTACAATGTTGTACGCCTGACCCAAAATTATGGTCTTAAATATTTAGGGTTTATGTTAAATGGAAAAACATTTGACCACTTAGTAAATGCAATATGGTACTACCTTTATGAAAAAGAAAGTATTCACATTAAAAAGAGAGATACAGAAAGAGGCATAAATTGGATGAGTCCATATCAAAATGTTAACTGTGGTTTATCTCTAGGTGAAAGGATTACAGATGGTTTTATTTGGTCTTTTGAGATTTCTCAAAAAATTTCTCTGCAATAAAATGTACTACTTTTGAAATCTGGAAAAGCAATCATATTTTGAAAAATACATAGGAAGAACCTACAAAACACTTAATGGAAAAAAAATCAAGTTTTCTGTTGCTGTTGTTCTTCCTATTGTTTAGATTTCATATAAATAGGAATTGATTTTGACCAAGAATCTGGTTTATCAGAGAGACACATTCACACAAATAAGGCACCCTACAGCCTAAGAGAGACCTATTGCAAACATGGACGCATATACAAAGAAAAGCAATTTTGCCTAACAATTATGTTTTAGGTAGAGCTTCCCAGGCCTGACAATTTCTCCAGCTGCCTCTGTTTTTGACTGATGGAGACTGTGGCAGGAGGTTCTTGAAAGTGATAGAAACAACTGAGCGCACGGTTGATGGACTCCCACCCCTAACTGTGCAGGACTCCGGTAGCTTATTCTCCCCTTTCTGTTACTCATAAGCTAACCTGACATTATACGGTACTGGGTGTTCCCCCTCTGAGATCTCTGGGGAGAGCACCTGCCCTGAACTCTCCAAGGCTCTAAGCAGGGAGAGTGCACTTACGCTCAGAATGGGTCACACTAGCTCAGCCCACCCAGCTCTAACTCCTCAGTAGCTGCTGCTTCACCTCCCTGGTCAGAAGGGATGGAAGCCTTCCTGAAGATGGGCCCGAGAGAGCTAGCATTCAGCTCCAGCAGCGTGCTTCTAATGTCCACCACAGAATGCCTGTTCTCTCCCTTCAAGATCTCTGGAGTCTCTGCCCCAACAACCTTCCGAGTTCCAGCTCCTTCCTCAGATCTCCACCCACCATGGGTTTGGCTCTGCCTGCCTTTCCAACTTTATCTTTTGGCTCTACCGCCCACCCCCTAGACTCACCTACCCTCACTGGACTCCTCTCTTCTTCAAACAGGCCAAGCTTTTACCTGCCCTAGGACCTTCCCGTCTGCTGCCCTATTGGCAATGGCATGCTCTACCCCAGACTGGGGGCTTCCCCTTGTTCCGCTCTCAGCACCCTCTTCAGGAACCAAACTACACAGCCCAGTGTTCTCACCCACTCACTCTTGAGAGTCCACCACAGAACCCACTGTGTTTTCCTCACAGAACTCATAGAGAGTCCCTTGTTCACTATGCTTCCATGCCTGGGGCTGTAGCTGGTATATCAAAGACTTCAATATTTGCAGAATGGCTCACTAAATTAATAAGCTGTTGGCTATACCTTTCAAATAGATATAGCACGTTACCCCTCCCAGCGTCTCCACGGCTACCATTGTGGCCCAAGATACCATCATCTCCTCCTGCATTTTTCCACTAGCCTTCTAAGTAAATCGGCCTGCTTCTACCCTTACTACCCTTGTGCCACATCCCACCCCAAAGTCTACTCTCAACAGAGCAGCCACAGGAAACCTGTGTAAATAGGTCAGATCATGTGACTCTTTGGCTCTGACACTCCGGGGGTCCCAATTTCACCCAAAGCTAAGGCTAAAGTCCTTACAATGACGCATAAGGCTTTGGAGATCTCACTCACCACACCTACTCCTCCCCCACTCGGCACCCTGCAGCCACACTGGCCTCCTGGCTGCTCCTTGCTCAAGCCAAGAACATTCCTGCCCTGCGGCATTTGCGCTGGGTGTCTCTGCAGCCTGCAACTCTCTCCCCCCAGATACAAGAATGGCCCCTCACTCATTCCAAGTCTCATCAATTGCCAACCTCACAGGGAGGACCGCCCTTCCCACAGCCAGAATTGCCCATCTGCCCCACCTGTTGTATTTTTTTCCTCCCTAATACATACTATCTCATAATTTATTATGTTTATTTCCTATTTCCAATTGCTGGGATATGGACCCTACAGAGGTAAGGATTTTTACCAGCTTTGTTCATCCTCCTCCCCAACATCCTAAAGCAGTGCCTGGTGCACTGTGGGCTGTCAGTAAAGATCTACTGAATGAATAAAAGAACAACCACCGAAGGGGGAACAGAACACTTGTGCCAGATGTGGTCAAGACCACTTCCTTATCCCGTCACTCCTGCCCTACAATTTTTAAGTGAGATGTCCCATCCCAGAAAAGAAAGTCCAAAAGTCAACAGATGCTTATAAAAAGCAACCACTGGAACTTGGTGGGTACAGAGTCCAGAAACGGAAAGTTTCTCTTCTATGAAGCTCCTTTCACTGAGATCCCCTTCCATTATCAGGACTAGATCTTAGGAGCTATAACCACCTTGGTGAACCAGGAGAACAGTGAGGAATTATAAGGAGTAGCCCCCAAGCCCCCAGATCCAAAGAGGCACAGAGGCTTGGCTGTCGGGAACAGACCTTTGAATCACAAAATGTCAAAATCAGGTGGATTCTTAGTGGCTCCAGAGGCCAGTCCCCTCACTCTACAGAGAAGAAAAGCTAAATGCCAGGGACGTTGAGGTCACCCTGGCATTTCTTAATCCTAGTTAGAGAGGAGGATAAACACTAAAGCAGAAAACTTTTTAAAAAATCATTTATGTCAGAAAAAGACTCTTCCTGACCCTAACCCAAGCCTTGCAGGCTGATCCCGGATGTAGGTCTGCATATTTATGCGTCACAGCAGATTCAGAAATAATTCCTCTTGTCTGAGTCAGATAACACTGCATATTTTAATTCTGCCAGCCACTTCAGACCCTGCGCTGTCTCACAGGCACGTGACATCTTATTAAATCAACTATTGGGGGGAGGGGGAAGCCAATTTAAAATAGACTGTCTCAAAAACTGCTTTTATATAATTTATGAGTTTTAAGTAATCTCTATTCAGATTGTCACTTCCAAGAATCTGATTAAAATTATTAGTTTACAGAAGAAAGGCTGAAGTGAGATTTAAAAGAAAAAGAAAACCTTGCAGGTTTTTCTTTTGATTTCCGTACCTACCCTTGATATCGCAATGCTAACTAAAACTATACATATCGTCTCATGCGACGGGAGGAGGTGGGACAAGCCAAGTTAATAATGCGGCCAACAAAGGCAGACGATTATATCTTTGTTCATGGGTTCCTAAAGTTTTTAAAATGCAGCATAGCCATCGCCAATGACTGGCATCTACATCTGGGTTGGCTTGTGGGATCAGTTGTCAAACTAGTGTTTCATTAATATAGATTTTTTTTCATTGTAACTTTTTTTTAAGATTTTATTTATTTATGCGACAGAGATCACAAGTAGGCAGAGAGGCAGGCAGAGAGAGGGGAAGGGAAGCAGGCTGCCTGCTGAGCAGAGAGCCCGATGTGGGGGGCTCCATCCAAAGACCCTGGCATAAAGACCAGAGCCAAAGCCAGAGGCTTTAACCCACTGAGCCACCCAGGTGCCCCTCACTGTAACTTTTAAAGCATTGAATTCAAGCATGCAATGTGGAGTTGCTAGGAATTACTGAGCTAGATCACTGTTCCAAAGATTTAGCCTGAATGCAGCAACAGAAAGGTGAGATCTTTGTTGGGGATGGATGTGTATGTTCTGAGACCCACTGAGCTTTGGGAAAGGCCTTACAGCCATGTCCGGGGCTGGATGGACAACTTTAAGTGGTTTTCCCTCTCCGTGGACTTAGCAGAAAAATACCTAGGAAGCACAGTATGTTGAAGTAAGCCCTAAAAATGCAGCTCAGAAAGCTTCAATACAGTTGGCTTTAGTGTAAATGGTGGAAATGTGAAGGAACTAGGTGGAGAGAAGAGGCCCTTAGAAGTGGGTCTATAATGTGGTCCTGGGAACCACAGTCTGGAACTCCCGAGGATAAGGAACAAGGTTCCCTGCACCCATGCAATGACTCCTCCCTAGCTAATCTCCTTTCCTACTTCCCTACTTTCTATCTCTTCCAATTATCAAGATGCTCATTTTTTAAACCAGTGGGATTACGCCGAAGAGATAAGACCAAAAGTTTTGCCTTTACTATAAAACAAGTGCCGCCATCCATCAGTAATTCCCTTCACTTGCCCCTGTCCTTCATTCATTCCCCCATTCCACATTCACGGATGGCTTACATTCTGTGAGGCAGAAAATCGGAAATCAAGGTGAGTCAGTATTACATGTAAGAACAAAGAAACTCTATCTAATGTACTGAACCATCTCAGACCCCAAAGAATATGAGGATGGACCACGAGGTTTCCTGTTCACATAAGGGAAAAAAAACAATGAAGGGGACTTGGGGTCATACTGGTTGGCTCCAAGACATTGCAATTTCAGATTTTCTTTTTTTTTTTTTTAACATTTTTATTTATTTATTTGACAGACAGAGATCACAAGTAGGCAGAGAGGCAGGCAGAGAGAGAGAGGGAAGCAGGCTCCCTGCGGAGCAGAGAGACCAATGTGGGGCTCGATCCCAAGACGCTGGGATCATGACCTGAGCCCAAGTCAGAGGCTTTAACCCACTGAGTCACCCAGGTGCCCCACAATTTCAGATTCTTGAACAAAGAAGGAAGAAGTGTGTCTCCTCCTCTCAAGATGCTACCTATGGTAGCTCATTTGCAAAAATGCCCTTAATAATGTCCCACCTTGCAGATATACCTTTGGGCAGTCCCTACCACACTCACTCTGGTCTCAGCCATGTGGCAATAGAAACTCAAAAGATACATCCTATGATAGAAGCCCTGTGTAGCAAGTAAAGGGTTTATGTGCAAACCTAGACCTGTTAATCAAATGCTATCTAACTCAGATCTTGAGGCCAATTTGCCTTATGTTTCTTGAATCATAAACATGTGAAGTAGTTAGAGTTTCTGGAATCACCTCAGATCCAAATCGACTAAAGTTGGTTTAAGTGATATAATTCTGGAAGGAAAGATAAATGTGAAAACAATATATGGCAGAAATGGCTGGTCGGGAAAAGGTTTAGCAAAAAAAGCAAATACTGAAAAGGATAAGAGAGAGACTTCTGATAATGGCTAGAGGGACCACATTGCCCAACTCTCTTCGAAAGACTGGGGCTCTTACTACCTCAGAGTCCAAGGGTATTGGCAGCTGATACCTCTTAGCTGATTTCTCTTTTTAGGCATTTCCCTCAGCCAAGGAGAGCTGCCTTGCCCAAAGTCATATCCCCTTCCTTGACTTGCCCAAGGTCATACTCAATGACATCTCTGCCAGATTAAGGCAATCCTTTTATTTCAATGCAAAGACAACCGCCAAGCCACCCCAGCTCCAGAACTTCCTCCACAGTTGGCTGTGGCAGTTGTTATGACTACACGCCATTTCTACTGCTTCCTTTTCCCAGTCCCACTTCTTTCACTTCTTCACACATGTGTATCCCGAGACACTGCCCAATAAAATTCCTGCATGCCAGACTCCCAGTCAGAGTGGGTTTTCTGGAAAACTGTATCCAAGGCACTTTCAGAAGCATGGCCTTGCCAGATGCGAGTAAGAACAGCAACCACAGGAGGAAGCCATCACATAACGGGATAACACCAACAGAGGAAAATGACAAGAAGCCGTCAGATGCAGGAACATCGCATGTGCATGAAAAGGAAGAGAGGGAAGTAACCCAAGAGAAAAAAAGTAGTTGGTAAACAGTGCTAAGCATATCCTTGTGACTGACCCATGTTTTTCACAGTCCTGAGAATGTAAGAATCATGTTTGTTCACAACATTGAAAAGTCACAGGAGCCAGAAAATCAAAAGGAACCAAGCAGCCGAAAAACTTCTCTGCTTGGGGCACCTGGGTGGCTCAGTGGGTTAAGCCTCTGCCTTCGGCTCAGGTCATGATCTCAGGGTCCTGGGATCGAGACCCACTTTGGGCTCTCTGTGTGGCAGGGAACCTGATTCCTTCCTCTCTCTATCTGCCTGCCTGCCTCTCTGCCTCCTTGTGATCTCTGTCTGTCAAATAAATAAATAAAATCTTAACCAAAAACAAACAAACAAACAAACAAACAAACAAAAAAACTTCTCTGCTAGAAGAGAGAACAAGGAGAACATGGTCATGTTACCTCAGAGAGAAATGTTAAGAGGTAGGAAGATGTCAAATGATCGAATGAGACAAACACACAGATCTTCATCATCAGGAATACAAATGAAAATCTAAGAGAAGACTTGAAGGCATGAAAATTATAAGGAATACGGTGACTTTTTGTAATGAATATGAAAATTTTGAAGACAGGCTGTCCTCTAGGCAACAGATGATGACACACTGATTCAGAAGTATAAAACTGAACTACATCAAAAACCATGTAAGAAAAGACATCCATAATTATTTTCAAAAAAGCTTTAGACCTACTTTTGCCAGAAAGCTGTTTAAAGCTTTGCACCTGCCAATAACCCCTGGGCTATGCAGTGTCCCAAGTTAAAGAAGAAAGAATTGACATTCCCTGATGAGCTACAGGCAGCCTCTGTAGAGCTGAAGAAATAGTAAGAAACAGAAAAGTGCCCTCTGAGGGTGGTAGAATATGCCTTGGGGGTTAGAGACAAGCCCTTCAATGTGGATGTGAGCTCTCCTTCAGCCTAAGAAGGTAAACCCCTCGGCTCTGAGCTTCTCCGACTTGGAAAATTCAACTTCTACATGGTGTGTTGATCACCCCAGTTTTGGCATGCTTCCCTGGCAAACTAGGGAGACACTAGGGAGTGTATCCATTCACCTACACCCTTAGCTGACATACTAGCTTTATGATAAATGTGAGCTGGGTCAGAAGACAAACCAAGCTAATCTCCTCCTTAAGAAGACAAACCAAGGACAGCAACCTTGAACTGAGTGTTCGTTATCCTTCTTGAATATAATTCACTTCAGAAAGTTCTGACAGTAAGCTAATAAAGAGAGCAACTGAAATCGAAAAGATGTAGTTGATAACTTTTTGCATAAAAATACGAGGGCTGCTGTATTTTTGTTTTACCTGCATTTCTCAAAAGCAACATTTTTCATACTTGATTCTGTTACCCCCAAGGTTCATGGGTACATTCACAGGGATCCTTGAGTAGTCAACAGGGATTTTATATTTTTCTCTCTCCAATCATCTGAAAGGTAACTTTTTTAAAAATCTGGAGTAAATGAACGGGCAAAGCTGGATTTGGCCTGCAGGTCATAGATGATAATTGTGAATGGCCTCATGATTCTGTCACAACTGTCCCCAAGTATTACTGTTTAAATTGTTGAGTTCTGATAAGAACAAAGTAGAGCCTACATTTTGAATTTTCATCAAGAGATGCCACGAGTGAGTACTTGGCAGTGATGGGGAAAACAAGAATGAGGGCTCGAACTGGGCCTTTCCCAAGTGCATGATACTTGATGCTGAACCCAATGACCCTGGGCCGAAGCAATCAGCACACAGTCGCATCACGCACAAGGGTCTGAAGTCAACAAAATGTTATGAGCCACATAAGGAGTACTGTTAATCTGATGTTATGGTTTCATGATATATAATTAGAAGCTATCATAATAGGCATATTCTTAATTTTCATATTCTATGAATGTTATTCTAATTATCTTTAAAAATAATGGGAGTGATCACAAGTTGATCAAAATATTTTTTCCTTAAAAAACTAGTCTACACTTTCCTGAGATTTAGAACGTCTGCCTTGGAGAATCAATTAAAATACCATTAACACTACTAAAAGAGTTCAGTAATGAAGAGATACAAAGTAAATACACAAAAATCAATAGCATCCTGAAACACCAGCAATAAAAAGGTACAACACGTAATGAAAAAAGATAATCACTACATTAGCACAACATAGGATAACCAGGAATAATATTAACAAGAAGCATTCAGAAAGGACACATGTTGGAGGGAAAAAAAAAAAAACAGAAAACTTTACCTAGAGACTCAAAAGTACTTGAACAAATGGGAAGGCATTTGTGATAAAACTAAGTAATACTTAAAAGGCAATTATTCTGAAATTTAATTATACATTTAATTCAATTTCAATGCAAGTCCACACAAGATTATTACTGAAATGTGACCATGTTGGTCCAGAAGAATAAAATGGTGAGAATAGTCAAGAACGTGTAGCAAAAGATAAGAAATGAGAATGTGGTCTGAAAAAAAAATAATAAAGTGAAATCAATTTAACAAGTTTCTAGCAGAACTTCTTAGAGTCTTCTTTTTTTTTAAGATTTTATTTATTTGACAGACAGAGATCACAAGTAGGCAGAGAGGCAGGCAGAGAGAGAGCGGGAAGCAGGCTCCCTGCTGAGTAGAGAGCCCGATGGGGGACTCAATCCCAGGACCCTGAGACCATGACCTGAGCCGAAGACAGAAGCTTTAACCCACTGAGCCACCCAGGCACCCCTTCTTAGAGTCTTCTATGTAAAGTATGATTTATATCTAAGGAAGAGGATGAATAGAAAAGTATGTGGCATTTACCAAGTATATTTGAATAGGAAACTCCTCCTTAAACAACAGCTCTTCTGTGTATCTTCTGTACACCAGAGACCACAGTTTGAGAAGAGGTAAAAAGTAAACGTCTCCTGGACTCTCAGTTTCTCAACCTCAAAGCCCTTTTCCCTCAGTCTGCTTCAGCCTTCTCACACCTCTCCTCACACCCACACCTCAGCAGCAGCAGTAGCAGCAAGCGTACCACCGCCAACCGTCACGTTTCACACCTCCACAGGCAAACCACCAGCTCTTACCCTCCGCGCTCACTTGCATGTCTTCACCTCTGCCATCTTTTTCACCTCACGGAGGCTGTCAATCCAGTGATCTACTCTTGGCTTTCTCCCTCTTCACCAGCTTTCTCCCCTTTGCTTGCTCTGGATAGCCTAGATTCCACATCTTTCTTTTTCATCATTCCCCTGATCTCAACTCCCTTGGCCATCTGTTCCTCGCCACACTTGTCTAGACTAAACCCAAAATGGTGTAGAACACAACTCTCCACTTCTCTGCCTTCAAACAGTTCACAGTGTCAAGAAACAAATTTATGCAATCTGCTTTACGGAGCTTCAAAACATTCTAAGACATTCCTTTCAACCTCTCTCTCTCCCATCTCTGAGAAGACTAGTCAAACTTCTCTACTATCCAGATTCCAAGAATGTATGTGCTCCAGCTCCCACCTGATATCCCCACTATACATTCCATACAGAACACAAGCTCATATAGAAACACTCATCTTTCAAACACCACATCAACACTCCTACACACACCCATCTTTTACTTCTTACTAAAAGAAATGCCCATCCTCTTATCAATGGACATTTTCTCTACTTGTCCTCTAGATTGTATATTACTTGTCCCCCTAAAAGACACCACCTGGCATGAATCTCTCCTCTGTTGGATCTTTTCTATCTGTGTTTGTAACATGCTCTAATACCATTCGTCTTAAAAAATGAACATACATGCATACAATAACCAAAGAGTAACAGAAACAAACTTCAGCTTGTTCCACAATCTGTCCCCTGCTACCAGCCCATTTTTATGCTACTCTTTAACATTTCTCAGTAGAGTCATCTGCATGTGCTTTTTCACATTTTTACCTTTAATTGACTCCTCAACCTACTGCCATCTGGCAGCCTTCCACCTCTGTAACTCCCACAGGTACCGCTCTTGTGTCAAAATCACCAACAATCACCAATACACCGCCTGCCCAAAGAGATAGCTTTTGGGGGCGTCTGGGTGGCTCAGTGGGTTAAAGCCTCCGCCTTCGGCTCAGGTCATGATCTCAGGGTCCTGGGATAGAGCCCCGCATCGGGCTCTCTGCTCAGCGGGGAGCCTGCTTCCTCTTCTCTGCCTGCCTCTCTGCCTACTGTGATCTGTCTGTCAAATAAATAAATAAAATCCTAAAAAAAAAAAGAAAGAGAGAGATAGCTTTCTGATCCCCTAATGTCTCTCAGCAACATTTGACAGAATTATCTCCACCTCGTTTAAACTCTGTCCTAGGCTCCTGCCTTCTCATCAAAGGCACCTTCTAGCTCACAGAGCACAATATATCAGTGCTCACTGCTGGCCCTTCCATCTCCACCCAAAGTTTAAACTTTAAGATTCCTCAGGACCTGGTCTGACCTCTTATTCTCACTGGATGAACTCAACAATTTTTATGCTTTCAAGTATCACTTTTATCCTGATAACTCATTAAATTTATGTCTTCAGGGTGCCTGGGTGGCTCAGTAGATTAAGCCTCTGCCTTCGGCTCAGGTCATGATCTCAGGGTCCTGGGATCGAGTCCCCCATCGGACTCTCTGCTCAGCAGGGATCCTGCTTCCTCCTCTCCCTCCTTCTCTCTCTCTGCCTGCCTCTCTGCCTACTCGCGATCTCTCTCTGTCAAATAAATAAATAAAATCTTTAAAAAAAAAATTATGTCTCCAGTACAGACTTCTTTGGACTTGACATTCATATATCCAATCTCTTACTATTCAACTCCACTTGACTATTACACAGATATAGCAATGAGAACATATCCCAAATAAATTTTATTTTCCCCTCTAAGTGATACTATCATCCACACAATTATTAATCCCAAAACTCTGTGGTCATCATGGATTCCTCCCTTTCTTTTACTCCACTCTATTTAATTCATCTGTGAGAATTATCTATTTAAACAGATCTCAAATCCGTTCACTTCGCTCCATCTTTACAGCTACTCTCCAATCACCACCCTCTCTCGCTGAAGAAGGTTCTGTGGAGTCCCTGCTTCCATGGTGACCTCCTCCCATTCATTTTTCATAAAGCCGTCACTGATCTACAAAAAAATCTAAATCAAGGTTCTGCCTCTTCTTAGAATCTTTCAGTAGTGACCCCTTACACTTAGGAAAAATTTAAGATCCCTTAAAATAGCCCCCAGACCTTTTAAAACGCAGACTCTGCCAGCCTCCTGAACTTCATGATGTGCCTCTCTCCCCGTCTTGAAACAAAACCACAATCCTTAGAACACACAAAGCTCCTCCCAAATAAAAGGCCTTGACTTCCAGAATTATTAAAATCTATGGCCATTTTATTTTCTCATTTAACATCCACCCTGTACCCCAGAATATAACTTTCACAAGTTCAGAGCCAGACTATGTCAATCTCTTTACTATTACATCTGCTGTAATGAACACAGGTGCTTGGCCATTGTAGAACCTCAGTATTTTTTAAGTTAGTGAATGAAAACAAGTACTCTCCTTGCCCACTCACTCTTTTCACCCCAGATAGGGCTATCATCTATCTTCATACGTTTTGAAAAGATTTTTTTTTTTTTTCATGAACATGTCCCCTTTTCCACCATGGTGAGTAAATTTTTTTTTTTAAGATTATTTATTTATTTATTTGACAGACAGAGATCACGAGTAGGCAGAGAGGCAGGCAGAGAGAGAGAGGAGGAAGCAGGCTCCCTGCCGTGCAGACAGCCCGATGCGGGGCTCGATCCCAGGACCCTGGGATCATGACCTGACCCAAAGGTAGAGGCTTTAACCCACTGAGCCACCCAGGCGGCCCCATGGTGAGTTAATATTATCAAATAATCAATATCAATATAAGTTACTCTCAGTGTGCTTATGACAATTTCAAATACTACTTTAATACACGGGTCTGCAATTACCATTCATTCTGGATCTTCAATTTACCAAAAGGCATGTGAATCCACTAAAAATGACAAAAAATATAGGCATTTCAGTGAAACGAAATCTCAATAACCATGTTCTATATAGTGCAACAACTGCCACAATGGTACCTCAAATTTTGTAAAATTCAGTCTCCAGTGTTGCTGGAACACATGGGTTCCCTGACCTCCCCTTCAGATCTCATCAGATGTTTTCAAACATCATCACCAGTAAGTCACCCCGCCAGCATGGCAAAGGACTGGCTCCAACCAATAAGAGTTGAGAAGAAAAGTAGGTGCACCAAGGGAGTTACTGTCTGCAGGGTAGGCTTCCATTTCAGACACTTAATGCCAGACTTCTGACCTACAGTGGTACATGTCTGGGCTAAGTTTTTTTGGCAGACATTATAGACTGTCTGGAGTAGGACCACTGTTGACTATCTCAATGGATATTCCTCCATGGCATTTCTAAGCTCAAAACCACCTGTGAATATTTATTTTCCTAGCTCCTGGTCCATTGACCTTGAGACTCTGTCTTTCCTGTGGGCTCATGAGCACAGTAGTATGGCCCATTGTCCTGAAAAAGGGTCCATGGCACATCAGGGATATATACATCTGTTCAGGAGTCTAGGAGACCCATACAATATATTTAACAATAAAATGAACATTTTCATGTTACTGTATTTGGGATAATCTGGATGTACTCTTCATAACTGAGCACTGCCATGCAATTTTTGTGCCCTTTTTTTTAATATACAATGCACTATATATTTTAAGTACTATTAACAAATGACAAAGAAGTGAATTTGACAGATAAAGGATTCAGGACAGATGGTATTTACAGAATGTCCTTTAAAAGAAGACGTAAAGGCATCTGGGTGGCTGAGGTAGGCGTCTGCCTTCGGCTCAAGTTATGATCCCAGGGTCCTGGATTTGAGTCCCACATCTGGCTCCCTGCTCAGCAGGGAGTCTGTTTCTCCCTCTGCCCTTTACCGTGTTTGTGCTCTCTCTCTCACTCCCTCTCTAATAAAAAAAAAATCTTTTTAAAAATAAGAAAAAAAGAAGACTTAAGAGTGGTTCAAATATAGAAAGTGGAGACAAATGAGTCATCAAGCCACAGTTGATGGTGCTCACATGCCAGATCCGAAGACCCTGTGCCTCACAATCCATGATACACACACACTGCTAGTATTTAATTAAGTTCAGCAAAATACTACCCCTCCTCATGGTGAATCAACATAATTCATTTGAATTTTATTAGCTATGGCTTTGTTTATATTTAACTAGTAAACTGACTTGTCTTTGTAGTCATATAAGAGGTATAATTATTAGAAATATATACCTAATTTGTGTTTATACATATTTAAGAACTATTAAAATAAACATATAAATAAAGGCCCGTTATTTTGGTTTTTTTTTTCCCCTTTTAAAAGTTTGTAAATCCTTTTCTAGTATAAAAAGCATGTTCAGAATCAGACTGATCTGAGCTCAAACCCCAGCTCTAACAACAATTCGTGCTGTGGTCTCTACAGAGCAATTTACACATGCCCTTGGAACCACAGCTTCTCCAAGTTGTAAGCCCATCAAATGTGTTCTGTCCTAACCACCGAGCCTACAGTTGGTGAGAAATAATACCTGGTCTCCCTTTAATTGACTCCCTGACTTGCTGCTGTGTAAGATCACCTTAAAATCGGAACTCCATCTCTCCATTGAGTGGTCACCCGTTAATGAAACAATATTATATTGGTATTAACCCTGTGTATTTTTATAACACTTAACTATGTTAATCCATAACTATGCAAAGTAATTAAGACATGATGAGCCCAATCTTACTGATGTAGAAAGTAAATTTTTAAAATAGTCAAGAGCCTTCCTGAGAGTCACCCACTGATACGGGATCAATGGTATAGTTTGCACTCAGCTTCTCCAAGTCTTTTTAGTCAAGTGGCACTGTTCTCGTAACTATAATGAATCCAGATTACAATCAAGTAAATCCTCTAAATCCTTTCCGTGTGGCATCATGTTGGTTTGCTGATGAGTATAAGAAAAGGTGTCACTTTTTGATAAGTAATGTGCACCCTTATAAAACAACAGGAAGTTGAAAAAGAAAAGCTGGACAGCCATAACAGGTTTAAAAGCAAGGACACGGATTACTGACCTTGACGATTTCATTTTTTCCCTCTTTTCAGCATTCCATTCGTAATTGCATCCTTTTAAATTTTAAAGTCTATTATCAATTCATGCTACAAAGAGATTGTGTAATGGCTTTAGAAATTATATTAGGTCAGAGAACAAGTTATTTTTTTTTCTAATGACCCAAGATAATATGAGTGATAAGTGATTTAAGCTTTGGCCATGAAAATATAGATACAGTTGAATTTCCACTAAAATTAGGAAACTTCTCATGCTCATCTTTTTATCCAATATTGGTTGAGAGCCAAAGAAGTCAAAGACCAGTGGACACTACTAACAGAGAAATGGCAGTGTCCAGGCAGGCATAAAAATTCCCTCTTGCGAGTACCCCATATCTTTCTCTGTGCTCATGTCACGAAAGGTCTAAGCCCACACTACCAACAAACAATAGCTCCCGGTGCATTAAGATGAAAGATGCAGAACACAGGAAGGATATCAAGAGTAGAGGACTTCAAGGCTGTAACACATGATGCCACAGGTATGTATATTGGCTTAACAGAATTCAATTCCTTCTAAAGGCATACAAAGATGAGTCAAAAAATGTTGCTCAATTCATATATATAATAGAGGGAAAAATTAAAACAAACTGGAAGTTCAAAAATATTGGAATGATCATATAATTTATTCAATACTTGTGAAAGGATCTTGTTCAGCCACATTAAATAGATGTTTACAAAGAATTCTAAGGACATAGGGAAGTGCTTTTAAAATGATGCCCTTTTTTTTCTTTTTTTCTTTTTTTGATGCCTAGTATTTCTTAAGAGGTGTAAATATTCAGTGTGATCCCAACTGTGTATAAAGAAAGTATATGGGCGTACAGAATAAAGTTGAAAGGAAATACATGAATACTTGTGATAATTTTACATTATTGAAGATTAGAAGGAAATACGTTTCTACTCATATTTAGCCTGCATTTTCCTATATGTTTCAACTAACTTTATTAATTTTTTTCTCAGTAAAGACATGAAATTACACACCCTCTACACAACTATTAACTTGAGTTTCATCTATTGTAGAAGGGATGACCTTCCTTCAAAACCAGACTTTGTTGCAACAGAGATGAAAGAACGGTGTGGGTCAATGGAATAAAGGCTTGGGGATCTGTTACCTCAGAGGGGACTCCAGACTACCTTTGGGAATTCCCACTCTCCAATTTCACGCATTTTAGAGAAGGGTTTTCCTCTCTGTTAAGCCCTGCATGGAGACTCAGTAAAGTCAAACCTGCCATATAATTGGCCCTTTTTGTTTTACACAATGAAAATTGAAACAGTTGGCAATCAGGGCATTGGAGACTTTTAACAAGGATTAGGTGTGGTACAGATCTTCACCATAATACTGAATTTTTCCCCATACAGAAAATCATGTAACAGTGGTAATTTTTTTTTTCTTTATTGGTCTTATATAAAATCTAAAGGCAGATTAAAATGAGGATTAAAAAGGAAAAAAAAGAAGCACTGAAGTTTCTCTTCCCTCAAATTCTATTCCCCTTAAACATAGCACCTTCCATTGACTATTGACCTGCCACCTGTCTTCCATTTAGTCTTACTCCAACTCCTTCTTACCTCTTTGATCTGTCAACCCCTCTTCTAACCTGGCGCTACCCAAAATGGTTATTCTGAGGACATTTTATTTTAACTCACAAGTTAAGGAATGGATATGGAAAAGTAAATCAGCACACTACTTCCTTTATAGACAGTCTTGCTACCAAAAAAAAAAAAATTAAAACAGAAAAAGGAACAAAAAATGTCATCTGAAATAAGCAGCATATTTGAAGATTTTGTTGATTTATGTTTTGGAGTTAGCTACTCTTCCTTGTCATAGACTAGTAACAAACATTTGAAAATCAGCATTAGTCCATACGTCAGTTGCTCTAACATTCTAGTTCAACGTGTTCAATGATAAATGCACTGGATAAAATAACACAGGACAACAGACCAAAGAGAGTAGTGAGAGACTAGGACGCTCAGAAAAGAAGTCTGTTAGAAAGGGACAGATGAGTTGGTAAGAAAAAGTTAGCCCAGAAAAGATCTGGAGAAAGAATTTCTAGGTAAAGGAAACAAGGAGTGCAAAGATCCTGACGTGCAATACAAAGTTAAGTATGATAAAGTTATTAAATATTAAAACCTATTTTGGGGGCATCTGGGTGGCTCAGTGGGTTAAGCCTCTGCTTTCGGCTCAGGTCATGATCCCCGGGTCCTGGGATCGAGCCCCGCGCTGGGCTCTCTGCTCAGCAGGGAGTCTGCTTCCCTTCCTCTCTCTCTGCCTGCCTCTCTGCCTGCTTGTGATGTCTCTCTGTCAAATAAATAAATAAAAATCTTTAAAAAAAAAAATCTATTTTGGACATCACCTTGAATGGAGCACCCAAAAAGGGTGCTAGAGAAGACAAATTCCATAGGCTCTTAAGTGGGATTTCATTTACAAAATATTCCCTGGTCAAGCAAGTATGGAAAAGGTCGAATTAAGTTTAAGCCACCAAAAACCAAACAAACCAACCTCAGTTACTAAAGCACATTTTACCTCTCTGTGTTACCTAAAGCCCAAGTGGAGATATAAGATTTAACAATTTAATTTTACAAATGAAAATAGGAAGGTCTGAACATGTTTGGTGACTTCATCCCCACCCACTAGTATGCTAATAAATGTTTAGAAGAGGGGCACCTGGGTGGCTCACTTGTTGGGCGTCTGCCTTCAGCTCAGGTCATGATCCCAGGGTCCTGAGATCGAGCCCCACATCGGGCTCTCTGCTCACTGGGAAGCCTGCTTCTTCCTCTCCCACTCCCCCTGCTTGTGTTTAAAAAAAAAAAAATGTTTAGAAGAAAATTAGAAACAAAAATATGTAAAATATGGTTTTCTACATATGTATATATAATATGTGGAAGGGGAGTAAAAAGGAATTTCTTTTAGTATCTTTCTGAATTTAAGTGAAAAGGATGTTATATATGAAATTCATACAAAGAAAAAAAAAAAAACAAAAACACCAGTTAACAAAATGAAAAGAAGCACATACTTACCAATAATTACTTTAAAAGTAAATGGTTTATGGGGCGCCTGGGTGGCTCAGTGGGTTAAAGCCTCTGCCTTGGGCTCAGGTCATGATCCCAGGGTCCTAGGATCTAGCCCTCCTCTGCTCAGCAGGGAGCCTGCTTCCTCCTCTCTCTCTGCCTGCCTCTCTGCCTACTTGTGATCTCTCTCGCTCTCTGTGTCAAATAAATAAATAAAATCTTTTAAAAAAAGTAAATGGTTTATATACTCCAATTAGAAAACAAAGGATGGCAGGATGCATTTTTAAAAAAAGAACAAGACGCATCTATATGCTTCCTACAAGAGACTCACTTCCGATGTAAAAACACAGACTAGAAGTAGGAGGTGGAAAGAAGATATTTCATGCAAATGGAAACAAACAAACAAACAAAAAGCCTGGGTTAATTAAGAAGGGCCTTACAAATAATAAAGCAGTCACACCAACAAGAGAATATAACAGTGTTGTAAATATCTATACACTCACCATCGAAGAACCTAAATACTGCAAATATTGACATAAAAAATTGATAGTAATACAGTATTAGTAGAGGACTTTAATACCCTATTTATATCAATGGATAGATCATCCAGGCCAAAAAAAAAAAAAATCTCTATCTATATCTCAATAAGGACACAATGTCTTTGAGTGACGCATTAGATGATATGGGCCTAAGAGACATATAAGAGCATTCTGTCCAAAAGCAGCACAACTCACATTCTTTCCAACTGCACGTGCAACACTGTCCAGAACAGATGACAAGTTACAGTGCACAAGTCTTGATAAATTTAGGAATATTGAAATCCTATCTTTTCCACCTACAACAGTCTGACTTGAAATCAATCACGAGAAAAAAACACAAATATGTGGATTAGACAAGGTGCTACTAAACGGTCAATGGGTCATCCATGACAGGGAAGTAGCCCCATCAACCCCATAGAAAGTAGCCCACCAGCCCCATAGAAAACTTAGTTTGGGGACTTCCAGGGAAGACAGCCGAGTAGGGGGATCCTAAGTTCACCTCCTTCCATGGATACAACTAGGTAACACTCAACATCAGTATAAACAACACAGAAAATGACCCTAAGACTACCAGAGCAGATTCTCCACAGGTAAATCTTAAGAAAAGGTCACACCGAAGAGTGTAAAAGGGCAGAGACAGGTCGAGAGCCAAACAGATCCGCTCTCTGTCTAGAGCAGGGAGGGACAGAGAGAAGAGAACCAGACCCTATGCCAGGCACCCCAGGCACAGGGGACCCACATGAGGAAGAAAAATCCCAGTAACATTTGGCTTTGAAAACTGTAAGAGCCCAACAATTAGTGGAGCTTAAGATCTGGAACTTTAAAAATCAGTGAGCTCAGCTCTGAGAGAGCCAGAACAGCATGAGGAAGCAAGCTGCCACCCTTCAAGAGATACAACAGACAACCTCAAGGACATGCAGCACAGAAGCAGCAGTTTGAAGAACCCGTGGGGCACACAGGAAGGAGGTTTTGTATACTAACCTCAGACGGGCAGGGTTCCCCGGGAAACCTCTCCAAGAACCAAAGGATTGAGAGGCACCATTTCCCTTCCCCATACCTCGGCCTAGAAGCACAGACAACTACAGAAACAAGCTGAACATCAGTGCTCCCCACCTAGCTTGTTAACAGCAAACCTGAACCCAGTTTCTCCACCACAGCCAGGGCATTAGTTTTCCAGGGCAGCTGACAACCATGGCACACTGGTGCAATCCTTGCTGAAACCACACAACCCACCCCAGCATTCTCCTTCCAACTAGTACCCTCCAATATGTCCACGGCCAGAGCCCATCCACAGCAGTGCCACAAGCCTGCTGGCACTGTGCAAGTACCACCACCAAGGGCCAGTACCAACCCAAAATGACTCCTTCCCAAGGGAGAAGGGGAGATAACACAGCAGTCTCATGGCAGCCCCAGCAGTGGACTGGGGCAGACATCTGGTTTGAGACAGATCATGCCCACCCATGAAAACTTCAGAAGAGATAACACAGGAAAAGCAACCTGCAGTTTGGTGCTATTGCATCTCTGTTAAACACCTGGTCTGACCCAACTCGTGCCCAAGGCAGCCGTAGACTGGCCCACTGAAAAAAATGGGGACATAAATCTGCCCACAACAGGCAGGGAGAGGCACTGTAGATGACTGGACCAAAGGCTAAAGTGGCTCAGCAACAATGTAGGACACACACAATACACATAGGAGACACCCTTAAAGCCCAGTTTTGAGTGAACAAGTGACAAATCACTGCCCAGCACCACAAGCCTCTTCATGAAGCTACCACTTTCAGGAGTAGAAGACACAGATGACTATCCAAACACATTAAAAAAAAAAAAAAGGCAGACAAAATGAGGAGACAAAGTAATATGTGCCAAATGAAAAAGCAGGACATCGTCATGGCAAAACAGCAATGAGATGGAGGTGAGCAATATGCATGATAGATAATTTATAGTCATAAAGATACTCACTGGACTTGAGAAAAGAGTGGAGGACCTCAATGAGATGAGACCCTCAACAAAGAGAGAGAAAACATAAAAAGAGAACCTATCATAAGTGAAGGACTCAATAACTTAAATTAAAAATACCTAGATGGAATAAATAGCAGATAGAGGAAGCAGAAGAATGAATCAGTGACCTGGGAATGGAAAGGAATCAAGCAAAACAGGAGAGAGAAAAAATAAGAGTAAAAAAGAAAAGAGACTAAGGGAACTCAGTGACACCACCAAGCATAATAGCATCCAGCTTACAGGCAGCCCAGAAAGCAGAGACAGAAAAGGGAGCAAAAAATTTATCTGAAGAAATAACAGCTGAAGACTTCCAAAATCTGCATTTCTGTTTCCTTCCCCAGCTTAAGGAGATGCAGAGAGTCCCCAACAAAATAAATCCAAGGTACACCAAGACACATAATGAAAATGGTTTAAAAAAAAAAAAAAACAGTGATAGAGGGTACCTGGGTGGCTCAGTTCACGATCCCAGAGTCTCAGAATCGAGTCACGCATCAGGCTCCCAGCTCCATGGGGAGTCTGCTTCTCCCTCTGACCTTCTCTCCTTTCAAGCTTTCTCTCTGTCTCTCTCTCTCTCAAAATAAATAAATAAATAAAATATTTTTTATAAAAAGAAAAAGGAAACAGTGATAGAGAACTTTAAGAGTTAATAGAATACAAGAGAAAACCCATAAGGCTACCAGCTAATTTTTCAGCAGAAATTTTTCAAGACAGAAGAGAGTGGCATGATATATTTGAAATGCTGAAAGAAAAAAACACTGCAAACAAAAGTACTCTATTTTACAAAGCTATCATTCTGAATGGAAGGATAGTTTCCCAGACAAACAAAGCTCCAAAGATTTCATCACCACTAAATCATCCCTAGAAAAAATGTTAAAAGGGACTCTTTGAATGGAAAGGCCATAAGTAGCAATAAGAAAATTTGAGAGAAAGCAATAAAGTAGATCTATAAAAATCAGTCAAAAGAGTCACAAAATAAAAGGATGTGAAATATGATACCACATACCCAAAACATGGGGGGAAGAGGGAGAGGAATGAAGAGCGGGTTTGACTTAAGCAATCAATTTAACACAAACTTCTGTATGCTTAAGATGTTATATACATACCTAATGCTAACCACAAATCAAAAACCAGTAATAGAATGCAAAAAAATGAAGAGAAAGAGTTCCAAGTGAGTTACTAAAAAAAAAACAGCAAACAGAAGAGAACAGAAGCAACAGAGAAAAAGTACAAAAACAACTATAAATCAAGTAACAAAATGCCAATAAGTATGTATCTATCAATCATTACTTTGAAAGTAGATGGACTAAACACCACAATCCAAAGACACAAGGTGATAGAATGGGTTTTTAAAAAGCAAGATCTATAAGCTGGCTATAAGAGACTCATTTCATAAATAAATCAGAGAAAGAATAACATATGACCTCTCTGATACAAGGAATTTGAGAGGCAGGGTCGGGAGCTGTGAGGGGTAGGGAAGGAAAAAATGAAACGAGATGGGATCCGGAGGGAGACAAACCATAAGAGACTCTTAATCTCATGAAACAAACTGAGGGTTGCTTGGGGGTGGGAGGTGGTTAGGGATAGGGCGGCTGGGTTATGGATGGGGAGGGTATGTGCCATGGTGAGTGCTGTGAAATGTTTAAGCCTGATGATTCATAGCCCTGTACCCCTGGGGCAAATAATACATTATATGTTAATAAAAGAGAGAGAGAGAGACTCATTTCAGACCTTAAGACACAGGCAGAGTGAAAGTGAACTGGACCATTTTCTTACACCATCCACAAAAATAAATTCAAAATTAATGAAAGACCTTAATGTGAGACAGGAAACCATCAAAATCCTAGAGAACACAGGCAGAAACCTCTTTGACCTGGCCCATAGCAACTTCTTACTAGACATGTCACCAAAGGCAAGGGAAATGAAAGCAAAAATGAACTACTGGGACTTCATCAAGATAAAAAGCTTCTGCACAGCAAAGGAAACAATTGACAGAACCAAAAGACAGCCTACAGAATGGGAGAAGATATTTGCAAACAATGTATCTGATAAAGGCTTAATATCCAAAATTTATGAAGAACTTATCAAACTCAATACCCAAAAAACAGATAACCCAGTTAAGAAATAGGCAGAAAACACGAATACACACTATTCCAAAGAAGACATCCAGAAGGCTAACAAACATGAAAAGATGCTCAACATCACTCATCATCAGGGAAATACAAATCAAAGCCACAGTGAAATACCATCTCATACCTGTCAGGATGGCTAAAATTAACAACATAAGAAACAAGCGGTGTTGGTGAGGATGCAGGGAAAGGGGAGCCCTACTGCACTGTCGGTGGAAATGTAAACTGGTGCACCCACTCTGGAGGTCCCGCAAAATGTTAAAGACGAACCATCCTATGACTCAGCAACTGCACTACCAGGTATTTATCCAAAGGATACAAAAATACAGACTCAAAGGGATACATGCATCCCAATGTTTACAGCAGCATTATCAATAATAGCCAAACTATGGAGAGAGTCCAAAGAGGTAGTTTTTTATATGCAGTGGAATTATTACTCAGCCATCAAACAGAACTATATTCTGCCATTTGCAATGATTTGGAAGGAGACAGAGTATATGTTGTTAAGTGAAATAGGTCAGAGAAAGATAAAAACCATGTGATCTCACTCATATGTGGCATTTAAGGAAGAAAACAGATGAATATACAGGAAGGGGTAAAAGAAAAAAAGGAAAGAGAAACAAGCCATAAGAGACTCTTAACAATAAAGACAAGGATGTCATACATCCTGCTTTATTTTTTAAGATTTTATTTATTTATATATGTATTTATTTGTCAGAGAGACAGAGAGAACACAAGTAAGAAGAGGCAGGAAGAGGCAGAGAGAGAAGCAGGCTCCCTGCAGAGCAAGAAGCCCGATGCTGGACTCAATTCCGGGACCCTGGGATCAGGGCAGTGGCTTAACTGACTGAACCACCAGGGCGTCTGGAGACTCTTAACAATGGAGAACAAACTGAGGGTTGATGGAAGGGGGTGGGTAGGGGGTGGGCTAGATAGGCAATGGGTATTAAGGATAGCACTTCTTACCATGAGCTCTCGGTGTTGTATATAAGCAATCATTCACTGAATTCCTCTTCAGAAACAAATATTGCAATGTATGTTAACTACCTAAAATTTAAATTAAATATATATATATATATATATATATATATATATATATATATATAGTTCTTTTTGAAGGAAAAAAATTAAATCACCTTGGTTAAAAACAAACAAAAAAAAGTGAAGGGGTATGAAAGCATTATCATGCAAACAGAAGTGAAAAGAAGGCTGAGGTGATAGCAGAAAAAACAGACTTTAAAACTAGGTGGCTCAATAGGAAGCATCCAACTCTTGATCTCACCTCAGGGTCATGAGTTCAAGCCCCACGTTGGGCTACACAGTGGGCATGGAACATACTTTAACAAGGTAAAAAAGATAATATACACTCATAAAAGTAACAATTCAACAATAATATATAACAATTATAAATATTTATACACCAATCATGGGAGTATGCAAATGGTTAACCAGCTAAAAACAAAAGTAATTAAGAGTAGTACAATAATAGTAGAGGACTTTAATATTCCACTTACATCAATGGATAGATCAACCAAATAGAAAACCAACAAGAAAACAGTGGCTTTCAATAACCAAGTGGATTTAACAAATATAATCAGAATAATCCACCCTAAAACAGCAGAATACACATACTTTAAGATCACATTTTAGGCGACAAAACCAGTCCCCAAAAAACTGAAAGACTGGAGTCATACCATGCATCTTTTCTAAACACAGCCCTGTGAAACTAGAAATCAACCACAAGAAAAAAATCTGGAAAGAACACAAACACATGGAGGTTAAATAACATGTTACTAAACATGTTAATATGTTGATATTAATTGTTAATATTAATTGTTAATAACTGAGTCAATCAAGGAATCACAGAGGAAATAAAAAATACTTGAGGACAAATAAAAATACAATGGTTCAAAAGGCTGGGATGCAGCAATGGCTGTTCTAGGAGGAAAGTCTGTTGCAATACTTGCCTACTGCAAGAAGCAAGAAAAATCTCAAACACTGTAAAGTTACATCTAAAGGAGATAGAAAAAGAAGAACCGAAAACAAAAACAAAAACAAAAAAAGCCATAGAAGGAAGGAAATAATAAGTATTGGAAAAGAAAGAAATGAAAGAGAAAAAAAAAAGAGAGAGAGAAAGATAATGAAACAAGGAGCTGGTTCTTTGAGATCATCATCAAAATTGATAAACCTTGAGCCAGACTCTTCAAGAAAAAAGAGGGGGGGGGGGACTCAAAATCAAAATCAAAGAGGAGAAATAATAAGCAATAACACAGAAATAGAGAGGATTATATAAGAGTATATTGTGAAAAATTATATGCCAACAAATTGGACAAACTAAAAGAAACGGATAAATTCCTAAAGACATACAATCTTCCAATTTGAATCATGAAGAAATAGAAAATTTGAACAGACCAATTACCTGTCAGGAAATTGAATCAGGAATCAAAAAACAAACTAACAACAGCAACAAAAATTCAATAAACTAAAGTCCAGTGCCAGATGGCTTCTACCAAACATTAAAAGAAGAGTTAATACCAATTCTTCTTAAACTATTCTTGAAAAAAAAAAAAGAAGAAGAAAAGAAGAAACCTTCCAAACTCAGTCTATGAGACCAGCATTATGCTTATACCAAAACCAGATAAAGACACTTCAAAAAAACAAAACAAAACAAAACTACAGAACAATATCTCTAATGAGCACGGATGCAAAATTCCTTAACAAAATAAGAACAAGCTGAATCCAACAATACATCATAAAAATCATTCAAACACAATTAAATGGGTTTATTCCTGGGATGCAAGGGTAGTTCAGGATTTGAAAATCAATGTGATATATCACATCAATTAGAGAAAAAATAAAAACCATATGATCATTTCAATAGAGGTAGAAAAACCATTTGACAAAGCATAATGTCCCTTCACCATAAAAATCCTCATCATAGTGGATTTAGAGGGGAACATAGCTCAACATAATAAAAGCCATATATGTAAAACCCACAGAGAACATCATACTTAACAGTGAAAGCCTGAGAGCTTTCCTTTAATATAAGGAAAAAGATAAAGATGTCTATTCTCACACTTTGATTCATCATAGTATTGGAAGTCCTTGCCACAGGAAGCAGACAAGAAATAAAATCCATTGAAATATATAAGGAAGAAGTAAAACTTTCACTATTTGCAGATAACATGATACTATATAGAGAAAACCCTAAAGATTCCACCAAAAAACTAGAACTGATACATAAATTCAGCAAGGTCACAGGACACAAAATCAATATACAGAAATCCATTGCATTCCTATAAACTAATAATAACTAAGAATAAACTTATCCAACTAGATGACAGATCTATACTCTGAAAACCATAGAATACTGATGAAGGAAATTAAAGATGACATAAACAAATGAAAAGATATTCCATGGTCATAGAAAAGAAGAACAAATATTGTTTAAATGTCCATACTACCCAAAGCAGTAAGCAGACCTAATGTCTTCCTTCTCAAAATATCAATTTTTCAGAGATCCAAAACAAATCATCTTAAAATTTGTATGGAACCACTAAACACCACAAATAACCAAAGCCATCTTGAAGAACAAAAAAGCTGGACATATCACAATCCCAAGTATCAAAACATACTACAAAGTTGCAATAATCAAAACAGTATGGTTAGTTTGGGAAAAGTATGGCACAGAACCAGACACAAAGACACAATGGAGCAGGAAAGAGAACCCAGAAATCCAATGGTCAATTTTAATTAATTATAATTATATGGTCAACTAATCTTTGACAGAGGAGACAAGAATATGCAATGGAAAAAAGAGAGTGTCTTCAATAAAGTGTTGAGGAAACTGGACAGCTACATAGAAAAGAATGAAGCTGGACCACTTTCTTACTTCTTACACAAAAATAAACTCAAAATGGACAAAGGGCCTAATGCAAGACTTGAAACCATAAACATCCTTTAAGAGAGCACAGGCAGTAATTTCTCTTACATCAGCCACAGCAACATTTTTCTAAATAGTTTTCCTGAGGCAAGGGAAACAAAAATAAAAATAGACTATTGGGACTACATCAAAATAAAAAGCTTCGGCACAGCAAAGGGAACCATCAACAAAACAAAAAGGCAACCTACTGAATATAAGAAGATATTTGCAAACGGCATATCCAATAAAGGGTTAGTATCCAAAAGATATGAAGACCTGATACAATTCAACACCCAAAAAACAAATAATTCAATTTTAAAAATGGGCAGAAGACATGGACATTTTGCCAAAAATGACATACAGATGGCCAAGGGACACATGAAAAGATCCTCAACATTACTCATCATCAGGGAAATGCAAATCAAAACCACAATGAAATAGCACCTCACCGGTTAGAATGGCTAAAATTAGAAACACTGGACACAGGTGCTAGGGAAGATGTGCAGAAGAAGGACCACCTGTGCACGATTGGTGAGAACACAAACTGGTGGAGCCACTGTGGAAAACAGCATGGTGGCTCCTTAAAAAGTTAAAAATAGATTTACCATAGGATTCATTAATTCCACTACTCGATATTTACCCAAAGAAAATAAATACTCTAATCCAAAATGATGTATTTTTTTTAATTGCAGCATTATTTGCTTTGCAATTATGTCCAAGATACGGAAGCAACAAAGTTTCCATCGATAGATGGATGGCTAGAGAAGAGGCAGAGTATGGGTGCATACTAAAGGAATGCTACCCAACCATAAAACAGGATGAGATCTTGCCTTTTGTGACAACATGCATAGACCTAAAGGATACCAGACTAAGTGAAATAAGTCAGAGAAAGAAATACCATATGAATTCACTTACACATGGACTCTAACCAGCAGAATACACAAACTAAAAGTAAAAACAGATCCACAAATCCAGAGAACAAATAATGGTTGCTACTAGGGAAAGGACTGAGGGGATGATCAAAATAGGTGAAGGGGAGTGGGAGATACAGGTTCCCAATCATGCAATGAGTCACAGAAATGAAAGGGACATTATAGGAAATAGAGTCAATATATTGTCATAGAGTTGCAGGTAACAGATGTTAACTACACTTGTGCTATAGCTTAACACGGACAGGTAGAATTGTTACATTGCACAACCAAATGTAACACAGCGTGTCAATTATACATTAGTTTAAAAAAAAAATAAACATCATCATGTGGTAACCCACACACCAAGGATCTGAGGGTGGTCTTTAGGAACGGAGGGCAGCCTTTAGCGGACATCCAGAAAGAAGCTAGGTTCTTCAGTCTCACAGCTTCGAGGAAATCAATGCTGCCAACAATCAGAGTATATTCTTTCACAGCTGTGCCTTTGGACAAGAACAGAATGCAGCTACCTTGGGAGACCCTAAGCAGAAAATCTTTATCACAACCTTAGGAGACCACAAGCAGAAAACGCAGCTACCCTGTGCAGGACTCCTGACCCACAGGAAATGTGAGCTAATACATGTATGGAGTTTCAAGCCAACAGCTTCAGGGCAACTAAATTCTGTAGAAATCCGTATCTAATGTAGAAATATACTGGGGGTTATTTCATAGTTTTCCTACTATAAATATGTAGTATTACAAGTCATAAAATATACAATAGTCTTTACCTAAACACTATGTAACCAGTTGATTCTCACAAAATGCTTTTTTGGGGTTTTGCTGAACACTTGTATTCAAATCCAACCTATAGCTGCAACAGATGAACCAGTAAAATTCCAAGAAGGATGTTGGCTAATATTTTATTTATACTACTGAGATAATTAAAATCAAACAGCAGACATGTTTCAAGACCTCATTCATTTGCCAGTGCTGGGAGACTTCTTTGCAGACTTGGAAAATCATTTTTGAATGCCAGAAGACTATCTCCTCCTCTGTAAATGAGAAAAATAAAAAAAAAATAATAATAATAATAAAAAGACTATCTCCTCAATTTTTTGTACTATTCACAAAGTAACTACTACGGACACAAAAAAGCTGTTAAGATGACTCTGTATTATTAACACTCTGTCACTTTGTCTAATCTAAGCTAGAAGTCAACAAACTTGTTCTGTAAAGAGCAAGACAGGACATATGTCAGGCTTTGCAGGCCACATAGGTCTGTACCATATATTCTTCATTACGTATGTGGTTTTTTAATTCATTTGTTTGTTGTCACAACCTTTTATAAATGTTTAAAAAAAAAAAGGAAAAAAAAAAACACATGCTTAGCTGACTACACACAAAAAAAAGTCCTAGGCTGGGTTTGTCCCATGGACCATCATTCGTCAGCCCCAGCCTACACAGCCAACTAAACAATAAATCACAGAAGCCCTGATTTGTAGCATTTACCAATTTCTGTGATGTAAATACTTCCACCATGGCCAATTTCAAGTTACTGACATGATTTCACTATACGTGGAAGTGGGAAGAAATCCACAGCAATACACCATTTGTCTTAGTCTGCTCAAACTGCCATAACAAAGGACCCCAGATTGGATGGCTTCAACAACAGAAGTTTATTTTCTCACTGTTCTGGAGGCTGGAGAGTCTTTAATCAAAGTGTCGGCTGCTTTGCTTCCTTGGGAGAGCAAACTTCCTGGCTTGTTGACAGCCACCTGCTCTCTGTGACCTCACAGGCAGAGAAAGAGAAAGCCAGCTCTCCAGTGTCTCTTCTTATAAAAGCATCATCTTATCACACCAGGATCCTGCCCTGATTACATAATTTAACCCTAACTATATATCTACAAACACATTTATGTTGAAGGCTTCAATATTTGGAGAATACAATTGAGTCCATTAAACTTTTATATAGCATTTCCACCACACAACTACAAAATCATAGATCACAATGGTAAAATGTAAAAAAAGGAATTATTACCTTTGTTTCTAACATAATTTAACTGTACGTAATTTTATGTATACATTTAATGTATATATTATATACATTATACATTATATTTAATGTAAACATAATTTAATGTATACAATTTAATTTTTAATATGGGCTGTGTTAACAAGTGGCTCTCACAATTCTTGGAAACATCATAATTGGCTCTAAGGAGCTACTAGGACTCAGTTCTAAGACAGTACTACCAAAGCAAGTTACTACCAGAGCTGGTACTAGAAACCGTATTTTTTTTTTTAATCTAGTGTTCTTTCTTTTTCCTTCAGCAAATCACCAAAAAAAAAAAAAAAAAAAAATTATTAGTATATATATTGCCTAAAATCAAAAGAAAATGCAACTAAACTCTTAGTGTTTGTGACAACTAATTTCTCTTTTCCCCCAGGTTTTAAAAGGTATGAAGATGAAAAGATTTTTATCCCATAGCTTTTTTCATTTTTATTTATTTATTTATTTGACAGACAGAGATCACAAGTAGGCAGAGAAGCAGGCAGGGAGAGAGGAGGAAGCAGGCTCCCCGCTGAGCAGAGAGCCCAATGTGGGGCTTGATCCCAGGACCCTGAGATCATGACCTGAGCTGAAGGCAGAGGTTTAACCCTCTAAGCCACCCAGGCACCCTCCTCCCATAGCTTTTAAGTGGCTAACTTACTCATAAAATCCATGATTCTTATACTACTTTACTATTTGCTTTCTTGACAGTCCAAAATTTTCATAGCCAGTTTTTGTAAAGTATCATCAAAGAAATATTATAGATATTGGTTTCCCAAACAAATATACACTGGAATCAACACGCAAGCTTTATAAAAACTAAACCACGACATTTAGTAATATATTAGAATTTGGAAGGGAAGAGCCCCAGAAATCTGTTTTTTAACACATTCCAATGTAATTAGCCCAGGATCTGTTGTCAAACTTCTGAAAACTATTAGTATAGATGATAAAATTACTCTAAAAAACAAGGCATCGGGCAAGCCCACTATTCCTTATTCCTTTATACACATTTCTGGTGGTCCTTTTCAATCATATTTGTATCAGTCTTTAAAGAAATGCTTTGTCTCAATCCTGTGGATAATATAAATGTAATTTCACTAGTTCTCTCCTAAAAGTTAACAAGGCAAAATAGTAAGCATATGATGTTTAAATTATTTCCAATCTTTTGTTTCTTTTTTATCTCCCTAAATTCTTTATCCTGCTTTTTTGTCAAATTTGCCCTCAGAAAGGAGTCCTTATTCACACTAACATGTAAACGACTGATATGGGAATAACCTCCATCTCATCCCTTCTCACACACTATATCCCATGTCATCAACAAATCCAATCAGTTTCATGATAAATCCAACCAGAAGCCAACCACTTGTCACACCATGTTTCCAGTAACACTCACTCATAGGCTACTATCCTCTGTGCTATATTATTACAATAGCATAACGAATTTTCCTGCTTCTACCTTTGCCTCCCAGCAGTCTAGTCTCAACAGGGTACTTTCAAGGTATAAATAAGTTATGTCAATTTTCTGCTGGAAACTCTCCAATGGCTACTACCTATCTTAGAGGAAAATCCAAAGTCCTTACTTATCATGGCCTACAAAGACCCACATGATCACATCTCTGTGTTCCCCTCTGACCCCTCTACCAAGCTCCACCTACATGGGCATGCCTTGCCTGACCAATCTGTTTCAAATAGCACACACACCAAACACTCTCCCATCATCATTTCATCCTACCCTACTGCATCTCTTTCCGAGCACTTGACATTCTGTTATTTGTTACTGTCTGCCCTCCCCAACTAGACAATAGGCTACCTGAGAGCAAGAATTTTTATTGGTTTTATTCATTGTGGTTTTATTCTTGTAAGCTGTATGTGTAGTACTAATTTAATATTTGTTGAACGTAAATGACTGAAGAAAAGGTCATCTTTGTCACCTTTCCACAAGTATTTGTTTTTTGAAAAACTACCTTCTTCTCCATCTACTCCAATAGCCACCCTTCAGCATACTGGATTTCTCTCCATCAAGACCAGCCTCATAACTGGTGGAGCCCAGAACAAAATAAAAATGTGGGGCCCCCTTGTTCAAAAATTAAGATTTTCAAGATGGCAACAACAGAGCTTTAAAACAAGGATAAGGTAGTTCTCCAGGAAGAGTCCTATGTAAGTCTACAGGTCACTCACCCATGAAACGGGCCCTGCTCTCTGTTCCCTGGCCCTTGCACTCTTGCCCATGTGCTGGCCCTATATGCTGCCCACCTCCCTCACCTCCTGGTCCCAACCACCCCCTCAGAGAGGCATTTCCAAGCTTCATGGGTTGGCTCAGAGCCCCTGCATTGCCACTGTTCATTCCTCCTTTCATAAAACCTTCACCCTTGTGCTAACTGTTGATTATGATCTTCTCCACCAGGCTAACATGTAGACAGGAATGTGCTATGTAACTCTATTCCCACCACAAAGCCTGGAACCTAGAAGGTGCTGATAACAAAACTGGCTAAAACGAGGAACTTGCTAGCTTTAGAATTTTAGATATTAGAAGCAGAATGGAAGGTAAACGAATAATCTGAGAATTCTCGGGCCATGTTAAAATTGCTCACAGTTGTAAGACTAAGACCCAAACTGTCTTCGTCGTCAAGCCTGGGAAAGTGTAGGAACTCTGGACAGCTTTGGTTCTAAAAACTGACACAGCCTGGGCAACCTTGACAGAGAAGCAAGTAACAAGAGGAAGGAGAAGATGTGAACACCAGGAAAGGTTAAGCCTGAGAAGAAGGCAAATAAAATAGGCAGTATTCCCAAGTCACAGTGAGCCTCAGAGAGCCCTGTTGGCATCTTGATTTACTACATCGGTGGGAGTCATGACAGCCAGCCCAGCAGCAGGAGCTTCTCAGCACTAATGTTGCTATCATTTAGTAAAGAGTAACAGGAGGAGAAGCCTGCAAGCAAGTAATGCAAGTATCGGAACCTCAGCCCAGCATGTTGGGTGACACCCAGAGACTTAAGTACAATGGAAAAGTAAAGGCTGAAAACCTGCCATTGAGACTGGCATAACTCTTGGCACCTGGAGATAACACGAACACTCAGCAAAAAAGTGGGAGCTAAGGTTCTCAGCCATGCATTCCAGAAGCCTGATGTCAGGACGAGATAAATTCCAGACCCAATCCATCTGCTGGTGAGTTCAGGGTTGACTCCCATTCACTGGGGCTAGGTCTGCAGATGGAAGTCCTCAAAGTCTACACCAATATACCCATGCAGAAGGCAGAGCTGATCTAAGTGAGGCTTCCTGGCTCCCGCTATGTGACTTTCTCATCCAAGTGAGTCATAAATGCCCCTCACTCTAAATTTCTTTTTTTTTTTTTAAAGATTTTATTTATTTATTTGACAGAGAGAGATCACAAGTAGACAGAGAGTCAGGCAGAGAGAGAGAGAGAGAGGGGGAAGCAGGCTCCCTGCTGAGCAGAGAGCCCGATGCGGGACTCGATCCCAGGACCCTGAGATCATGACCTGAGCCGAAGGCAGCGGCTTAACCCACTGAGCCACCCAGGCGCCCCTCACTCTAAATTTCTAACACCCACTGCGGCACCGTTAATTTAACTCTTCCAATAACTGTTCCCAACTCCTTCCTTGCCTACCTTCTACTAGTCTGAAAAAAGTGAGACATCCAATTTCCCAACATCCTGTGCAGCCAGAGGTGGCCATGTGACATAATACAATCCAGTGAGACAGAAGACTGTTGTTGCATGAGTTTTAGAGCAAGTCTTTTCTCTCCTCATTAAAGGGACAGACAGAGCTACCATTTGTTTTCCTTTCTTCCTACCCTGAATAAGAATATTATGTCTAGATACAACCATGTGGCAAGCCTAAATATAAAAACAGACATGCTGAGGATGGGGAGGGGGGAGAGCCTTGATCCTTGATGGTATCTAGATATCTTGCTACGAGGGAGCTTGCTTGTAGCAGAAAGTACACCTAAAACGTTCATTTAACACCATCGATTCCGTAATTATAAAAATCAGTATGTGCAACATTACAGAGTATATCTGAAATGCTATATAGTGGGGTCTGTATTAACCAAAGTGCAGTCCTACATTTCTCTTTCTCGTACAGATTACCCTCGGCCTTCTCTTACATTATGTAGGTGCTTTTCCTAGCAACTAACTTACATCTAATTCATATGTGCATTTTAAAACAGAGAGGGGGAGAAATGATAGACTTATCACCAACAGACTCACCAAACCAAGATCCTTTTTCCAAAAACAAAACCACAGAGGCATTTACAACCTATCACCTAGCTAACTGAATCTCACTGCTACCTTCCAGGTTTCTTACACAGCTGAAATAAAGTAATTTGACCTTCACAACATGGACTTGGGGCTGACAAATCAATAATCCCATGTGCCTTGATACAGCTAGAGTAAGATGATGCTTACAGCTTACTCATAAACTAGGTAGGCTAAACTCTATAAACATACCATATTTACTTGCCAATACAAAGTATTATGTTTCATCTACTATATTCATGAACTTAATGGCCTGTGAAAAGACTTCTTTGCATTTCTATTCTGTTACTTAACTACCAGCAAATACCTCTCCATGCCCAGCAAGAAAGGCTTCCAGTATCTGGTACAAATAAATCAGTCAGACAAAAAGAATTAGCAACATTTCATTTCCAACAGTAAGGCAAAATAAATCTCCTGATAACTGCCTATTTCATCACAGTTGGTAATGCTGAATTAAATATAACAAATCCTCTTCCAAATGACTATCTGAGCTTTTAAGAGTGTGTAGAGGAAATTTCCAGGGGCCAAAAATAAAGGCCAGGGAGGTAAAAACCAGACATGTAAGTGATTTCTGACCAAATGACCGGCAGATTTCAATGTTGGGGGAAAGAGAGGAGAATTTGGATTTTCCCAAGATTAGAAATGACATCTTTAAACAAAGATGGGACTTCTTAAGAGCTGTGTGGGCTAAAACTTTGTCCACCAGAAAAGAGAGATGGATAAGGAATGTGCCTTTCTTGTATATATAAAAATATCTCCCTGAATTTGCATAGCCACAGGCTTACACTGTTTCAGGATAAACCCTACTCATCTGTGTGGTATGCAATACCTCAGGCCACAAAGTTAACATAAAGTGGCCCCAAATGAAGAGTCCCAAAGTGCACCTGAAAGAAGCAAAAACAAAGAGCCTCTAGCTCTGTGCTGCCCAATAAGTTGGCCACTAGCCATATGTGACTAAATGAAAACTTTAAACTGAAAATCCAGTTGCTCATGTTAACCATATTTCAAGTGTGCAATAGTCGCATATGACTAGTGGCTACCATACTGGAAATTCAACATTTTAATCACTGCAGACATTTCTATTGAACAGTTCTGGTCTGTAGAGATCTACCCTTAATCCAGGCTCCACAGGATTCCCATTGTTAATTGCTGTTGAAAATGAGTTCACAATCCACAATTACTAAACCAAAAAACAATGCACAATGAGACTAAGCAAAAAAAGGAACCAAGAGTTAAATGAGAATAATACTATCTTTAGATAATAGAATTTTGCAATACATGTTATAAACATGTATGTTTTAAGCAGTTTGTAAACCTGAAGACGGAATCCAAAAATACAACAAAGGAAACAGATACTATCAAAAGGGATCAGGTAGATTTGAAAAAGCACAGAACTTCTAGAAATATATGTATGAATATACACATATATGTGATATGTCTGTATATATGTAGGGTGTGTATGCCTGTACACCTGTACACCTGTACACCTGTACACCTAACCTTAGGGTTAGGGTTAGGGTTAGGGTTACAATCACAAATTCTGTAACTGAAGAAATCACTATCACAATCACAAATTCTGTAACTGGAGAAAGAATTCATTAACTGGCAGGTATATTCTAATAAATTACCAAAATTGCAGCATAACACTTTCCATGCCATGTATATAAGTATGAATAAATAGACATGGATGCCATAGGAAGAAATCTTAACTAGAGTTGTAAGGGAGGGAGAAAAGTGAGAATAGGAAAGAGACAATACTTGAAGAGAATAGTTGAAAATATGCCAGATTTTATGATTGTCACCAATACTCAAATTCAGGAAATTAATACTGAACACATTAAATATAAAGAAATTCACACATGGATAAATCATACTAAAACTATAGCTGACAAAAGAGGAAGTACATATTATACAAGTGAAGTAATGGCATCACCTACAAAAAAGTATTTTTTTAGAATATGATGATCAGTGCAGCACACTTCTCTTCCACACCAACAAAGGGAAACCAGAAGACCATGGTATAGTGCTTCTAAGACGCTGACAGAAGGTAACAGAAATCCTAGAATATTGAGATTACCACTAATGGTTTTCACTGAAGAAACTTCTCACAGATACACTAAGAAAAGAAAATCCAGAACAAAAGAATAGTGAGCAAAGACCATGACAATAAATCACACCAACAATGACTATCCAGTCTGATAATATAAATAAATTAATACATAGCATAAATAGTGTAGTAACAAAACAAAATAGCCCTAGAATTCTGAGAAAAAGTAACATAAAAGAAATAGGTATTTGGACTTACAGCATTCTAAGTAAGTCTGTTCAGAAGGAGGATGAAAACAATAACTTTACATGTTGTTAAGCTAAGTCTGGATGTTACAACTTTAAGGGTGACAATCTGAAACACAGAAATGAAATGTCTAACTTCAAAGCCTGTGAAGTTACAAAGACATACTGAGAATAAGGACATAATTGTGAAGAGTAGTTTCTTTGGGGGAGGGAGAGACAGTACAACTGGAACAGGGTATGATGTCTCAATTAGATTAGTAATTAGAACATTAAGAAATGTCTTATTTCTTAAAATAGACCATAGGCACATGAATTTGGGGGGGGGGGGGGTTGGTAGAGAGGGAAATAAATCTTAAGGAGGCTCCACACCAGGCACAAGCCCAAAGCAGGGCTCATTGTCACAACCCTGAGATCATGACGCAAGCCAAAATCAAGAGTCAGAGGCTTAACCAACTGAGCCACCCAGAAGCCCCCAAATGAATTTTTATTTTATCTTTCCATTTGTCTAAAATACTTAGCAAATTAAAACAAAACAAGGGGCACCTGGGTGGCCAGTTGGTTAAGCCTCTGCCTTTGGCTCAGGTCATGATCTCAGAGTCCTGGGATCGAGCCCCACATCAGGTTCTCAGCTCAGTGGGGAGCCTGCTTCCCCCTCTCTCTCTGCCTGCCTCTCTGCCTACCTGTGATCTCTGTCTCTCAAATAAATAAATAAAATCTTTTTAAAAATTAATTAATTAATTATGATATGCCACCCCCTGAAAAATACCTCTGTGCGAAGATACATTAACCAAAACCTCACAGAGTAAAGTGCTTTAAAGTATACAAAAGTACTATTATCACAATCTCATTTGATCCTCATAAGAAGAAGAAAAAGACAAGTTTCATATCCCTCACTGTGCAAAAAAGGAAAAAACAAAACAAAACAAAACAAAAACCCAGTGTGGTGAAAGACCTTCCTGAGGTCACACAACTAAGGATAACTTGTGCTCAATCTGCACCTTCTAAACTCGAATCCAGTTTCTTCCCAGAACACAATGCTCGCTTGTATTTATCAACCCATTTTATAAAACACAAAACTATCCAGCCCCAAGAAATGGTATTTTACCTGAAAAAAAAATTTTTTTTTAGTATTAACATGAGAATATATTCAAAGGGAACAGTCAGGGATCTAAACAAGATTTATATACAAGGATGTTCACTGAGGCATTATTTATAAAAGTGAAAACTGAAAACGACCTCAGTATCTAGCAACAGGGAAATGCAGAGAATGATACATCTGAACAATGCAATGTTACACAGTTACCATAAATCCCTTTCTTTAAAAAATTTATAGCTTAGGAAAATGCAAATAATATTAAAGAGAAATATAGTATTAAAAGTATGACTGCCATCTTGTTCAACTATGGATGTTGATGTAAAAACCAACAATGATATTGACACATGTGCCGGCACACACACAGAAATCCTGGCAGTAAGCGTGCCAAAAGATGAATGGTAATTTTATCTGGGGAAGAGAGGTTAAAATCACTGGGGACTTTTAACTTCATTCTCTAAAATGAACACATATTATTGCTCTAATCTGAACAAAATAAAAACATAAAATCAGCATGTATGTTTCCGAAACTTTTTTAGAAAAGCACAAGAAACTTTAAATGTACTCCCCCACTGAGTTAAACAGGTAAAAGCCAACATGCTGTAAGACAATAAAATCAAAAGAAAAGAGGAAACACATAAAAAATGAAGACAAAACAAGTCTGAAATTGAGATGTAGGAGGACACAGACTGCTTCTCATTACCACTACGTCTTTATCAAGTAAGTTAATGGGTCTCAGATATAGAACTGGAAGCCAAGCACAGAAGGACCCTAGTCCCTAGGTTGCTGATTTAACAATAGCATGAGCTGAATATCAAAAGGCTGCCCAGAAAAGGCACTCCAGCCAGACACTTCATCGAGAACAGTGGTTTGTGCAACTGAAAGGTCAAAGGGTGTCTCTGAAAGTTCAAACCACCCAACCACAGAGGTACATCAAATCTTCGGATCCTGAGAAGGCTTTAACCAGGACAAACTGGGAACTCTTCCTATCCATCCACGGTTCCTACACCCAGACTCACAAGGGCAGTAATAATTTTCTTATAGAACATACCTGTTCTGACGACTCTCTTCTGCTGACTCTTGGAGAAATAGCTAATGTAATTTGAAAGTTCGATTAACAAGCTAACATCCAATACTACAGGCTGTTACCTCCCGAAACTTGCACATACCTGTCACCTGTCACCTAACATACTATTATGAGCTTCTGATCACTGCATTTAGTCCTCTGACGGCTGTCTCTCAAGTACCCATTCAGCAGGACACAGGAGGTCATGCTGAGGATACAGGACACTTTAAGATCTTTAATATTGCTTTCAGGGAGAAGGTACCTGCCATTAAAATAAAAGCAGCAAATAGTTTTTCCATTTCTCTTCTGTTAAGGTAATGGATGGAGGGAGAACTGAACACTGGAAGCTAACACGTTAGGTGACTCTTACCTTTATTTAAATCGAATATTCTTTTGTGCCCTTTATTGAACTCTTGCGCCTGCTCCCTTTCTTCCTCTCCTGCATCCCCTTGGGACTCTAAGCCTGAAACCAAGACTCACGCAGCAAGCAGTTCAGGTCAATATAAGCTTGGAACTCAGAAAATCAGATTATCTGCTTGAGGTCATTCAAGTGGAATTTTCAGACACAAGCCTGAGAAGTCAGGCTCTTGCACAGACACTCAGAGCTCAGCTGGGCTTTCCTCGTGCCTCTGGAAGGTCACGGTGGTGGTGGTGGTAATGAGGGTAACCGCGAAGACAGTGAGGGGAAGGAGGACGATATCAAGGCAGAAGTGGTATGAGCTGGGAAACTCAGCAAATTTAAACCTATGCAACCAAACGAGTTTGTTACACAAATACCAAATTGACCCAAAAAAAAAAAAAAAAAAAAGTTAAAGGAAACCAGTGCAGACCTAATTATGATGTGAACTTTAAATAAGCTTAACTTGGCCAGTTACCGAAGACAGAACCCTAGTCTCGTCCACTTGCAATGAATGTTAGGAAGATGGAGCAGAACAAACATCCCCACATGCTAACAGGGAAGCCAACAACAGTTCTCTTCCACTTAATCCCTTTATTTCCAGAGAAAAGTAGAAAATCCATGGATTTCGGTGCTTGTTTTTGAAACATCAAAGTTAACATTTAAGAATCCACATGCAATACTGAGGATGAAAAAGGTGTGGTTACGGGCTCACGGAATTCTTTTAACTTGTATTGTGCTAATTTAGGGAGGTAATCAGGTTCTATTAGATTCCAGCAAATCATAAGAGGGGAAGGGCAGAACCTGGGGATGCCAACTTTTCAGGAGGTCATGCAAATTTAAAAAACAAACAAACAAACAAACAAAAACCTCATTTCAGGACCTTTTCAGTTAAGAGAAATAGAAAATGCCCAACTAATTTGCTTTTAAAATAAATCATTGAGGACATAAGTTCCTTAATAAATATTGCAGACAGCACAGAATTACCACATCTTGCACTCTGGCCAAAAAAGAGAAATAAGTAGAGGGGAAAGAGAGAAATATAAATCAAAGAAGAAAGGTAGAGAGAAAAGAGGAGAGTGTGGTTACAAGGAGAGAGAAGAAAGGGAGAGAAGTATGGAAAGAGGTGGGTGGGAAGACTAGAATAAAATCAGCCTGGGAGGTATTCTCAGTAGAGTCTTAAGAAAATATGTAAGTTAATTAAACTGGTTTGGTCAACCCAAGCCTTTCATTTCATTGGTGGCCATTACCAGTCATCCCTGCTCTCTGATATGCTGAGTAAGATTAATTTAAAGATGCTAAATTTCCTTAAAATTTTTTAAGTTGTGAATAGGTTACACTTTTCCCTTGCCAGGGCACTACATTAAATCTGCAAGAGGCAAGGATTCTCTTAGTGCCCAGCCCAGAGACCACTGAGAGCAGCTGCTCTCCGTCCTGCCTGCATGTCAGACTCATAGGGAGAGCTTTCAATTCCAACACCAATGCCCTCTCTAGCATGGATTAATTTAATCAAAATCTCCCAGGAACTGCCCCCAACACAGAAATCTTATGTGCTGGGTGAAAAGCATTCTTATAATGTACAATGGTTTCTGGAACTTAGATACATGGAATTTTTAAATTGTTACATTTTGTTTTGTCTCTATTTTCAGCTGGGTTCCACAGGGAACAGGTGAGTTTCTAAGAAACAAATGTAGAGACCTGAGACCTGTTTCTCCCCACAGACTTGAATCCAGTCTCACTTTAAAAACAAACAAACAAACAAACAAACAAAAACCATGGGCACAAGAAGAGCTAGGCTGCTGGCAAAGAGAAGCCACAGCGAGAATTCTGCATGAAGTGACACCTGGAGCACAGCTAAGCTTCACTCTCTGCATGGGCAGGCCCACCCCAGCACTCCAACTTCTGATAATGCCTTTCAACTGCTCATTTTTGTCCAACAAATTAGCTTTTCAGAGAGAATACGAAGATTTCAGGGAGACTAAGCTGCGTCCCGCTGAAACTTGAAACAGGAGAAAACAAGTTTTCTGGGGGAACTGTAAGGAGTCCGGGAATGCACTTTTTTTTTTTTTAAGATTTTATTTATTTACTTATTTGACAGAGAGTGATCACAAGTAGATGGAGAGGCAGGCAGAGAGAGACAGAGAGGGAAGCAGGCTCCCCGCTGAGCAGAGAGCCCGACGCGGGACTCGATCCCAGGACCCCGAGATCATGACCCAAGCCGAAGGCAGCGGCTTAACCCACTGAGCCACCCAGGCGTCCCCAGGAATGCACTTTTATTTTTTTTTTTTTAAGATTTTATTTATTTATTTGTCAGAGAGAGAGAGAGAGAGAGTGAGCACAAGCAGATAGAGTGGCAGGCAGAGGCAGAGGGAGAAGCAGGCTCCCTGCTGAGCAAGGAGCCCGATGTGGGACTTGATCCCAGGATGCTGGGATCATGACCTGAGCCAAAGGCAGCGGCTTAACCCACTGAGCCACCCAGGCGTCCCAGGAATGCACTTTTAAACAGATCCTCTGTCCTCTGGTCCTATATGAAGACCCCAGAAGCTGAGAGGTGGTTATTGCTGACGTGGCCCAGCGCCGAGCAAACCATGACGTCGGTGAGCGTTAACTGTACAAAGGTGGAATAAACAGGCATCGGGTCTGGGATCAGCCCCAGGCCCAGCGTGAAGAGTGTCAAGGAGGGGAGGCTGAGGAATGGACTTCACACGGTCATGTGTTCCTTTACTCACCCATCTGGAATTTAGGTCTGTTTACTTTTACTAACAGTCACCCTCGTTTCACTCACTAATAGAAGACACGGTCCTTTCCTTGCAAGAGATTGAAAGTAGCAAGAAGAACCAGAAATACAGATGAAACAGCCAAGCCAGGCTGGCCCCAGAGTAAACATGAGAGCCTCCTGTTAAGCCCCCATCAGAGGTGTCCAGGGAGCCGGGCTGGCCCTCACAGACAGAGCACATTATCGCCTTGCAAGAACTGAAACAGGTGTTTAACCATTTTCCTGCAGATGTCGTTTAAAATAAATTCTGGTCCCAAGCCTTCCCCCAACCCCCTTCCTAGCACTAAATCTCCTTCTTTCCCCTAACGAATGCCTGTTAATCCCTCTCAAGAAACTGAGAAATGCCAATATTACAGCACCCCAGAAGGAACTGTCTCAAGAGGGCTAAAATGGAATGTATTTCTAAGAAGGGGCGGGGCCAGAGATCTGGGCTGGCCCACTATAAACAGCAGAACTTAACTGTTTGGAGCAGGGGGTTTCAGGTGAAGGAAACCCATGTCTACAGTCGAGCAAAATAGTTCATCTTTTCAAGCTTAGGTGTCTCATCTGTAAAGTATACAACATAAGACTATTTAATTTTAAAAGAACACGGTGAATATTTCGTAACTTAAGAACAAATCCCAAATGCTCAGCACAGGGACTGTCAAGTAAATACACAAATTACTCATTCATTTACTGAGTATATACAATGCACTGGGCATGCCCTGGGGGCTGAGATAAGAAACACAACAGACAAACATCCCTGCCTTCATACAGCTTCCCGTCTATGGTTAAGAAGGTGATGCTACAGAGAACATAAAAAGGAGAAGGGGGACAGGGATGAAGAATGAGCTGCGATTTTAAACAGACTTTACTGATTGGTGACACAGGAAGGAATGAGACATTCTGAGGAAAAAGTCATCACAGGGTCCAAGAGAAAGAACCTTGTCTGGTGTATTTGCAGATCAGTGAGGAGGTCAGTGTGGCAGAAAGAGGCTAAGTACAGGGAAGATTAGGAGGAGATGAGCTCTGGGAGGTGAGGGCATAGCAGACTAGGTAGGACTCCAAAGCTTGGCATTTACAGAGTGAATTAGGAAGCTGCAGAAAAGGTCTGGGAAGACAAGTGACACGACCTGACTTACACTCTGAAAGGGATCACATTATCGGCTGTGTGCCACAGAGATGGGGTGGGGAGGGGTGTGTGCAGGAGCATAAACTGAGGAGCTTAAGACACTATCACAGTAACAGAGGTGACGGCTGATGGCAGCTTAAATCAGATAATGGCAATAAAGATGGTGAAATGTGGGCAGATAGAGTATGGATTTATTTTGAACATTGAGTCCATAGGCTTTGCTGATTGATTAATTAGATGTGTGATGTGAGAAATGGCTATCAAGGATGACACTTTACATTTTAGCCTAAGCAACTCAAATGATGGCCTTTAACTGATAGCAAAGACTTAAGAACTGCAGGTCAGGGGAAAACAGGAATACGAGGAGATCGGTTTTGGATGTATTAACTCTTACGTGCTTTCTGCGTATCAAGTGGAGGTATAAAGTGAACAGTAAAATATCTGATTCTGGGATGGAGGGATCAGGAAGGGACTCAGGTATAAACACGGGCATGACTTATACACAGATGCTCTTTCAAACTAGAAGACTGGATGAAATCATCGAGAAAGTTTAAAGAAAGAAAAGTCCATGAAGAAAGCCCCAGGGCACCTTAAAGTTTAGAACTCAGGAAGGGGAGGAGGAACCATCAAGGGTGACTGAAAAGTAGTGGTCAGTGAGGAAAACCAAAGAATACAAAAAAAAACAAAATTTCCTTTAGATCAAATTCATTCACCTAATTATGCACACACCCATGCCTCCAACCATCTAGTAGAACAAAACATTTTAGAATATGGAGATGAGAATGAAATATACCTGGATTCAAATTCAGAGTCTTTCACTAAGCAGGTCTGTGACACTGGGAAGTTATTTAAACTCCCCGAGTCTCTACTTCCTTGACTCTAAAATGAAGAGAGTAACACCAGCTTCACGGTACTGTAGGAATAAATGGGATGCTGCAGATGAGGCACAGGGCTTGGTACTCCAAAGACTCAAAAAAGAATGGCTACAGTCTCTATCTATTCTTCCTTCTTGTGTACTTTTTGAGCACCTACCATGGAGGCAAAAAGTACCACGTGTCGGGCACAGAAAGAGAATAAAATCTAGCCAAGTATGAAAGATGATACATGGAAATTTCAAGAATACTATATAGATCATGTCCCTAAAGACAAGTTCTTAGGGGGCAGTGACCTTAACGTAAAGGTAGTATTTCACACATCTCTGCCTCTGCACTTACACAGCATTGCTATTAAGGGGGACAAGCAGGGCCTCGAGTGTTCCATGAATGAATGAGGGACTGACATGAATAGACACTTCAAGTTTGTGGCAGAGAGATGACCGCAAGTTGAAGTTGACAGAGAACACCATTCATGACATGGGAAGAGAAGCTTTTGGTGAATTTTTTTCACTGAATGAACCACTATTTATATAAACAGGCAAGATGAACAGAGAAGGCGACTGGATTACTAAGAAACAATGGCATTTGAGACTACTGAATAAGCCATGAACCTAAACACAAAGAGGATCCTGTGGCCTTGCTAAATCTTGTTTTAGGGAAGTTCGTTTGCTTTCATGTTTGTCACCCACAAAATTCAACTTCCTTTAATCAGAAGAATAAAAGCATGTAGTCATTGAGATGTAATATACACCAGGCACTCTTGTAAGCAATTTTATGCCACTACTGATCAAACCATCCTACAAGATAGAAATGATTATTATTTCCACTGGATCAATGAAAAAGCTGGTAAAGTACAACTTTAAGTGGTAGAGGTGGGACTTGCAACTCTACTGCCCAACCAAAGCCCTATGACAGTGCATCCTGCAAAGACCATGTGAGTCCACAGGTCAAATACTGACAATTTGCAAAGAACCTGTTAGGTAAAGTAAGTGATAAAACAGCTTAGCCACATTAATAATAAACATGATAATCAATTTCATTTTTCTGACTTACTTGATTTTAGGTAAATGCATTTCTCCAAGTTGATTTGGTGGTTCAGCAATTTGTGAATAAATGAATCAATGAAATTAACCAACACATTCCTAAGGTTTCAGAATGTCTGAGTGAAGCAGAGTGTGTCTGTTCCCACACTGTGGAACATCAATACATCTCAGGGTCTTTTTTCTTTTTTATAAAGGATAAGAATTGTTACTACTTTTGATGAGTAAATAGACATCATTATTTATAAGAAGGACCTTGAAAAACATTGGCAACTGTTTTGGTAAAGCAGCTTGTATCCAATAGTGAATCACCTCAGAGCAACCCTTAGCAATTAATAATATACGTACAAAAGGGAAAAGTAAGATAAAACCCATCAAGGCAACTGAGCAAAGAGCCATATACATCTGTTTTCTCCGGATTAATGAGCAGAATAAAGTTGCCACTCCAGCTACCTCTGCACATGCAGCTAAGAGCTGGAGTTTGGCATGGGTACATGTATGCACTGCCTCTCTTAGCATGTTCCTTGCTACATTAGCTTTCAGATCATGGTTCAGAAGCCCAGCAGAGTTGAACACTGCCTACATTCTAAGTGTTAAGATGTAGAAGTTTTCTTCTAGCTGGAGAGTATTTTTTTCCCTCTTGGCCTATTAAATTTGCATGTTCAATACATTCTACAATGCCAGCACTATCCCGATTCCAAAAACCACACAAAGATACCCCCTCCCACACACACACACACTTATTCACAACACAATCATGGGCCCATATCCCTGATAAAAACAGACACAAAAACCCTCAACAAAATCTTAGCAAATACATTCAAAAATACATTAAAAGGATCATTCACGACAATCAAGTGGGATTTATTCCAGAAATGGCAGGATGGTTCAATATTTGTAAGTCGTGATACACCACATCAACAAAATGAAGGATTAAAAATCCTATCATCACCTTAATCAATATAGAAAAATCACCTGACAAAATTCACTGTCTGTTTATGATAAAAACTCTCAACAAAGTGGATTTATAGGGAACATAACACAATAAAGGCCATATATGAAAAATCCACCACTAACATCATATTCAGTAGTGAAAAACAGAGCTTTTCCTCTAAGATTAGGAACAAGACAAGTATGTCCACCCTCACCACTCTTATTTAACACAGTACTGGAAATCCCAGCCACAGCAATCAGACCCAAAAAAAAAAAAAATATATATATATATATATATATATGAAGCATCCAAATTGATGAAATTAAACTGTCATAATTTGCAGTTGACATAATACTATACATGGAAAGCCCTAAAGGCTTAACCAAAAAAACCATTAAAATCAATGAATTCAGTGAAGTTGTAGGATACAAAATTAATATCCAAAAACTGGTTGCATTTCCTTCTTTTTTAAACATTCATTTATTTAACAGAGAGGGAGAGTGTGCACATACACACACATGCATGAGCAGGGGGGAATCAGAAGGATGGGGAAGGGAGAGAATCTCGAGCAGAGTCCACGCCAAATGTGGAGCCCAACATGGGGCTCGAATCCACGACCCTGAGATCAAGACCTGATCCAAAACCAAGAGTCTGACCCTTAACCAACGGAGCCACCCAGGTGTCCCAGATTGGTTGCATTTCTCTACACCAATAACAAAGTACCAGAAAGAGAAATTTAGATAATAATTCCATTTAAAATTGCACCAAAAACAATACCTAGGAACAAATTTAACCAAGGAGGTAAAGGACCTATAGTCTGAAAACAATCAAATATTAATGAAAACAACTGAAGATGACAGAAAAGATATTCCATGCTCATGCACTAGAATATGTAGTACTATCAAAATGCCCATCCACACAAAGCAATCTATAGATTCAATGCAATACCTATCAACAAAATACCACCAGCAATTTCCACAGAACTTGAACAAATAATCCTAAAATCTATATAAAACAATGAAAAACCCCAAATACCCAAAGCAATCTTGAGCAAGAAGAACAAAGCTGGAGGCATCCCAGATTTCAAGATAGACAACAAAGCTGTAGTCAACAAAACGATAAGGCCCTGAGAGAAACACAGACACACAGATCAATGGAACAGGATAGCAAGCCAGGAAACAAACTGACACTTTAATGGTCACCAGGACAAAGCAGGAAAGAATATACAATTCAGAAGAAAACAGCCTTTTCAATAAATGCTGCCAGGAAAGCTGAAGTTACATGCAAAAAACGAATGAACATGGACCACTTTCTTGTACCATATACAAAAATTAACACCAAATAGATTAAAGACCTAAATAAGAGACCTGAAACCATGAAACACCTTGGGCATGGCGGCGGGGGGGGGGGGGGGGGTATACATAGGCAGTAATTTCTTTGACCTTGTCCTTAGCAACAGTTTCTGACAATATGTCTCTCAATACAAAGAAAACAAAAACAAAAAGAAACTATTGGGACTACATCAAAATAAAAAGCCTTTGCACAACAAAGGAAGCCATCAACAAAACAAAAAGACAACTTACTGGATGGGAGAAAAGATCTGCATATGATACATCCATCAACAGGTTAATATCAAAATATATAAAATATATAAACAACTTCTACAACTCCACACCAATAAATAAATAAATAAATAAATAATCCCATTAAAACTGGGCACAGGACTAGAATAGACATTTTTCTAAAGACATACAAATGGCCAGCAGACACATGAAATGAGGCTCAATGTCACTAATCATGAGGAAATGCAAATCAAAACCACAATGAGACATCACCTCGCACCTGTCAGAGTGTTTGGAATTAGAACGACAAAAAATAACAAGTGTTGGCAAGGATGTGCAGGAAAAAATAACCCTTGCGCACTACCGGCAGGAATGTAAATTGGTGCAGCCACTGTGGAAAATAGTATAATTAAAAACAGAACTATCCTCTGATTCTATCATTCCACTGCTGGGTATTTACTCAAAGAAAACAAAAACACTAATGCAAAAAGATACACACTCCCCTGTATTTATTGCAGCATTATTTACAATAGCCAAGATAGGAAAGACACCCAAGTGTCCATCAACGGATGAATGGATGAAGAAAATGTGGCAAGCACTGCACACACACACGCACGCACGCACACGCACACACATGCACACACATGCACACAGGAATATGACTCAGCCACAAAAAAAGGACAAAATATTGCCATTTGTGACAACACAGACAGATGTGGAGGATATTATAAGTGAAGTAAGTCAGAAAAAGACAAAGAACATACGATTTCACTTACATGTAAACCCTAAAATACAGAACAAATGAGACAAAAAGAAGAAAGAGACCCATAAATACAGAGAACTGATGGTTGCCAGAGGAGACTGGTGGGCCGGGAAGGACAAAATGCATAAAGGGCAGTGGGGGACACAGGCTTGCAGTTAAAAAATAACTAAGTCTTGGGGATAAAAGGCACAGCATAGGGGCTAGAGTCAATGGCACTGTAACAGTGTTGCATGGTGGCAGAAGGCCACTGCACCATGGTGAGCAGAGCACAACCTAGAAGCTTGTCCAGTCATTCATGTTGTATATCTGAAACGAATGTAACACCGTGTGTCAATAATACTTGAAAAAATTGGCAGGTTCATAGACTTAAAAAATAAGTCAGCAGCATTAAATGTTTCCTGATTTGAGAAGTCATCAGATGTGTACAATAGAACATTTGGCAAATACAAATAAACCCCAAAAAATAAAAGTCCCCCATATTGCCACTAGCCAGGAGTAACTCCTTAGATTTAGGGAACTTTATTGTTTTTTAAAGATTATTTATTTATTTATTTATTTGAAAACGAGAGAGAGCGAGCAAGAGAGAACATGGGAGGGGTGAGGGGCGGAGGGAGAAACAGACTCCCCGCTGAGCAGGAAGTCTGAATTGGGACTCGATCCCAGGACCCTGGGATCATGACCTGAGCCAAAGGCAGATGCTTAACCAACTGGGCCAACCAGGCATCCAGATTTATACAACTTTAAAATCCAAGTAGAAGTGACACACCCAGGATTTGGAGAGATGTCAGGTGTGGCTGAATGTAGCTTCTTGTAGTGTTTTTTCACATTGCTATAAAATTATTTTGTGAGTCTGTTTTTTAATAGATGGGAAGATACCAAGGCTTAGTCGCCATTTCTTCTACAGTGAGAAAATTATGGCTCAAAAGTGGGGCAGGACTTGCTTAAGATCGAACAGCTGCTTATCTGTGAATAAAATCAGCACTGGGCTTCCAAGACCAGACTTGGCACTCCCTCTCCTACACCACGCAAAGTGAAATCCCACCTCTACAGACCCGTCACTTTGGTTCTTTATGGTACTTTGGTTTGTTTGTTTGCTTTCCAACAATTTCCTATAAATTGGAACTCTCCTAGGTAGGGAGGAAAAGCTTAAGCTTTGGGTTACAAAATTTCCATGAATAGTCTTTCCAGATGCAGGCCTCTCATGGAGCCAGAGGACAGACAGGTAACCCTTGCTCAGGACCCTTCCTGCCTATCACAGCCCTAGGATCCTGCCTACATTCCTTTGTATCTTGAAATCTAATCATCAACAATTTACTGAGTGCTTAATATATGTCAGGCACTATACTATACATACATTATCTAATTTAATCCTTATGATAACCTTGTGTTAAATTATCATCTCTATTTCATAGAGGCAGAAGTAGAAGACACATATTCCCAAGGCCATTGAAAAGTAAATGGCTGAAATTCAGACTTGAATCTAGAATGGTCCAACTCTAAACTCTCTCTTCTCCCTTCTGGATGCTGAGAAGGATGAATTCTTCCAGCATCTTCTACTATGGGTGTTTTACAAACCCTTTTAATATTGAGAGTTACTAGAGATCATTGTGGGGAAATCAGAAAAAAAAAATCAAAACCACCAATAGGGCTTTGGACTTACACAGTCCTGATTTAGGGTTAGGAAACCGATTTAGCAGCTGTACGTCCTGACCTTTATTTAGTAAGTCGCTTGAATTTCTGAGCCTATTGTCCTTTTCTGCAATTATATCTTCCTCAAAATTAAGCAGCCTAGGAAATTTATCATTTAAACCTGTGTACTCCTAAAAGTGAACAGGGATACTATTATTTCGGTGGGACAACAAGTATAAAATAGGACTTGCGTGGACCAATCAGTGCGTACAGTTCACTGTAGATAACTGTGTTGAAGAAGTTGGTGCACTACCCAGCATATAATCGAGAGTCATGGGATAACAGATTCTTTTCTGTTATCAATGCAGCATCAGCTAGCACACAAGTGTTCAACCACAGGCAATTCTGCCTTTTAGAGAACACTTAGCGATGTCTAGAGACATTTTTAGTTATCAGAATTGGGGGAGTGCATGGTACTGGGTAGAAGTTGAGTATGCCGCTAAGCCCCCCACAATGCACAGGACAGGCCCTTACAGAAAAACAGCAATCATGTCAGGGTTAAGCAACCAGGAAACCGCACTTTTCATGAAGGCAGAAAAGAGAATGGAGAAGGTCTGACAGCAAAGAGAGAAGCTCACTTTGCTCCTCTCAGTTCTATCTTGGGTCTTTGGTTTGGTCAGCCCAGGCACGGTGCTAATGGTATCAGTCCCTTTGGAACTCAAGTGAAACGGCACATTCTTCTGATAGTTTAACAACCACAAATAAATTTGCAACCAGGCCCGTCACCACTGTGAAAGTACCGTCTCCCATCTCGGACGTAAGTCGCTATGCAAGAAAACAGGAGGCCATGTACTGTGTACATAATGCAATCTGCATGCATTCACGGGAGAACAGTAGTTTCCATGCAATCAACACAGGTGCGTCTCTAAAGGTATGAAATCATCATTAGCAATAATAAAGCCTTCATCTGACTTGCCTTCCCTGAGCCCTGTTCTCAAGATAAAAATAAGCTGAATTTTTAAACCCCGAGCCTAAAATCAAGCAACTACTCAGGGAACCATACTTTTTTTTTTTTTTTCCTTGAAAGAGAATGAGCAATTATCCACAACTGTATGGGCCATAATTAACTGATCATTCACTCACATTTTCACACTCTCAGATAAGCATGAAAGAGGTATTAAAGTTTTAAAAGCTCTCTCTGGATGCAGGCCCCTCCCCCACCCCATCAAGCCGAACTTCAATATCGAACGTTGGCATTCAGGGTGTGCGGGTTGGCTCAGGAGACCGGCTGTAAGACTGGATATATAAATACCATTTATCTCAACTCTTAAGGCAAAAGCAGCTCATTAAAATACAGTTGCAAGCAAAACATAATCCCTGTTTCTCTGTAGTAAAGATACTTGGCAGCTTGGGTACCTTTCTGAAGGCCTAAAAACTCCAGGAAAGAAATTTTTTTTTTTTTTTGAAGTCCCAAATTTCTGTCTATACTGTCAGCCAGCCGATCCCCACCAGCAAGGATTTTCTTTCCTGAGCATCATGAGGGTGAACCAGATCAAGCAGCTTCACAGACCACTGCTGTCTGATACGATGTCCAGGTGGTCTACTGCATGGGCTCCTAAAATGAGAGCTTGTTCTAGGGCTTCCTATAGTGGTACCTCTTTCCAAGCAGGCAAGGGATAAAAGGAGCATGTTCAGAGCCTTCCTACACAAAGATGTTTTCTTTATTAAGACCTATTTATTAAGGCATAAAAAGAGAAAAGAGACAATAAGGAGTAATGTCTTCCTGCAACTGCAGATCAGGGAGATGCATTCAGTGACACTCGTCAGGGAGACAAAGCTTTGGTGTGGACAGGGTTCAAGAGAGACAGCATGTTGTGTTTAGACAACGAGAAGCTTCTGCTTGGGAAGCCTGGGTGGCTCAGTGGGTTAAAGCCTCTGCCCTCGGCTCCGGTTGTAATCTCAGGGTCCTGAGATCCAGTCCTGCATCGGGCTCTCTGCTCTGCAGGGAGCCTGCTTCCCCCTCTCTCTCTCTGCCTGCTTGTGATCTCTGTCTGTCAAATAAATAAATAAAATCTTAAAAAAAAAAAAAAAAGTTTCTGCTTTCTATGTGGAAAGCCCTTTTCCACATCTGCTTTGTCAATGTATATAAACCAAATTCTAAAATGGAAAAACAAACAGAAAAAGCACCTACCTTTCTTCCCAGATGCCTGTGGACAGAAGGAACCACTCTCGGCCCTGGCGCGGCCTCAGTGGAGCACAGGAGTCCTATCCTAAACACTGGACCACACAGTAATACATCTATCTTCAGGCCAACGGATTCCTGAAGGAAATCTTTTATTTCCCACTGCTCAGCATTGTCGGGCACAAAGTAAGGCATGAAATACAGTTGTGACCAACTGAATTGAAATGATATGGGAACCACAGAGTGATGCTATCCTGATGTGTACTGGCTCTGGACAACAGGTACATGATGGTTAACGTCTGCTAACACTGAGTGCCAAGTACCATCCTAGGTATTAATTCGTTAGTCTATTTTATTTGCACAAATTCACTGCACTACAACTGTCTGAGATGGGTACTATTATCTCCATTTTATAGTCAAGTAAGTAAAGCCAGAGAGAGGTCCCAGGATTCAAAGTAGGCATTCTATCTGTCAAGTCCATATTCCTTTTTTTTTTTTTTTTTAAGATATTTATTTCAGAGAAAGAGAGGGAACACAAGTAGGGAGAATGGGAGAAAGATGGGAGAGAGAGAACCAGGCTCCCCGTCGAGCAGGGAGCCTGATGTGGGGCTCGATCCCAGGACCCTGGGATCATGACCTGAGCTGAAGGCAGACGCTTAATGACTGAGCCACCCAGGCGCCCCTGCCAAGTCCATATTCTTAATCATTATATTATATTGATACAAGAAACTATCCCAGGGTGAACAACGGGCAGAGAAGAGTCTAATGCAAGTTCATGTCATAAGCAAGTATGAGGCTCTTTGAGCTAAAAACCTAGAGAATTCCAGAGTGGGGTCTAGGACCAAACCAAGAAATGACCTTCAAGCAGGCCCCTCAGAGTGTTCATCATACCCTCTGGATTCTCTGCATCCTGATTAGTCCTAGAACTCTGGGACAGGACGAAAGAGGATTCAGCAGCGTTTTCCAACCAGAGCACTACTGGCATTTAGGACCAGAGAGTTCTTTGTGGTGGAGGCTTGTCCCACACATTGCAGGATGTTTAGCAGCATCCTCGGCCACCACCCAATTAGATGCCAGATGCATCACCCACCCCACCCCCCGCACCTTCCCCTGTGGTTGTAACAATCAGAAATCTCTCCAGACATCGCCAAATGTCCTCTGAGAGGCAAAGCCCCCCCACACACACACAATTGATAACCACTAAATGACTCATAGTCCCTAACCAGACCAGGTCTTAACAGCATACAATGAGTCTACTCTCCCTTTTCTTCCATCAGAGTAAACCACACTCTTCTTGGAATGGTGGGAATCTCTAACCCCCAAACCCCGTCTTGGCCCACATACGCCCTACCCTTCTGCTGCCACTGGATACTGGCAGGAGAGGATATGGTGTCAAAGTTCAGCCGTGTCCTTCTCATCGCTTAAGCGTCTATGTTCTGGTGTAATAACTCACTCATTTGGAAGAACTGGAACTGGTTCTAGTTTTGCCCTAGTACCAGAAAGCCTTTAATCAGATTAACATGCCCTAGGAGCTAAGAAGACCAATTATAATCCTTCCCATTTAAAAGAGCGTGAACATGAGACTGAGAAAGGTTAAGTGATTTGTCTAAAGTCACAAAACCAGTTTGTAGTAGATCTAAGACTTAAGTCCACACCTTCTACATCCAACTTTAACTAAAGCGCCTTGTCATGCCCCTAGGGGAGTCAAGCTTTCAAAAGCCCAATTAAGAGAGAAAGGAAAGTGCAAACTTCTCTACTGCTTTGTAAGGAGTACATCATCTTGAGTAGAGAGTGGGAGATGCCCAAACATCAGGGATACTTGAAATGAAGTGGACTACAAGAGGGGAACGGGAAGTAGCTGTGCCGATGAGAAACGAACGAACGATTCTGCCACACTGCATTCATCTCCAACTTGTACCATTTGGTAAATAATAGATCTAAGCCTTCCTTCAGTAACCTACTCACTGACAATTTCCGAGTACAACTCAAGTGTCACTAAAAATACACATCTTCCCTTGCACCTGCTCGTGGGGCAACAGCAGCACGTTACACGTTGGCTTCACCTCTACATCGGCAGACAAGGACCTCTTCTGCTACCAGGCCCTCATGATCTCAGCCGCCCGCCACACTGAAGCAGCCAGTGACGACAGCCAGACTGACAGGGAGGAGAACAGCATCCCCTGAAGAATCAGTCTCCTAATCAGGAAGATCAAACCCAGATATCTGACATCACAGGGCTGCCAACAGCATTCACAGCTTGTTTGCAATCACTATCAGTTTAACAGATCAGCCTTTGTACCCACTGGCCAAGATATGTCCTATGGTTCCATGTCCTCAGACACAGGCTTTACAGGATGACAGAATCAGTAACACCATGGCCTCTAAGCCCCGTGGCCAAGTGTACTCCTTTGGAAGCCGCAGGGTCTATGTTCAGCGGAAAGTGTTTGATCATTCATTCACTGAACGCGTATTAATGAAACCTATTTCATCCTTCTCCCTGGGCTGGAGATACCAAGAGAAATTAGAAAAGGCTTTTGACCCAAATATCTTACACAATGAAGGCAAAGACAAACATGCAAATATTTAATTTGAATACTCTGAGGCAAGCATGGTAAATAAGTTCAAAGCAGAACGGAAGTTAGAAGAATAAATGAACAACTGTGCTTAGGATCTTGGAAAGGAAGACACAGGAGCAAAATATTAAAGATGGAGAAGTTAAACAGGTGCACAGAAGCAGGAAGGATTTCCCTAGCAGGTGGAACAACATGTGCAAAGGCAGAGAGGTATGAAATACTAGCGTTAAGTTCTGGGATCATCAAGTTCAGCAGGGCTATAGGACAGGCTGAGGGGACAAGTCATCTATCATGGACAACCTGTTCTTCCACTCCATGGGACTAGTTTCCACACTTCACCTAACAGATAATGGGACCTAGCGATAGTAAGGATAGTAAGGAGGAGAGAGACTTGACACTTCTACGATCAAGTGAAGAACAGATACATTACGCAAATTAGATAGAAAGCAGAGGAGGTATCCAAGAAGGGAATCTAGAATGGAATGGAGTCCAAAGCCTGAAAGGGGATGAAGTGGACACACACACAAAAATTAATTAACATAGAATACGTTCAAAGAGCTCTGGGTATATTATATTTTTCATTTAATACTATAAGGCAGGCATGATTATTATTTGCATTTAACTGATGAGAATACCGTGTCAGGGTGTTTAGGAAATCAGAAGCCACTCTGTGGATGCCAGGTATGAAAAAGAATCAGAGGGGTTTAAATGGTTTGGAAGGACAAAGGGAGTAAAATCTGGGAAGCAACCACCAATGATCTCAGACTATAGCAGTAAAGTCTGTTACTTCGGAAGCTCACAAGGAAGCCACTAAAAGTCGAAAGAATCTCTGGAGAGCCCCCAAAATTGCCTGGAGCTTCAGGAGCAAACATGTCACTCTCAAGGGCTTCCTGGGAAAACTGCTGTGCTTTGACATCCACCTTACTGCCAGCCTGTAAATGCTTCTGGAGAACAATGGTGGCTTCTCTCCAGCTTCCCAATACCAACAAAGGTGTCTGTCACTGGCTGCTTTTAGCCCACAATTATGGAGGAAAAGAGAATTTCTCTGTAATATGATGAAGATAGGGCCATTAGGAGGGGATGGCGATGGTGGTATGCCCTATCTACCACACAGAATCCAGTGTCAACACTGAAGCACAGGAAATTTTGGTGAATTTACCAAGAATTAAGTAACGTCCCCAGGGTGACACAGCTCATCATGAGCCAAGCTAGACTTTTGGACCTAGGCAGTCTGATTACAAGGTCTCCCTATTTAACCACTATGCTGATAAGAGAAATTCAGGAAGAGATCAAGGATAACTTGTAGGTTTCAGACTGGTTACCTGCTTTAGATGCTGGCAACCTAAGATTTTTCCAACCTGTTCATTAGCACAAATAAGCCACGTGAAACAGGAAAGAAAAAAATGCTTATAGGCCACACAATCTTCACTTTAATGCAACTCCAAAAAGCTCTTCATTAATGGTCTCTGAACCTTGAAATTGGTCAACACACCTGTGACTCAGGGGCCTGAGGGAGTGCCAAGACAAACCAAGCTGAAAGCTCCCCTAATTTTTATCCTAGAAGGGCACAACGGAAGTGTTAGGATCAGGGCTCCAAAGCTATTCTTTCTAATCTCAAGGAAAGGTCACCCTACTAGTTCCAGGGTAAAATGGTTTTCCAATAAGATGACTGTAAAATATTACTACACATAATAATAATAAATTGAATTGGCAATATTCCTACCTTTCCGAATAATGTGGTTTTTCCATTTCATAGTCCTTTACTCAAAGCTTTCACCTTGTTCAAATTGCTAAGGGACATGAATTTTAAATGCCTCAAGGTTGAAGTAAAAACAACAGAAACAGATTGTTGTAGGCTTTTTATAAGTTTTGAAACAATCTATCACAAATAAATCCAGTATTTATACTCAACAGGGATCCTAGACAATGCTTCTTTCATTCATTCATGCAGTGTCTGCTCTGCACCAGACTTTGTTGCAAGGGCCAGAGCTACGAAGATGACAAAGGCACATTCACAAAGACCCAAGGAGCAACAAACCTTCCCTCTAAAGGGTCAGAGAGCAAGTTATTTTTGGCTGCCGAAGTCATGATCTCTGTCACAACTACTCAACCCTGTCATTGTGGAATAAAAGCAGCCATAAACCATGTAAATGATCTTTTAATACAACATATTCAAAGACTGGTATCTGATTAAATTTGGCCTGGAGGCTGTCATTTGCCAACAGTGGTCCACACCACTAGGTTTTCCAGTATAAACGCTCAATCAAAAATATCAGCATTACTTAGGAACGTGTTAGAAATAAAACTTATCTGGCCCTTCCCTAGACCCCTGAATCAGTAACTGTAGGGTTGAGTCCTAGAAATCCATTTTTTGATAAACCCCCAGGTGACTATGATACAGGCCAAACTTCAAGAACTACCAGTCTAGACCTGCACTATCCAATATGGCAGCAGCAACCAACTATATTTCAGTTCCTCAATTTCAAGCCACATTTCAAGCATTCAATAACCACATGGGGCTGTTGGCTATCATAATGAGCAGCTTCACCTCACTGCAGGAAGTTCTAATGGACGCCCTGGTCTGGACAGACACAGACCAAAAAATCGCCAGGTATGGTGATAAGTGCCACAACATACCAAGCAGAAGTAGGGCATGAAGTTAGGAGTGGTTAATTCTATAGGTGGGGAAGGAGAGGGTCGCTGAAGGTTTAATAAGGACGGGCCTTGAATGCTGCCTTGGGGTTTATCTGCTGGTAATGCAAAGTGGGAAACCACCGTGGGGAAAAGTAACATGATAGGAGCACAGCATGCTCAAAGCCCCAGGAGGTGAAGGGCATGGTTTGTTACAGCAACCTTGATTTCTTCACCATGGAGAGAACAAAGTGTGTATGGGTGAGAACAAAGAAAGAAAACTAGAAAGAGAGTGGAACTAAAGCATGGCACATCTACATGCCTTTTTGAGGGACTGGAGAACCTACTGGCCATTCAAAGTAGCATTGGTTGGTGTTTACAAAGGGCTTCTGACTAAATGCTTCCAAGGCCTAAGAGAGAATAAATTATCAATAACTTTACTTCCCTGATTTATCCCAAAGCTTCTCTAGGTAACTTGTTTATCCTTAGCTAACAGAGGGAGAAAGTGTAAACTAAGCCAAAACTGATTTGTCATGAAAAAGAATGTAATGACACCCACCTTGCCCTGAATGGTCCTCTCTGTCCTTACACACAGCAGAACTAGAAAGGTTAGGCTCTAGTATATTATCTGGTATCCATCCATTACTGTGCAGTAATGCCAATAAGCAGCACAATAGAAAAGGCTCTTTCCAATGCAGGATCTGGGGGGCACAGTTACTTTCCGCCAATACTAGAAGCACACAGGCAGATGCTTACAGGAACCTGCAGCTCTGTGTCCAGACACAAAAGCTCCATACATTCTAACTACGAATATCAGGCCTAAAATCACCATTTATGTGGCTAAATGGTCACCCAGAAAGGGTGACAATGCAAGGATAATTACCAGGAGGTTTGTGGGCATGGAGAACACGCTGTGTTTCCAACAGGATGTGCCTGCTTAAAAGAGGGCAATGACATGTTTTACTTAAATGCAACGTTAACACCTGTAAAGAATCATTTAGAGGAAAAGCACAGATGGGGTGCTGGAATCAATTCTCGGTGGGAGGGGAAGGAGAAGGGGGATGGAGGGGAATCTTGAAAATGGGCCTTACATTCCATTACACGCCAAGCCCTTTCAGAAGCTGCTGACCTTTTCACAACCACATTGATTCAGCTACAGGACAAAACAAAGCTGGAAAGCAAATAAAGTCACCTCAGGGTAATAGGTTAAAGCCTATGGTGAAAGGAAGAAAGAAGCATGACCTTCAAAGGCTAATATATTGTCAGGCCGACACAACCTGGACAGGCATTTATCACCAAGGTCACTCCCAAGTACAAACTGCTATCGCCACAGGAAAGCAAGAGCTGATGTGCAGATGGAGTCCTGAGCCCACAATATGTTCACACCAAGTAACCGCGGCAGTAACTTCAATAGCAGGAACAAATCTCCTCTTTCTCTCTCCCTCTTCTCCTGGGTCCCTCACCAACATCTTTCTTCATTCACACCTGGGTCTCAGAGCCTTGTGCATTCTTTATGTAGACTTCAGCAATAAAGAGAGCTAATATCTTCATCAAACTCCTTGATGTTAAAGCTTGAAGGAAACTGAGCAAAACACTCTCAGAGTAAGAAAAGGGAAGTGCGGGGGGAATGAAAATGGTAAATAGAAAGAAATTGTTCAAAAGATGGCTACCTTACGAAAAATAGCACTGACATAACAAGTACAGAGATCTGAAGAAACAAAGTTCAAGTCAGTTAACAAGGATGTTCAGTGTAAGTGAAAGCCAAGAGGAAAATATTTGAAAAATGCAATGGAAAAATTCAGCTACAGAAAACAAGAACCAAAATCAGTGCTTTTTTTTTTTTCCCCCTAAAAGTACTTCAAGAGGTTGATAACAAAATGACTACAACATAGGGAGGAAGGGGGCCAATTTATGACTTTCCTTAAATATAAATTTTATTATATAAATTGATTATAAGATTTTAAGTTCACCAAATAAATCAACATTGTAAAGCCTCTAATACAGCACTGTGCTAGACAGTGGATTCACAAGTATGTATAAAATAGTCTCTGCCTTCCAGGAGCTCACACTCTCCTGAGATTAGAGCAATCTGCAAGCAAATAATTACAGAAATATGCATACATTGAATTACAAGGGTCATTAGCCCCAGGAATGTAAAACTCACCTGAGAAATCAGCCTGTCTAGTGCTTGGTTAGAAAAATTTCAAACCACAAGAAATGCTAGCATTGTGGGGCTAAGAAAGTGGTACATTAAACCACATTTCTTCATTAATCTTTCTCCTAGGGAGGCTCTTTCCCAGTTGTTCAAACAGAATTTATAGTGTGAACAGGGAGAGGAGGTAAGGCAACAGACCGAACAAGCGTGGCTCCAGGAGTTCCGATTTTAGAGGCTAGAGAGACCTGCAGGGGACATGGCTTGACACATTCTGGCAAAGTGGAAGGCTCTAATCACAGTCAAAAGCGAGAGCACAGGCGACCCCTGCTCAGAACCCCGGCTGCCTATTTTATCAAATCCGTACAAGCCACTGAGTTGATGAAACCGAATCAAACTTGAAATCCCTGTCACCAGAACCGACTGGAAAAGTTCTCATTTGACAAAGTTGGGACAATTAGAGCCAACAAAAAATATAATACTCAATTGTGACCCAAAGTATAAATATCCACAAGTCCTCCTTCCCCAACATATAACCCCAGTCTAAACATGGGAAAAACATCAGACAAATCCCAACGGAGTGACAGTCTGTGAACTACCCAACCAGTACTCCTCCATATTGCTGAGGCCATCAAGAGCAAGGAAACTATCAACTATTGGGTCTTCCAGCCCAAGACGGCAACGTAAGACTCTGAACTCACCTACTCTACAGAACACACCAAATTACACCTATTTATAAACCAATTCCTTCTGAAGAAGAACTGAGGGTTGACTGAATGGCTTTTACACAGTGAGAGAGAGATGGGGACATGGTAATGAAGAGGACCCCCGCCCCTGATGCTGAGAACTGCAGTGTGGAGGGTCAGTACTGTAGGACGGGGAGAAGCTTTGTTTGTCCTTGGGCACAGAAGAAAAGCCACAGTTTAAAAGAGCAACTAGGTTATCAAACCAGCCCTCAAACTCTGCCAAACCGTGAAAAAGCTACTGGAATTCTCTATGGGTCAGAAGGACTGGTGAGCATTTAAAGCTCTTTCCTCTCCCCACTGAAAGCACACACTGGAGCAGGGTCTGGTTGCCATAGCTGGCTTGTCCCTTCAGCAAGCCCTGGGCCTCTAGGCCACACCCATCCTGGAAACCCCAAGACACAGGTAAAAAGCTGAGGTATAAAACAACAATTAGTATATAAAAAAGCCAGCCTTACAACTCTGCCAGATGGGAGAGTCCCTAGATGGTTAGGGAGCTGCTGGGACTTCCCCCAAATGGGAAGGCCTGGCAGACATAACTGACATACCCCATCCCTTTGTAAAGCACAGACCAGTGCCAGATCTAGGCACCCTAACCTGCCTGCTGCCTTAGAGTTCAGGGTGTCTAGCCCATACCAGTCACAGCCTTCCCCCCAAGGTGGCCACAGGGCAGTGCAGACCAGGACACCCTGGTCAGCAGGTACTATAATCCCAGCCTTTGGTGCCAAGGTGACATAAATGCAAAGCACCATGCAGCACTCCAGGCCCACACCATTTCAGCCTCAGATGCCTTGAAGGGCCCTCACGGAACAAAGTACTCCCAGAACTCCCAGCTGATACTTGATTTAGATCCAGGGGTCTCGTCAGAGTGCCACCTGCATGGAGCACACCAAGAACAACAGCTCATGCCTGCTTTGGGTCCAGCCAACCCACCAGGGAACCCCCAGCACAGAGCACCCTAGAACACCACTGCCTGAATCAGACTTCATTCCTGTTGCCTGCCCAGGGAACCTTCAATGTGGAGAGCCCCAAGACACCCACCTCACAATTACTTCATCTTCAGCCATCCTGCCAGGGTACACTTTGCACAGAGATCCCATGCACCACACCAAACCACACTCACTTTAGCTTTAGCTATCCTGGTAGGGCACCCTCAGTGTGGAGAGACCCCAGATCCCTCAGCTTGCACCCATGTCAGGAATACCTGTCCTGCCAGGGCACCATCTGTGCAGAGAGCTTCAAGGCTGCCCCAGTCTGCAAACACTCCAGTTCCAGTCATCTCCCCAGAGCAGACCCAGAATGGAGTGACCATGACCCACAGCCCCACTAGCCACAGCTCCCACCAGCCAGCAGAAGTCACCAAGCATGCACAGCCTAAGAAGGAATGACCATACACAAGACCACTCCTTCGAGTTTAGAAGGGGTGTTCCACCTAATTCATAGAAACACAAAGTCAAGCAAATGAGGAGACAGAGGAATATGCTCCACAAGAAGGAAGTATATAAAACCACAGAAAAACAACTAAATGAAACGGAGATAAGCAATATGCCTGATAAAGAGTTGGAACTAATCATCATCAAGACGTTCACCAGGCTGGAGAAAAGAGCAGAAGAACTCAGTGAGACCTTCAATAAAGAGAAAAATATCTAAGAACAACCACTCAGAATTGAAGAATACAATAATTGAAATGGAAAATACACTAAAGGGAATCAAAAGTAGACTAGCAGATGCAGAAGAATGTATCAGCAATCTGGGTGACAGGGTAACGGAAAGCACCCAAGCTGAACAGCAAGAAAAAAAAATTTTTTTTTTAAATGAGGATAGGTTGAGGATCTTCTGGATAATATCAAGTCAACTAACATTTCCAGAAGGAAAAGAGAAAGAGAAAGGGGAAGAAAACTTACTTGAAGAAATAGCTGAAAACTCCCCTAACCTAGGTAATAAAATAGATATCCAGGTTCTAAAAGATTTCCAAATTAGGTGATACCAAGGAAAACTACACAATACATAATAATTAAATATCAAAGATTTAACTCAACACCCAAAGAACAAATAATCCAATCAAGAAATGGGCAGAGGACATGAACAGATATTTCTGCAAAGAAGACATCCAGACGGCCAACAGACGCATGAAAAAGTGCTCCACATCACTCGGCATCGGGGAAATACAAATCGAAACCACAATGAGATACTACCTCATACCAGTCAGAATGGCTAAAATTAACAATTCAGGCAATGACAGATGCTGGCAAGGATGCAGATAAAGGGGAACGCTCCTACACTGTTGGTGGGAATGCAAGCTGGTGCAACTACTATGGAAAACAGCATGGAGGTTCCTCAAAAAGTTGAAAATAGAGCTACCCTATGATCCAGCAATCGCACTACTGGGTATTTACCCTAAAGATACAAATGTAGTGATCCGAAGGGGCACGTGCACCTGAATGTTTATAGCAGCAATGTCTACAATAGCCAAACTATGGAAAGAACCTAGATGTCCATCAACAGATGAATGGATAAAGAAGATGTGGTATTTATATACAATGAAATACTATGCAGCCATCCAAAAAAATGAAATCTTGCCATTTGTGACAACATGGATGGAACTAGAGGGTATAAGCATAATCTGCTTAGCGAAATAAGTCAATCAGAGAAAGACAATTATCATATGATCTCCCTGATATGAGGAAGTTGAGAGGTAATGTGGGGGGGTTGAGGGGTAGGAAAGGAATAAATGAAACAAGATGGGATTAGGAGGGAGACAAACCATAAGACACTCTTAATCTCACAAAACAAACTGAGGGTTGCCAGCGGGGAGGGGGGTAAGGAGAGGGTGGTTGGGTTATGGACATTGGGGAAGGTATGTGCTATGGTGAGTGCTGTGAAGTGTAAAACTAGTGATTCACAGACCTGTACCCCTGGGGCTAATAATACATTATATGTCAGTAAAAAAATAAAAGAATTTTTAAAAATCAAATCAAAGGTTTAAGATAAACAGAGAATTTTAAAAGAACAAAAAAGAAGCAAAAGTTATATACAGGGGAAAACCCATAAAGCTACTAGCTTATTTTTCATCAGAAATTTGCTAAAAGGGAAAAAAACCTAGAACCAAGAATATTCTACCCAGCAAGATCATCATTCAAATTTGAAGGAGAGAGAAAGGGTTTCCCAGATAAACAAAAGTTAAGGGAGTTGATCACAACTAAACCAGCATTATAAAAAATATTAAGGGACATCCTTAAGTGGAATTGAAAAGGCCATAATTAGAAGAAAATTTTGAATAAAAAGATGTGAAATAGGACTGCACATACATAAAATGTGGAGGAGTAAACAAAGCTTTTTAGAATGTGTTTGAACTCCAGTGATAATCAACTTAATATGTAACGCTATATATTCAGATGTTATATATGAACCTCATGTTAACCACAAACCCAAAACCTGTTACAGATACACACAACATAAAGTCATACATAACACTACAGAAACTCACCAATCACAAAGAAAACAAGAGAACTACAAAACAATCAGAGAACAATTAACCAAAAAGCAATAGTACGTATCAACCAATAATTAAATATAAATGACTTAAATGTTTTAATCAAAAGATATTTGCCAGCAGAATGGATTTTCTTAAAAATGACCTATATACGTGTTGCCTACAACAGATTCACTTCAGACCTAAAGGCACATACAGACTGAAAGTGAAGGGATGAAAAAAACATTTACCATATAAATGGAAGCAAAAAGAAAGCCAAAATAGCAGTACTTACATCAAACAAAATAGACTTTAACACAAAGACTGTAACAAATAACAACGGCATTATTTAATGATCAAACAAGAGGATAGAACAACTTTAAATATCTAGGTAGCCCAACACTGAAGCACCTAAATATTTAAATCAAATATTAATGGACATAAGGGGAAAAATGGACAGTAATACAATAATAGTAGGCAATGTTAGTAATTCTCTTGCATCAATGGACAGGTCATCTAGGCAGAAAATCTGTAAGGAAACAGTGGCTTTAAATAACACATTAGACTAAATGGACATAACAGACATATACAGAATATTCCATTCAAAAACAAAATACACGTTCTTTTCAAGTGTACACAGAACATTCTCCAGGATAGATCACATGGTAGACCACAAAACAAGTCTCAATAAATTTAAGATTGAAATGATACCATGCATCTTTTCAGAACAGAAATCTATGCAACTAGAAATCACACACACAAAAAAAAATAACTGGAGAAAGACAAACCTGTGGAGGTTAAATAACATGACAGTGAACAACCAATAGGTCAATGAAGAAAACAAAGAAGGAATCAACAAATAAATGGAGACAAATGAAAATGAAAAGACAGTGGTCCAAACTATTTGGGACACAGCAGATGCAGATTTAGAAGAGAACATAAGCAGTAATTTCTTTGACATTAGCCTTAACATTTTTCTACATAGGGAAATAAAAACAAAAACAAACTAAAAACAAAAACAAACTACTGGGACGACATCAAAATAAAAAGCTCCTGCACAAGGGCAACAATCAACAAAAAAGCCAACCTACTGAATGGGAGAAAATATATGCAAATAATATATCCAATACGGGCTTAAAATCAAAAATATATAAACTTATATGACTCAAAATTAAAAAAAAATCCAATTAAAAGTGGGCAGAGAACCTAACTAGGCATTTTTCCAAAGACCTATAGATGGCCAACCGATGCATGAAAAGATGCTCCACATCACTAACCATCAGGGAAATGCAAATCAGAACCACAGTGAGAGATGACCTTATACTTGTCAGAACAGCTAAAATCAAAAAGACAAGAAATAACCAGTGTTGGCAAGCTTCTAAAGAAAAAGGAACTCCCACGCCCCACTGGTGGGAACATAAACTGATACAGCCACTGTGGAAAAACTAAAGAGGGTCCTCAGAAAAATTAAAAATAGTCCCCTAGTAGGTACTAACCCAAAGAAGACGAAAACACTAGTTTAAAAAGTTCTAGGTGCACCTGGGGGGCTCAGTCAGTTATGTGATAGACTCTTGATTTTGGCTCAGGTCATGATCTCAGGGTGGTAAGATCAAGCCCTGCATCAGGCTCTGTGCTCTATGGGGTGTCTGCTTGAGATTTTCTCTCTCCCTCTCCCCCTGCTCATGCTCTTTCACTCATTCACTCAGAAAGAATATCTTTAAATATTTTTGTTAAAAATTTCTACACACCCCTTTGTTTATTACAGCATTATTTATAATAGCCAAGATAGGGAAGCAATGTAAATGCCCATCAAGAGATGAATAGATAAAGAAAATGTTGTATATATAGACATGCGTACACACACACACGCACACACACATACACACACACACACACACACACACACACAGGAATATTACCTAGCCGTATAAAAAAATGAGATTTTTCCATTTGCCTTGGATGGACCCAGAGGGTGTAATGCTAAGTGAGGTAAGACTAAGAAAGACAAGTACTATAGGATTTCATTCATATGTGCAATCTAAAAAACAAAATAAAATGAACAAACACGCATAATCAGACTTATAAATACAACAAACTGACGGTTGCCAGAGAGGAGTGAGTGTAGAGATGGGGAAATGAGAAAGGGGCATGGGAGACACAGGCTTCCAGTTATGGAATGAGTAAGTCCTGGGAATAAAAGGTACAGCCTGGCAAACACAGTTAATGATTCTGTAAAAGTGCTGCATGGTGACAGGTGGTAGCTACACTCGCAGTGAGCAGAGCATAATGTAACATATAGACTTGTCGAATCACTATGTTGTACACCAGAAACTAATATATCATTGCATGTTAATACAAAAAAAAAATTAAACATAAAAAACGTTTTATGTTAAAAAAATTTAAAAAAGGAAATGGTCACATCCAGGGAAGTGTAAGGAGAGATGGTGACAGACTATAAGGGGTATAATGGATGGGGCAGGATGCTCTAACACATAAAGGACGTTAGGTAAAAATTAAGGAAATCTGAATAAAGGTATAGACTTCAGTTAATCAAAATGTATCAATATTGTTTAACTATAAGCAAACTTGCTATGAAACTGAGAACTCCATGTGCTATCTCCACAATCTTTCTACAAATCTAAAACTGCTCTATAATAAAAAGTTCACTTAAAGAACAAAAGAAAAGAAAAACACCCTTGTGTAATAATGTAAAAACCCATTTAATCCTCACAGCAACCCAGTAAGATAGCTACCATAATTTTCCTAATGTTGTAAAGGAGAAAACTACAAGTGAGTAAAGTAACTTGCTTAAGGTCACGCGGTGGCGGAGTGTGGATTCAGATCCAGTGTGACCACAGACCACGTTTTTAGTTACCACATGGAGACTGATAGCGTATACGAAACTACATGTGCTCTCCGCGTTCACACCTACCACTTCCGGGCATCGGGCTTTCTCCAGCCCAGACATCCGCCACTGAGCTCTCCTGGCACAGGCTGAGATTTTCTCCTACAAGGTTGCCGCCCTTGTGTCACTCCCACAACTTTGTCCTCTAGCCACCCATTTTTTTTTTTGGGGGGGGGACACTTGCTCCATGATTAGGAGCCCAACTGGCCCATTTCTAGACCCTTTCTAATACTGGATTCCTCTAGAAATTTCTAGAACTTGGGGCAGAGGGAGAGGCCAAGTCAAGTGAATATCCACTTTCACATGGCACATAAATCAGCAGTTTCAGAGCATGGCCTGGGGTCTGCCCAAATGAGGGCACAAACAGGCTCAGGAGAGAGACCAGGAACGGAATATTGGTCCTGACAGTTGCCAGCCAAGGCTTCCGTGCAGAATGAGGGAGCAAGGGAGCTTCTGACACCCCTCTCTCCAAGACAACGCCAACTGGGGAGAAAGAAAGGGGATCCTAGGGGAAACCTTGTGGGTCTGAATTCAAGGCTGGCAAGGGGAACAGCTCTGAACGCAGTACACCAGCAAAAGCTGGGACATGCTCTCAGGGTTGGAATGGACAGAAAGAGCAAAGCAGGTGGAGATGTGTAGTACCAGGATGATTGCTCTAAGAAACAGAGCATTCTGGTGGTAGGAGAGAGCCCTTCCTACCTTAGCTTGGTAAGAACTAAATAGGAGGATGGCTAGAGTGGCGCTTAACTGGGAGGTGGCCTGTGTCCTTGGGGTTAGAATCTAAATATGGATGCCAGAAGAGACATGGCTCCTAGCCCAACCTTCTCTCATCATGGTGCCTGGAGGCCCACTCTCACCAGCAGGTGGGGTATATGTGGTACACTGGAAAACTCGAAGGTCCTGGAGTCAGAGCTCCCCCAATTCTCTCAACGGCATCTCTTCAACTGGAAAGTGGGAGCAAGAACTTGATCCTGCAAAGCGGTTGTGAAAATGAAATTACTTTTGCAGAGGTACAAGAGTTGTTGGCATCCAAGAGGGGCTCAGGGAATTAGCTAGTTTCCTGCTCTTCAGATTATAGTGACTCTAGTACTAGAAATAACTCCAGAAGTTGAAACTAAGGAGAAATGTATTTATGACTTTTCCTTGCATCCCTGTTACATACTCAATGCTGGATGTAAGCAAAATCACACAGAGCCCCCGAGCTTGGGGAGCTCACAGTCCTGTGGAGAAGTCAGACCATCATCAGTGGACCACGCACAAGGGCGTTGGCTAAGAAACTGATAAAAGGATTCTGCATATGCGATAGATAGGAAGATGGAAACCAAAGATGCCCGTGCAGGAAGGACTTTTTGCCCAGATGCAGAGTGTGGTCAGTAGATGGTCCCCAGCTGTCAGCTCTTTTAGGGTCCACCTGGCTGCAGGGAGATGGGAGTTCTGAGGACATGCCCTCCCCAGGGCAGGCTGCACCAGGGACAGAGCCCAAAGGAGATATACATGCTTGGATGTTTTGGTCAAACACGGCACAACTCTGACATGTGTATTTGCTCCAGATCTTTGCCATGTTAGCATTATAACTTCTCTCTCTGCCCAATCCCATTTCCTTCCCTTTGCTTTCACAGATGTTAATCCCTAATAAACATATTGCACCCCGAATTCTATCTCAGTGGTGTCTCCTTCCGGAGAGTCAAACCTGTTATAGGAAGAAAGGGGACTGACTGATCCACACAATGGACCACAAACATATCCTGCCTGGGAGCTACAGAAAGGCTTCGCTAAACAGGTGTCTTAAGCTGACTTCAGCACATAGTTAAATGCTAAGAAAGCAAACAGCAGGGAAATAAGGATGACACCCAAAAAATAAAACATGTGAAACCCACATTGCACGGATGAGATTAGCAGTCTGGAGAAAGAGACTGCGAGAATTCTATAAATGAGTGAAGAATTCAAGAGCACCAAAAACTCCAATCGAGGTGACTCGGGAGTTATTTCAAGGAATGAGAACTACAGTGTGATTGTAATTGACGAAGCAGAAGGATGCCTCATCCATGGCAGTGTCGCTGGTTTAGAGAAAGACCTTGAACAGAAGGGACAGTGGGCAGGCAAAACAGGAAAATACTCCAGAGAGGACATGACTCAAGCTGGGCACTTTGGACTTTGTGGAGGCTTTTTACAAAATGATCTGGGTCAGGAAGTGGGCCGGGGTAGGGATGGTGAGGAGCGTATATTTTTACCTGTTTTAAATTCTCCAGTAACAATGTTTGTCAAGCTTTGCAATGCCTCACATTTCAGAAGAGCCCCTCAGGTCTACCCTCAGCTTAGCTTATTTTCAAAGCATGCAATTCTAGGTACTTTACATACATTTTAGTGTATGATTTACCCTCGATTTCTAGATGGCAAGTATTGCCACTTTGATTTTTTTTTTAAGATTTTACTCATTTATTTGAGAGGGAGCGAGTGAGCAAGTGAGCACAAGATGGGGGAAGGTCAGAGGGAGAAGCAGACTCCCCACTGAGCAGGGACCTGATGTGGGGCTCGATCCCGGGGCTCTGGGATCATGACCTGAGCAGAAGGCAGGTGCCCCAACCACTTTGAATTTGAGGAGGATAAAACCCAGGGTCCTAAGTTTTAACATAAGTTGTAGCTGTCAGGTCAGAGCATGGCTATTTGAACCAGGTCTGCTGTGCCCCAGTCTTTGGGGATTCTAACTGCACCCTTGGCACAGTCCAGCCCTTTCAAACCGCACCTGAGGTCTCCTGTTAATCCTATTTCTCTAGGAAGGGAGGGAAGAGAAGGGGCAGACAAGGTGGGGTGGGGAGTCGTTCGCAAGCTGAATCCTCATTTACCGTAAAAGAAAGACAATAGATAATGAATAAAATTGTATAGAAGAGAGCAATATAAGAACATCATTAAGAAAAAAATAGCTTATGACCAAGAACTGTGAACTCATTATGATTTCTTAAATCTTCTGAGTCACGAAACTCAGGATCCACATTCATCAAACTCTCCAGAGATGCAGATCTTCAAGCTCAAGTTTTTCTCCCAATTTAAAGCATAAGTAAAACAGACCAAATTTCTCAGGTTTAGAAAATCCTAGAGAAAAGGAAAAAGTGATGCATTTAAAATTTAGCATTACTATCAAACTTAGGCAAGTTTTACTTCCTTTTGCTTTCTCAAAGTTTTGCAGATGTATGAAATTATTTAATTCAGATTGAATTAGGGCAGCAGGGGGAAGGGGTGAGTCATAGACATTAATATGAAATACAGCTAAGAGAAAAAATATTCATATAGCACAGTCTCCAACAAAACATTCGAGTCAAACCACTCCACCAAATATTTCACACCTCCGTTCCTCAAAGAAGCCAGACAGCAAACGGCTACAACCACAGACCATAAGGAAAGGATGGGGAATTGGGCAGGATGCACCCCAGGGACAGAGGACTCTCGTGGCCACTCAAGAGCAGCCCCCTCCTGATAGGGTATGTGTACTATCCACACAGACTCACCAGACTACCCGAGCCTGCTGCTAGTAAAATCCTCCTCTGAGCACACACTTGTTAAAGCCTCTGATCATTTTCCCTTCCCTTCAAGGTGAGAATATCCTGGGCTACCTGAGACAAATATCTGAATTGCCTGACAGTTACTATAAATTATTGAATTGGCATTCTGAGATATCATATGTAATCAAGTTCTATGAGCATGTCAAACCTCAGCCTGTCCGTAAGGGAGGGAAATCTTCGCCAACTGGCAAAATCAGATTTCTGAGGGAACAAGAGGCAACCCTGTGCTGTGGTGAATTACACAAGAGGAAACGCCACCTTGCATGGCTTTCTGGGTAACCAGCCATGCCTTTTTCCTCTGGGGATGCTCTGTGATTCACCGTGAGCCACAGGTTTGCCATACAAGACATTATAAAGTCTAAGCAAGGCTTGGAGTCTTATTCTGTTCTTCTCACCAGCGCGCACCATGGACACAGGCAATGTGTTTCCACCTTCATAGCCTCAGCTTTTTTTCTTTTTAAGATTTTATTTATTTATTTGACAGACAGAGATCACAAGTAGGCAGAGAGGCAGGCAGAGAGGAAAGGAAGCAGGCTCCCCGCTGAGCAGAGCCTGATGCAGGGCTCAATCCCAGGACCCTAAGATCATGACCTGAGCCGAAGGCAGAGGCTTTAACCCACTGAGCCATCCAGGCACCCCACAGCCTCAGCTTTTTGCACTCCATCTAAGAAATAGAAGACCAGCAACAATGCTTAGGGAATGAGTGATACTAAGTGCCACGAGGCTACTTAGAAGTTGACAGGAGAAAACTGTGGGGCTCAATGCCAAGGAGTATGCTGAGCCAGGGGAACTGGTGTTCCCAGAATTTCATCGATGGCGGCTCTGAGGCAGCAGTGACAGTCATTGGGACCCATCTTCAAGTGGCTGTCATGTTTACAACAGTGAACTGAAGTATTATGGGTTGGAAACATACCAAATACTACACGGCCCCAAGGACATCAAAGTGTGATTGAAACCCACCTCCCACCAGACAAACTATCACACTCACACTTGATCCTAGGAACCTGCTTGGAGCCTGTCGAGTCAACCTTCCTTGGCATTTGGAATTGCTTCAGTTGAGGAGATGATGAGGTTTAGGAACATAACCTTCCCCTTCATGTTAAATTCTACTTTCCCTCTCAAATGCCCAAGGCTAGTGACTTTGAATGGCTGGTACTACAATATGACAGGAAGATATCACAGACTTAGGCCCCCCAAAAGGAGACCTCTTGAGTCTGCCTGTCTCACACTCCAGTGTAGGATACATATGAGGATGGGCATGGGGATTCTAGCAAGTTAGCCTTTCCCTATAAATTTGTTCCTCCCCATCCCCATACTTCTGTTCACAGCTTTTTTCCCCCTGCTATTAGTTTACCACCCACACTTTTCTTTCAGTTACTCATTCCTTCATTTATTCAACTTTTCAGCACCTATTAGGTACCAGGCTCAATGAATTTAAAAATTACTATATGCAGCCTTTGTACCCAAGACACTCACAGTCTTGACCCCATATCTGAGACTCTAAAACATTCTAATAAATTTTCAAAAATTATCCCAGTATCCTTTTATGGAGAATCATGTAGACAAAATACCCAGATAGTTCAATCAACAAAAATTTACCACGTCTTTCCACTAAATGATTAGCATCTGTCGGTCTTCAGGATAGAAAAGCTCTAGGATAGAGCTTCTCCCTCTCAACATACTTTCAGTGAGGGAGGTTAGACAAGTCTATGCATACGAAACAAGAAGCAATGGAGGACGTTGCAGAATGTGTGATCCAGTATCTAATTATTTGGGGATTATGAGCTATCATTACCGTAGGAGTTGAGAGAAGGCAAGTGGGAGCTGTTGGGAAAGCGCTGGGGAGTTCAACTTCCTCCCCTAAGAAAATTGAGGCAGTTACTTCACTTCCCTGAGCACCAATTTCCCCCAGCATAAAATGAGAAGGTTGCCTTAAATCATTAATAAAACAACTTCCAGCTCTGAACTCTTCGTGTCTCTAGTATAAGTCACAGAAGGCTCCATGTCAGGGAATGAACCTCGTCTGCGCTTCGGCAAGTAAACAAACGTGGATAATTCCATTCATATTCACAACTTTAGTTACATATCCCAAGTGTTACAGAAATCACTTTCTATTGTAGACCTTACAATAGAAATGCCTTAATTTTTAAAACTGCTTGTTTTTAAGTGGGCATCTTGATCCTGTTGTCATTCCTTAATTTGAGAATTGGAGGATGGGATGAAATTACTGATCAATCATAAAAGCATAACACCTAAGTTACAAATGAACGCATGCATCCCTCCCACACATATCCAACACTGATACACCAAGAGGATGGAATCCGGCTGCCTTGTTGCTAACAGAACAGAGAAATATCCAAGAGAAGGAAGTGAATGCCAGTGAGAAAGGCTGCCAGGAAATGTAATATATGCATGCGAAAAGCTCCAAACAAGATCTGCAGCAGTTAAAGCAGAGAGCAGCCCCAGGCTAGCAGTAACTTTCATCCCAATCATTTCTGCAATTTCTCACCCCATGCCCGATATATACACACAGCTGTGAATGCTCAACCCTATTAATATGTCTCACGTTACTATGTTTTCCGGGGAAAACATGTCACAAAGAACGGACATTCGGAACAAGTTTAAATGTTCTAGGAATTTCAAAAATGCCTGCCTCCACCCCAACTTGGGAAAATAAAATGTAACCATACAGTGAGAGGGTAAGAGGGAGATGCCGAGTTGATGGCTTTCTCTGGTTTCCCAAGTTAAGGGACAGGATGGAAGCCTATGTCTGAAACATAACGCTGCCTTGATCAAGAGATCTGTGAACTTCTGTTCTGCTCCCAAGAACAACGCAGGATCGCGTTATTCATCAAGCACTGTTATTTGTAAATATATCACCTGCTTACCCACCAATAAGGTTGACAGCCATTCAAGTTAACTCTGAACTTAATTTTGTTTTGCTTCCCTAGTGATTGATAGTGTCAGAGGCTGCTGGAGATGATGCTCATTTCACTCAAAGACCAAGGAATTCACTTTGGGTCAGCCCGCCCACTACCCTATGAGGTTGTCTGAGGGAAACAGTCATGGAAGGGGCAATGACAAGTAGGAAGTCATGTCCCACAGTGGACACAAGGCTTTTAGATGAACGCCATGCAGCTAACAGCTTCAATCCTGAGAGAAGTCTTGGGATCGTAACCGGCTGCAGCGGGCTCCGTCAGAGACTTGGTTTTGAGAAACTGTACGCACTGACACGAGGAAAGAGCAGGCTGAGAACCAAAGATGCCTAGAGCTGTTTCAGAGAGCAAGGCCGGACTAAGTCACCACACGAAGGAAGATAAGGCCCCATTACTCAGGTACAACATAACCCAGTCGTATTAACAATCTCAGTCCTTGAGAAGGATCCAGAGGGATCTGGGGAGAGGGTCAAGACCTCCAAATTCTGCATCCCCCATCAAGAGTAGAGATTCTGCCTTTAGACACCATACTGAGAGACTAGGAAGGCTTCTGATTGTCTACACTTGCTGTCATTCTGAGCCTCAGCCATTCCAAGAAAAACACTCAATTAAAATGAATTCCTTGAGTGTCACCAGGAACAACACACAAGACAGACTCCATATCCCAGTACTTTGCCAGACACCAGGTGTGTTTTGCTATTTTAATCTTCCCCTAAAATCTATGAAGTTAGTCCAATTACATGTATTTTATAAAGAAGTCATGACTCAAGGTTAAGTCAGCTGTCAAAGTCCACTGGCAACTGACGCAGGTGGGACTCAGACCCAGGTCAGTCTAAGTCCAAAACTTGCTTTTATTGCTGCTATGTTGTACTCTCAGCACAAGACACATTCCTATCATCATGCAAAATTTTTAGCCAAGAATAAGCCCACCAAGGTGGCAGCCGCCCCTCTGGGCTGTAACTCTAGAGCATCCATCACTGTTAAGATTGCCTCTGCAAATTAAAGTCATTTGAACTGTGATGATTCAAGCAAGGGTGCATAGACAATATTAAAAATGAAATGCCATTTTGAGTTAATGAGACATCGGAAAGCTTTAACCTCGGGGCTGCACAACTGTGTCATTAATGCCGATGCCCATAAACACCATCTTGATCGAGAAGAGAAGAGATTGAAAATACACGCTACTCATCCAGGAAGACAAGGGCCAAGAGGCAGCAAAATGCCAGGGATCAGGCAGCAGCACCCCTGCTTGGAGAAAGTGGGCTCCAAATGCCACCAGTGTGATGAGCCAGCCATGTTCCTTCCCTGGAAGAACTCTGCCACAGGCTGGCTCAACAGCTACACGGTGGGAATGCAGACTGAGGGAACCACGCTCACCTTCTGCTCCCACCACCAGCCTCTGGGGCAAAAGGGGGAAAACTTTAGTGTTACCTATATTCTCAACACAGAGAAGAAAGTAATTGTCTGGAATATTTTGGAAACAGAATATTTTAAGAGGAGGCTTAAATGAGAAGTAGCAATAAACCTCATTTGAAATCTTATTGCAGAAAATCATCATATAAATGTTTTTAACCACCCCTAAGTGCCAGCAAATACCATAGTAATAAAATACAAGCTCATAAGAATAACACAACTCTGCTGATTCCGAATATGAGCCCTCACTTTCCAGAGCTGTAGCTAAAGCAAATTTGAGAGAATAGATTTGGTGTATTCTGATCGTAGGACATGCCCTAGATGGTTTTTAAATGGATGTTGTCTTAATTAAATATTTTATATGAGCTTGTTTGCTCACCATTTGCTTCCAAAATACAGGTATGGAAAAAATTAACTGGTTGAGCTGTCTACCAAGGTAGCTGTGGTTCCTAGGCTTTGAGTTTAGCAGATTGGTAACACACACTGCAAAAACATTGTTTTTAAAGACTGAAACTCTCATAAATTGTAGCCAATATTCTTTTCAGACAGTAAAGATTTCACATACCGTATGCTACCACCATCACTTTATTTTTAAAAAGACATTTTAAGGCAAAAACATAAAGGATGGTCCTTTAAGTTCAACATTACAGAAAGCTCACTTCTCTTATTCTCCCCCTGCACATGTGAAAACTAAATGGTACCAGACCATGCCAGGTAGTTGAAAATTTCCATGGGGAGTTTAGACCCAGGATTCCTGGGTTAAAATCTCAATTTTCCTATTAAATAACACAATATAACAATGGCTCCTCAAATGCTGTGCCTTCATAGAACAACGGTAATACGCCCCTTTGGGAGGGGGTGGGGGGGCGATATATTAGAATGAAGTAAAGGCAATAAACAAAAGTAATTTGCAATCAAAGAAAGGTCTGCATTAATGTTTATTGTTATTATATATTATGTAAACTTGGTATGCCATTCTAATTAGATTTTATTATTAGTTTTATTAGTATATACAGAATACCTATTATGGACAAGAAAGACAGAGAAATGGAAAATGAACTTCCAGTGTCACAGGTGCTCTAACAGGCACCATGAAGTAGAGTGGAAACGCAGATGGGAAAACCATCACTTGTCCAGGTGGGATCATAGAGCACTAGTATCGTAACCCATGACCCAGATGTGCCCAGGTCCTTCCCTTATTACAACATCCCTCACTCCACAAATATCCAGGAGAAACGATCATCTAGATTTGGTATTTGAACACTTGGCTACCTCAAAATGTGAGCCTACAACATTTAGAGGCAACTAAGTAAATGTTTTAGGTAAAATGCAAAAGCTAATTTGGCATCCATTCTTGAGTGTATTTCTTAGAGTCAAATATCCTCAGAGCTGGGGGATCCTGGACCCAAGTTTCCCCGCAGCTCACACAGTGGCAGGCAAATGCCCTTCTAGCTTCCCCGGCGCTAGGCCCATTGTCTCTGCACCAACACTAGTCAGCACAAAGGGTGTGGAGAAGGAGCCAGAGCCCTAGGCGGCTCATTTATGGGATCTGTGACCTGGGGCAAGTCACTTGCTCCCTCCAAGCTTTGGACTCTGAGTCCTAAAAATGAGGACTCTGGGCTAGATGACGTCTAGTGCTCCTGCCAGTCTCAACCTAGGCCGTCCAGGGCACAAGGTGAATGTGACTTCGAAAAATGGCATTTTCATCACCACTGCATTGCTGAAGCCCTCTTGGTCTTCCCATAGCATGTCTTGGTACAGGGGTAGCCAAATATGTCCTCACTTTGTCAAAGAACCAACAATCAGTAAAGTTAAATGAAAAAACCTAATTGTATCTGCAAAAGGCATGATTATAGGAAAATGTAAAGGCTGTTAGCCTCCTAAAATCAGGGACTGAGTCTAACCATTTTATTCCCAAATGTACTCCACCACAGAGCATAGACATACAAGATGTTTCTACACATGCTTATTCAATTAGTTATTAATTAATAAGAATAGATAGCACATTTAAAAATACAGAAGTTACCGATTCCATTAGTGGGTGAAATATTAATTTACTACACATTCTATTTGTGGTTAAAATTTTAACCATGCTTTTAAGGATTCAGTGCAACACCCTAGGGACAGAGGAATCTGGGGCATTAAGAGAAATTCTTAGCATTCGACATGACTCCTAATGTAGCCAAAGGTTGCAAAAGAGAATCCACTGCAGGGGGAGGTGGCAGGAGACCGTATGAGCCAGCGGCCGGAGGCATCAGGATTGGCAGAAGAGCCAGTCCAAGGACAGTACGCCTTACCCAAGTGGCTCAGTGGAGGAGGAAAGTTCCCTACTGGCTGAGAGCTCTGGCAGTCAAGCAGTCCCTGAGCAGTAACACCTTCTGTCATACGGAACGTGACACTTATTGGTTGGAGCAATAGCAAGGTAGTTGGGGACAGTACGGAGGAAGATTCGGTGCAAGCCTGCAGGTCTTTTCTGGCTGAAGAAGTTCCAAAGTAGCTTCCCCCTGCTCTATGTACTCTCTACTTACTGAAATTAAAGCTTTCTAACTCAATACAATGGAACAAACTGTCCAGATAAGCAAGATGACGTTACGGTTCCCTTATCCCCCAACCTTCAGCAGCTCCCATTCACTGCTCCAGATATATCTACCAGGGACAGAATGGTCAGAGTGCCCAAGTATCTGCAAAGCCTTTCCTTTTGCTGGCTAACTACTGTAGGTCAGTGTTCTAGAATATTCTTGCTTAGCCTCCATATTCTCTGGATCTAAAGACTTTTAGGCCTATGGCCTAGATTCCCAACGTATGGAGAAGTGGTTTATCGGTCCCTGGTAGCCATGGAGATGCGCCGCTCGGCTCTCTTCAAGAAAGATCTTGCTGTTTAGTTGTGAAAAGCAGTTCGGGGAGAGCCAACATCTGCATCATCCCACAGCAGCAGCATGAAAGCTGAGGCCACATGCTTCCTGGGCTCTCCAGCCAGGGCCTGAGTACTGCAGAAGCACCATTTATGAGCAATGTGGGATTCCTCTAATAGACATTCTTGGTTCAGGGAGTTCTCTACTGACTGGCCAAGACTCCCCCAGGTCGACAGGTGGTCTGTGGATACCCCTCTCCCATATGGTGGCTTCCCACTCCATTTTTCATAGGCCTTTCCCTCTTCCCTAATAAAGAAGTCTCCCTTCTAACTCTCTTTCAGCATCTGCTTCCCAGAAAATCCAAATAACCCACCAGGGATATCTGAAATGTGACTCTAATTGGGGGTGCAAATATTTCAATCAGAGCCCCTTTCCCCACTGCTTAAGGCACTACTTCAACCAACTCTCAAGCTCCCAGAAACACAAATTCCCCAGGGATATCCTTGAAGCTCTTCCCATCAGGCTCAAGAGGAGAGGAAATTCTCCTCTCCCCTTCCCAAAGGTAGAAAGAATTTAACAATGCTGCTCGCACTCCCCGCCCCCCCAAAAAAACCTCCCTCCAATCTTCCGTTTCTTCTTCTGTCTACAACCTTTTTAATGAGATAAAGTGCGTAGTCAAGATGACTTTCCAGGCACCTTTTCGTAAGCCCTACTTCACTGGTCCCACATCTCACCCTGGAAGTAGGGAGCTGTTACCTCTTATGCTGTTCTATGCCTGTGAGCTTGCCTCCATGGGACATAAAGAGTTGTATTTTATCCTGCTACAAAAAAAGAACATTTATGTCCAGAAATAATGGCTATCAAAAGCTTCACCTTCTGCTGCAGTTTGTAAAAAAGCAATTTATCTGATCTATATAAACCCAGTCAAATGTACTCTGTTAGGATCAATTGGAGGTATTATAATGTTTTCTCCTACAGAATCTCTTGATTTCAAAAAGATAAGATTTTCAAAGTTACTAAGAGCTATTTTTGTCCTTCCCAGGTTTTCTTTAGCTTCTTTTTAAGTATGCATGTCCATAATTGCTAGGAGAAAGAATACTGAGAATCCAAAGCCTAAGGGGAAAAGAACTCCCAACACCTTCAGAGGATTCTGGCCAAAGATCAAAAGCCAGTAACAACTCTGAGGTTCTAACTCTGCACACCGAACATCCAATTCAAGAAGAAGCTCTCAAGTAGGTTACGCTCAAACATTCTACAATGATCTTGAATCTCACCAACCCTCAGTAACATAGGAAACTGGATTAAGGTTTTTATTCAAGCTCAAACAGTAACAGTGAATGTCAGCTTATTAGGAAAGAAAAGTTTCCCAAAGCCAGATCCACATCTTTCATTGTGATTTAGTCAATCACTGCTAACGGCTTTTGTCCAACCCCACTTATGTGCCCTTTGGGGACCTGAGGGACATGATCTATCAACGTGTTAAATATTGCCACCCAAACACACACACTCAAAGCCTTCATATGACCTTTCAAGTAATCAAATACAATTAACAAACACTCTGGAGTGTCGATGTCCTTTGCAGAGCAGGTAGCAGATCAGAAGCTAAACTTTGGATACTACAATGAACAAAAGAACAACAGAAACCACCTTATTTGAAGCTGAAATATGTCCAGTTAAAACAGCTTAAAACTCAAATCCATAAAAATAAAAAAAAAACAAAACCAAAAATCTATGTTCTTTAAAATTGAGAGCTCAGGGAAACTCAAGTAAGGGAAGCTGAGGCTTTCTAAAGAGGTTTCAAAGTCTTATTAATGAGCTTTTAAAAACCAAACAGAACAAGGTCCAGAGGAAGAGTATTAGTAGGCATGTGATGCCTTCAACAGTCACCTGTTTGCAATGCCACCATCACTGTTAGACTTGCAGAACTAGTACCAATTTAGCCACCAGAGGAGAAAGGACTAATTTTGGAGGATGGCTTCAATGGATGTTCCTCAGCTCCCCTTGGAAGGCCCGCTGCTCTAGCCTTGGCAATGAAACCCCAAAAAATTCAAACTGAGACATGACTTTTTAGGATGGAAAGTCTAAGGAATGAGTTGCGTGTTTCTGGTTCTAGGTGCTGTCACCACTGAAAATGTCATACTACAGAGAGAGCACTGCCAAGACCCCAAGAGCTAGCATGCAGACCAGAGCAAAGCTGTAGAGTAACATCAGGATGCAAGGGTAGCATCACGTTCAAGCCTAATGGAGCCTTAACTCTTACAAAAGCACCAACAGTGATGGGCAAGGACACAAAGCAGAAAAACAGAACCATGCAGTGGATTGCAGAACATATCTTATGTCCAGTACTCTTCCATGACAGGGTTTCTGCCAGTCTTGCAGGATTAGCCCCCTAACCTTGGTATTTGACAACCATCACTGATTTAAGGCAGGGACTCAGCATAGAATAGACTAAAAACCACCACATATTCCAAACCTGGACACCAAGAGTCTCTTTTGTAAACCAGAGTCTAGCCTAATAAATAATAGGAATCTTGTTCATTTGATGTGTCGAGTTAAATTTGTCAAGTGATGGTATCATCCTTTGAATCCTACTAAAAATGTGTATTCCTTTTAAGAGAAGGTGAAATTACGAAAAGAAAGCAAAGTTCCATAAAAACAGTCTTTACAAGAAGGTAAGACATGTAATTTTCATCACCCTTGGCATTAGATTGAATTTAATCCAATCTCCTCTTATACAGAGGCATACCCCGATGGCAATTTTCAAAGGCACTCATTAGACTGCAAAGTTAATAATGCTGACCAGCAGGAGTAGGGAAGACAGGGGAAGTTTTCCTACCGGTCAACATTATTGACCAGACCAAAGCTGTTCAATTAGCCACTGCTTCGGCTCAGTAGCTCACAAGACGTATTTTATGTCACGGTGCTTACACACCTAGGAAAGAAGGTTAATTTGGGTAGTAACAGGACTAGAAATACATAAAGAGAGTGGGGAAGGCAGTGTGTGTAATGCTTAATGAAAATTGTCACCATCATCATTTTGGAAAAAAGATACACTGAGTGCAAAAATGTATCCTTAGGGGAAAAAAAAACTTGAGAAACAGCAACAACAAAAAAAAATCGGCTGTGATTAAAAGAAAATGGGGAGGGACCTTGTTATCTATACTGAATGCAGGATGACTGCCATTCTAATGGAGGATGGTTCTATCAAAAGTACTGGAAGAGAGGTAGCTTTTCTTTTTTTTTTTTTTTAAAGATTTTATTTATTTATTTGACAGACAGAGATCACAAGTAGGCAGAGAGGCAGACAGAGAGAGAGGAGGAAGCAGGCTCCCTGCTGAGCAGAGAGCCCGATGAGGGGCTCGATCCCAGGACCCTGGGATCATGACCTGAGCCGAAGGCAGAGGCTTTAACCCACTGAGCCAACCAGGCGCCCCCCCACTTTTTTTAACATATCTAAAGGACGGTTCATTAAAAACAGCACATGTAAATAAAACAATGTATACATATACGTATATATAACTTACAAAGAAAGAAATATAATTTTAATTGTTCAGCATTCTTATAATCTTAAAAATATTCCAAAAACATCCAAAAGAGTTAAGAAACAAGATTGCAGTAATCAGTTTAACAGTTTTGCATTTGCCTCTTGCTTTCTGGCTTTGTCCACAGATACAAGTAACATATCTTAAATAAACTTTTTATTAAGGAATAATTTTAAACTCCTCAAAAAAGCTGCAGAGATGGTACAGAGAGTTCCTAAACACTCCTAATGGCAACATATTATATCACTGTGGTGTTTTTGTCAAAACTAAGAAATCAACGTTGGTCCATTACTATTAACTCAACTCCAGACTTCATTTATATTTCACTGTTCCTTCCACTAGTGCCTTTCTTCTCTTCCAGGGTTCCATTAATGGTAACACTCTGTATTTAGCATTATTCTCTTTCTCGGGCTGGTCTGGGAAGATGGACTTTTTTTTTAAGACTGTATTTATTTATTTGACACAGAGCACAAGCAGGGAGAGTAGCAGGCAGAGGGCGAGGGAGAAGCAGGCTCCCGGCTGAGTAGGGAGCCCTACGAGGGGCTCGATCTCAGGACTGTGATATCATAACAAAAGCCGGAGGCAGATACTTAATCGACTGAGCCACCCAGGTGCCCCAGAAGATGGACTTCTAATCTGACCCCAGTTCTCTGAGTTGTGAAATGCAAAGGAACCGCTGAGCACTCCTGTCTCATCCTTCAGGTTTTGGCGGATGCCTCACTTTAGTCTGGTTATGTCCCACATACATGACTGCCTTGATATCAGGGATCTGCCATCTTAAATCCAAGGCAACTGCCATCTTTCACTATTTTACTAAATTATAAATCAAAGACACATGGTTGAGCCCCTTTGGTCATATACTGTATGTTTTTAGTAGATAGATTTTGTGAAACATTTCTTGATGTATTTTTCCTCTTGAGAATTGAGTTTTGTGATAGTAGTTTTTCTTCTCCTACCACTTTTCTCATCATTAAGGACAAGGGTGTTTCGAAAAAACAAAAGGCAAGGTATACACATCCATGAGGCAGGACTTCTAGGAAAGTATGATGTCAGGGAAGTTCCTACTTGATACAAAAAGGCAGCTGAATGAAGCCTTTCCAGTGGGGGCAGCACAGAGGTAGATGAGATTCAGAGAGGGTGTACGAAGAATGAAGGCATCAAGGACCTAATACTCCCAAGCCCTTAGATTTGCAGGGGCACAGGCATCCAGAAGACAAAAACTCTACATCAGATAGAGGAAGATGCTAGAACAAAGAATTCACTGCTCAGCCAGCATTTGGAAGTGTGGCAGGCGATCCTGTTACAGTGCACTCCACATCGACAAGGGGAAGTTGCAGGTACCCAGAAATAGTGATGTGGCGTATTTAGGCAGAAAGAGGATCAGTAGTTCCTCAGATCCTGGGGATAAGGCGGGAAAGAATCCAGAGTTTCCTGGGTCCCCACTGCGTAAACTTTTCACGGTGAGGTCATCAGGAAGGGGCCACAGGGGTGGGGGCAGAATCATCCTAACACGGGGATGCCCAGGCAGGTGAGTAAATGGGAGCTATTAGGTCTCAGACGATCAGCAGACCCAGTGACAGCAGAGGTGGGACCACAGTCGTCAAGACGGGAAGGTACCCTGGGAACACTTGCCAAGCATGGAAACCTCCACTGGGATACAGAGGAGCAGAGACCACCACCTGAAGATTGACGTCTCACCCAAAGTTAGGGAGAGAATGACGCTGCAGAGCAGACACTCCAAACCTAGCTGCCAGAAGGACGTGTCACCTTGAGAAGATAAAGGGAAAAGGGAAGTATCCAAAAACTGTTAAGAGTGCTTTAAACTTTGAACAGAGACCCAAGGTTTGGCACTTCCTCCCCCTTTTCTCAAGTATAAGTCATGAGAATTAGATCAGACAGAAGAAAATAAATTCTATACAGTATTCCCCACTTACGTGTAGGGCATACATTCCAAGACTACCCAGTGGGTGTCTGAAACCACACACCGTATCAGTATCTATACATACTAAGTTTTTTTTTCTTATACAGATACACCTATGATAATGTTTATTTTTTTTTTAATTTTATTTATTTGACAGACAGAGATCACAAGTAGGCAGAGAGGCAGGCAGAGAGAGAGGAAGGGAAGCAGGCTCCCCGCTGAGCAGAGAGCCTGATGCGGGGCTCGATCCCAGGACCCTGAGATCATGACCTGAGCCAAAGGCAGAGGTTTTAATCCACTGAGCCAGGCAGGCCCCCCTATTTTTTTATTTTTAATTTTTTCCATTTTATTTTATTTCTTTTCAGTGTGTTTATTTTAGAAAGTAGGCACCATAGGAGATTAACAATAACTAGTAATAAAACAACTATGATACACTATAAGGAAAGTTACGTGAATGTGGTCTCTTTCTCAAAATCGCTTAATGTACTCACCCTTTTTATGAAGTCGTGAAAGGAGAAAATGCCCACGTGATGACAGAACGTAGAGTGGAGGACTCTGGCATGGTGACGTGGCATGAGGGTACTACTGGCCTTCTGACAATACATCAGGACGAGGATCATCTTCTTCCGGACTCAGGGTGACCACAGTTAAACGAAACCATGGATAAGGACGAGTGGGGCTGAAGGACACTGAATTGTAAAGTACTGATTTCATCCCCAATGCCTGCAGATTACTGTACTAAGATAAGCCCTTGTAGAATGAGCAGAAAATCCCTCCTTTGGGAAAATCCATCCAAACCTTGTTCATTCTTCAATTCGCCTTCATGGAACTTACCTCAGTCAGTGCCCAGTGACCTAACATTTGTCGGAATCTTCTCCTCCACTTAAACTCAGTGAGCCTGATTAGCTCTCAGGAGTTGATTTATGGAAGACAGAGAGCACGTCTTACTCTTCTTTTAATGTCCTAACACTGCCCGGCATGAAACAGGGCAGCGCATAAATATGTACTAATTGACTTATTGATCGACACTCAGTAAGGCAAAGAAAGATGGTGAAGAAGGGATAACAAAAGGAAGAAATGAGATAAGGAGTCACTCTGCTCTTCCAGGATGTGGAAAAGGAAACTATTTCTGGAAGGTGATTTTTTTTTTTTAAATTTCTGCTCCCTCTGACTTAGCTATTCACCGTTACTGAAATTAATAACTATTAATCACAGGAAAAGGATGAGTCAAGTTAATTCCTCTGAACAATTCATACACACTGTACCTATTGTGATCAATTTTCTTTGCAGCAATTAGAAGTGAAAAAAGGTAACGCTAAGTCTGTGGGATACCCTCCCTCCCCTAGGGACATTGTGGTTCTAAAATAAAATACCTAAGTGGGCAGAAAGAGGGGGAAGAATACATGACCCCAAAGTATGCCTCTTTGGCATGTGAATTATTTTGAGCTGAAAGCAATTAAGGTCTAGCAGACTCAAGAAAACTTCTTCTCTCTCCTTTAACCACCTAGAAGAATTTAGATAGAGAACCTATAGCAGAAAAGGAGCTGTTACAGGAGTTCACTTCGGCCTGGAAGACCGATCTGCATGGTAGGGCACACTTCCAAATACCAAAATCTACCCTACTATGGTCCTATGAACTTGGCCTCTTCCTTTTGAAGCCCCAGAGCCCTTATCCCATCCCTTAGGGATGGCATTCCAGCCCTTCAATGCCTAACCTGCCCTTAAGTCTCCTGTCTTTGGGGCTCCTGTATGTACATAATTTGTCTTTCTCCTATTCTTCTGTCTTATGTCAATTTAACTATTTGACCAAAGAACCTAGAAGGGAAGAAGGGAACAGGTTTCTGCCCTGCAGCTCCCACCAGGGTAGCTCTCCCGTTATTATTTCAAGATCCGAAGAAAGCATGGTGGAATATGGCAACAGCTAAAATCCAGGTCTCATGTGAGTGGTGAAAATAAGGTCTGATCATCGCATGGTTGAATCTGTTAGAAACAGTAATTATTTATGACACTTTATGCAACACTCTCCAAAGCATATGGTTACTTTATTAGAAATTAAAATTCATTTTCATATAAATCTCAGCAGGATATTACACTGAAATAACTACAGTAACTCCAGGGGACAACAAATAATTCAAGTTCAGCTCTTCTAAGGCCTGGCACTTATAAAATAAAATTTAAACTAATTCACGTGTAAGTAAAATGGCAGATTTGCAAAATGCGGACAATCGACCATAAGCATGGGCATAAATATTCTTTCAGTACCACTTCGAAAACGTGTATGGTTTCACATTTTTTCCCACAAATTTCCATGGCTTGGTTTTACATTTTTCAACATGAGAAACTTTCTGTTCATTAGCAATGCATTTGCTGTCCTTTCTTACTTTTAATTGTGGCTATTTAGAAAGCATAGCTTTTAGCGGACTGGCTTTCTGCTCTTCCAACCAGAGTGAAAAATAAATCGGATCACAGAAATAGGCATCTACTGTGAGCCTTTACAGACACCGACGCACCACAGACAGTTCTGCTCGAGCTCACAAAGGTTTAGTCACATTGCTTTTATTGCAGCATTTGGTTGTTCGGGGAATCTTCATGTACTTTTCAGGACAGTGCTCAGTGCTTATTTTCAAAACTGGCCTGCTGAGTTTGGGCCATGATTGTCTTGGAGCGTGTGCTGTATGTGGGGGAAATAGGTGTATGTGTCTCTAAGCCCAGCATCCAAACGCTCTACAACGATGACAGAGTAAACTGGACCCCTCAAAAGTTGTCTTAAACAACCAAGGTATTATTTGTAAGCTACACAGAGGTTATATGACCACCACAACTTATTTATCTTTCCATTATTGTCTTTGAAGAGACAGAAGAATATAGGAATCACATTTTGTAAAATTTTATTAAGGATGCAGAAAATGGTGACGCCTCAAAGGAAAAATATAACTAAAGGAAAATCCCTCTTGTTTCCTGTACTCACAAAATAGTTCTGACACCAAACGTGTGGATTTCCCCCCAACACAGACACACACACTGGCCAACTCCCTGGACAATGCTGGGTGTACTAAAATTCAATTCTGACTCCGTCTACCTGGAGGTAGTATTGGGTCACAAAGGTTAGGCTCTCGGTCATACAAAAGACTGCCCCCACCTCAGACACCAATAGCAAGCCCACAGTGACTGATAAGCTATAAATGAGAGAGTCCCATGACCCCTACCCTTGAGTTTGATAATTTGCTAGATTGGCTCCCAGAACTCAGAAAAGTTCTTTCCTACTAATACTTTATTACAAAGGATATTTTAAAGGATAACAATGAACAGCCAGATGAAAAGATGTGTAGGGTGAGGTCTGGAAGGGTCCTGAGCCCAGGAGCTATAGAATCCATGGAGTTTGGAGGGTGCCATCTTCCTAACACATGGATGTGGTTCTTATTCACCAACTCAGAAGCTCTCCAGATCCATTTAGTTTCTTATGAAGGCTTTAACATCCAACCCCTCGTCCAGCTAAAGGCTGTACAGGATTGAAATTTCCAACTCTCTCATCATATGGTTGATCTACCTGGCAGCCAGACCCCATCCAGAGGCTATCCAGGAGCTCTTAGCCACCAGTCATCTCATTAGCATACAAAAAGGCATTTATCACTTTAGAGGATTCCAAGGGTTTTAGAAGCTCTGTACCAAGTGTTCCAGGAAAGAAGGGCAGAGAACAAATATCTATTTCTTACTTAGTCACACTGATTCATACTGCTTTTGCTTTGTTTTGTTTTGTTTTTACAACAAAGAATATGCTTTAAGACTCCCTTTGGTGGCCAATCTAATGGACACAAGCAAAGAGCAGTCCGTAGCAGCCACGTCTAAGTAAGAAGTGAAGGCAAGTTCCCTCATGTGCTGCACCAGAAGTCTCACCAATATCCTGGCCACAGCCCAGCATTGCTATCTACTCATTTAGTCAACAAAAGGGTAAAAGGATCAAACCCAGGCTAGCGAGTATCCTCAAGACCCTGACAGTCCAATGTATGAATAACAGGTCACTCACTCATCAGTCACAACATCACAATTACAGTAAGTGGAATTGTAGGTAGTAAAATGTATAAAATGGAAACTTAGTTGGGAGAATTTTGAAGTCTGTCTGGGAGAGTCAAGGAAGGCTCCATGAAAGTATCTAAATTGAGCCAGAATTATCAGTTAAGTGTTTGCCAGGCACACAAAAGAAAGGCATTCTAGGCAGACAGAAGCCCCTTCCCTAAAAGCTAAAAGCACAGCAAGGCAATGATGAGCACCATGGCTTTACCTCAGTTTCTAAGAAGTGTGAAAAATGACAAGTCAGCTGGGGGAGCAGGAGTCATTCTGATCCAGTGGAAAGAGCCCCACCTGGCCAGATAACAGACATTCTGCTCCAGGCTGTACCTTTTACTCAACACCCTAACCCCCAACAGGCCAGAGTGGCCGCCATCTTGTAAGTGACAAACTACAACTTGCACCCAGCTTCTTATCTTCTTTGGATCTCCTTTCCTAATCTAGAAGATGGGCAGATTGAGCCAAAGAACTTCTGAAGTACTACATTTCCAGGAAGGATTCATCCCTCTGGCAGAATGCCCTAGGCTCCAGCAACCTGGACAGCAATGAAACACGTGAGGAATCCAATTTAAAGTAAAGGCCAGAAATTAAAATCCCAGACCAAGCAGGAAATCCAGAAACCCCGTCCTCTTTGTTAGGTAGGAGTACAGTAATTGAGCTCACATTTAAATGAAAACAGTTTCCTGCCCAGCCTCCTCATCAGCACAGCCCTGTTTACAGAGCTGCCCCAGGAACTGTTTTTACTTACATATTCAGCAGCCTGTAACTCGGAATTAATAACCTTGCACGTAAATATCTTTGTGTTCATAAAAACATTATTGGGTTAAATAAAAATATTTGTAGCACTTTTTTTCTGCACCCTACACAGGCTTTGAAGGAACAAAGGAAGGAGAGAGTTTGCTGTGCCCTTTCTGCACAATGCCTGTCACCTTGGGAATGTGATTCTCCTCAAGTACAACACTTCTGGGGGAATGAAGAATAAGAGACGAGTTTAATTTCCTTCTGCCAAATTAACTTCCTTTGCTGCTGCGAGGAATGTGCATAATGATAAGCTTGGAGAATGGAAGCCAGAGTGGAGTAGCAAGCATCTTTCCCAGAGCAGGTACTAGTTCAAGAGCAGTCCCTCCTCGGGCCAGGAACTAGCCATTCATGTCCTCCCAGGTGGTCAGTGCCAGCACCAAAAGCAGTCTCCTGTAGCCTGTGCCAGTTTCTACAAACACTCACCCCGAGGCAGATGCCAACATACTGGCCTGGCCCAGGACGCCTCCTCCGCCGTCTTTTCATTGTCATGAGGGGCAAAGAGCTAAGGATTTTGGAATCAAACCAACCTGAATTTTTCTTCTGGCCCTGACTCTAGACAGATTGGGCATGTGACTTCAATTTCTCAGGGCCTCAATTTACATCTCCATAAAAGGGAAATAAGATCAGCTACCACACAAAGTCACTGGAAAAATTAAATAAGAGCGTCGGTATGAAGATCAGAAGTCACATAATGAAGGTTCATCTACTTTGCCTTTCCCTTCTTGAGAAAATACACTTCAGAAATCCCAGTAACAATTAAACAGTGGATTTATACAGTCAGCCCAGCCCACTGATCTACAGGAACAAAGACAGTATGTTCCAACAAAACCATCAGCAGCCAGAAATGCTGGTGTCAGAAATAATGGGACAGCGGAAGACATCCTAGAGTATGTTCCCATGCAGTAGGCAAGACCGTCCTCACCTTGGCGGGGCATATGGCACCAGGCTTTCTCACCAGACCAATGGTCACTTGGAACCTCTCTGGACAACTTAAGATAATCCCATCTCTAAAAAGCTGAACTTTATCTGGAAAAGCTAGACCTGTTGGGCAAACACTGGAGTTGTCTTTCAGGTATAGCGATTTGCCCAGGAGACCAGCAAACTGAGAAATCCAGGAGTAGAAGGCACCAGAAGATGGGCATGGCTGAGGAAGCAGCTGGAGACACGACAGAGAGGAGAGTGCCATCGGATGTTGACCAGGACCTTCCCCTCTTAACCAGAATCAGTCTCAAAGCAGAGGACAGAAAGTACTGGGTGCCAGACACCATTCTCCAGGTTCTTCTACCCCAATTCCGCAACTCCATTCCCCTCCCCTGTCCATAGAAGCCAAGGATTACAGAGCAGGGAAATAGGATGAGGTGTTGTAACTCATTCGCCTGGGAGAAATGCTTTTTCTAGGTTAGTTTTCGAGAGCTTGATGGTGCTACCAAGGAGGAAATACTGGGAAGCTATAGTTCTTCTGGATCCAGTTTTGAACTTAGTAATCTTATCTCTGAACAGAGGAGGAAGAGCACTGGAGAGAAATGCCAGGGCAGAAAGAACAGCTAGCCAAAGAGCATCTCACACTCTTGGTGTTAGCATGACAAGAATGTATACTTCCCAGGCGTCCAGTGAACGCGTGAAAGGTAGCCAGACTTGAGCCATCTGGGCTGGACCACACGCAAGAGCTGCCAGTTGAGTAGAGACCAAGGCAGCGCGAGACTGTGAGAGTGAACAGCTCAAAGAGGAAGAAGAAAGGGAGTGGCAATTAACTAGGAGAGGTGAGGCAAGAGGGGATTGCCATGTTTGTTCGGGACACAGGCAATGGGAGGGAGGGCCCAGGGGAGGCAAAATTGAAAAGCCAGGCTCTACTCCCTCAGGCTAAAACTTGGGCAGTGCTAACAAGGAAAGAGAAAGTTATTAAACTGGACAGGAGATTCCAATCCCAAACTAGACTGGGCTTTTAATACACAGACGTCTCTAGAAAGCTATGTAGTCTGCCCAGGGTGCTGTCAAGGAACGAACCGAGGGCAGTGACTGGAGCTGCTTTACACCCCAACTGATTTCACACCATCCAGCCGCCCAGTTACCTCCAATTCTCCCTCATACTGGATGAGTTCAAGGCCTAGAAAGAAGGTCAAAGTCAAGAAGGCAGTGGAACAGAAAACACAGGAGCAAAGCAGGAGAACCAAGACAATTAAAAACCGCTTCAGTGCCCAGGCCTTGTCTGTATGGGTCACCCTTTTTGCAATGAGTCTACAAACAGGCTTTTTTCTCCAGCACCGAGCTGGAAGATGTCCCTGCCCAGGGATGAGGCCCACCGGCTTTTCTGCTGCAACCAAACCACTGAAGGACAGCTCCTCCCCATGGCACCCTGGGCCTCATTCATCTCCCAGACACTGAAGATGAAAGACGACAAACCTTCTATCTTCCCCGCCTCTTCAGAAACTGAGGAAGATCATCAATGACAGGATTCTGTGTCCCACACACCTGGGCGTCTACCCAGCCCCACCACTTGTCAGCTAAGTGAGCACAGGCAAGTGACTCAACCAACATTCACTTCAACACTGTGAAGGGGCACTACCCTTACAGATGGAGAAACCAAGGCTCAGGGAGATCAAGCACTTTGCGCCTGAGGCTAAAGGGCTAGCGAGTGGAGGAGTCCAAAGGAGAACACAGATCTGTTCAACTCCAAGCTCTGTGTGGAAGTGAATCCAGAAAACAACAACCCTCCCTGAGGTGTTCTGACAACCCAAGAAGAAAAAGCTTTGGATAAAACTATGTAAGCATTATGAGCATGAGATCTTGCCATTATTATCTAAGAACAGATGATAATAGGGCTTATGGGATGGAATTTGTGGCTATTTATTTACCATGTTAGATCATTCATTTCTGACTCAAATGACTAACGTTTGCTAAGAAGAGATGTTACGTCTGAAATGCAGCCCATCCCTATGCGCTACGATAGCAAGCAAGGAAAAAATAGCAAGAGGGAATTTACCAAATTAAAGAAACATCTCTTGGAACAATGGGGGATTCCAAATACCAAACAGCAGAGAGACGATACCACATCATATTTACAGTCTCTAACGGAAGTGGAAGTACAGCTCAAGCCCGGAGGCTAAGCTGGGGACAGTTACCAGTCTTCGAGAGCACAGGCGAATCCCCACCGTTCTTAGACCTCTGTTTCCTTAAGTGGAAAACACAGATCCTGGTTTTCAGAATCAAGAAGTCACTTCCTGGGTGCCACAGTGGGTTGAGCCTCTGCCTTCGGCTCAGATCATGATCTCAGGGGTCCTGGGATTGAGCCCCGCATCGGGCTTTCTACTCAGCAGGGAGCCTGCTTCCCCCTCTCTCTCTGCCTGCCTCTCTGCCTACTTGTGATCTCTGTCTGTCAAATAAATAAATAAAATCTTTTAAAAAAAAAAAAAAGTCACTTCCATAAAATACTCTATGCCTGGAGGAGGCAAGAACTCCATTATATTAAAAAGTCTTAAGCACTGTTCAAACCCTTATATCTATTATGTTACCCTTAGAGCAATGGTGTAAGTACTATTAGTATCCCCATTACGTAGATGAGGAAAAATGAGGCACCAAAAAGGGGAGTAACTTGCTCAACATTCTCAGCTAATAACCGGTAAAGGAGAGATTTAGACCCGCAGACTGTCTCTAGAGCCCATGCCGCATCTATTTTTATCAGATAAGAGTACATATAACAGAAGACAAACTAGTTGAGGAGGCTTACAAAGGGAGAATAAGGATTAGAATGTGTCTAGAACAAAATCTACACTCGTTAAAATGACTTTGGCCTTTTTCATTAGAACAAGGCAATGTTTCATCCCTATGGGGTTTCTCTCTTATCTGTTAAAAAAGCCATTCTGAGTATGGCCTACCATATGCCAGAGATTGTAGGAGGCAAATATTGCATTATGTGTTCTGCAGTTGTCTTCTGCATTAATTCTTTCGAATACTTATCTCTTCAATCTGGTTAAATATTTTTTGAATAATTTTTGAACTTTACATAGGAAAATGCTTTTATATATAATGCTATGAGGGTGAAGGTTATAAAATTGGAAGGATAAAAAGAAGAGCCACTTGACTAACCCTGCATTTTCTGATTCTCTTAGAGAACTGTACATCCCTGTCACTGTGGTATAAGGCCTGTGTGAGGTCTACAGTCATCTGTTCTCTTGAAGTAGGTCTAAGAAAGGTAAAAAAGTGAGTGAATTTCTAGAAGAGTGACTCTCAGAGTGTGTTCATGCCATCAGGAAGGAGGGGGAATACTGCATTGTCTGAGAATCTATGACAAATCATCAAGCTGTGCTCTAGACCAATTCCATCAGAAACTCTGGGTAGAGGGCCCAGCCGTCTGGCTCCAGACGACTGTGATGGAGGCTGGAGTCTGTGAGCCCCTGGCACTAGGAACATCAGAGACTTGTGGGTCCTTGAGCAGGTCCTAAAGATTACAGCTGCCAAAGGCTCATGAGGAAAAGACAGACAGGATAAGAATCTGCCAATTAGGGGAAAGGGGGGCCGGTGACCAGCTTACAAGTGCTCTATTTCTGGATAATCTGACCTTCATCTCTATCTGGAATGTGCACAGTCACCTCCCCAGGAGAGAACAGGACATGGGGAAGACTGTAAAGCGACAGAACATGAAAGGAGAACAATCCTCTCCTGATCAAACCCTCTACTCCTTTGAAACCAGCTCGAAGCACCGCATGGCCCGCTTTCCTGGGGCTCCCCGGCTTTCGGAGGAGAGAGCCAGGTGTGTTAGAAGAAAACAAGCAGAAGGCCAACCGCCAGCCTGCAAGCTGTGCTTTCAGAGGCATTAAACCAAAGTCTCTCCTAAGTGCCCTGTAGGACAGAGAAGTCTGCAAGCCCAATATGTCCCAAAGAATGCCAGACTTGTGACTTTTTCTGATTCTGATTCCAGCTTCCTCATGCCAAGGAAGGAAACAGAGGTCAAAGAGGAGAAGTCCCTCAGTAAATCCGCACAAAACAATGGCAGTAAGAGCCTGGCCCCGAATCCAAAAGACTCCGTCTTCCCAGGAAATGGCATCATTTTGAGCACGGACAGGGGGAATTTTGCAATGAATCATGGCTCCTCCTTAGTTCAATAGATATGTATGGTCCATTTTTACTAATTATATAAGCTTTATGGGCAACAAAGTCAGGTATAAAATTTTCTATCTTTCTAGTCCAGCTATGATTTCACTGCCTAGTGGGACTTTGGCTTAGAATTTATTTCTACAATTTTATTGTACTTTTATATCCTTGTATGTCCTCTTATATTCTTAGAACGAAGCAGGATATAGCCAGTGAAGAGTAACTCTTTGACCTCATCCTCCTCCTCCTAATGGCACATCCACTCTTCTCATTCATAGGAACTCAAGGCCACTAGTGTAATCATTCTGGTAAGCTGACCGGGCAAATCCCATTTTAAAAAAGTATGTTACTAATATTCTTCCAGTAAATGGAGCTGACCTAAATCAACCCAGAGTCTTGAAGAAACCAGTGTACCTGGAAGAAAATCACTAACTTAGCCAGTATAACATGGGTTTTAATTCATTCAGACCCAATCTAAAATCAAAGAGGGTTCAAGTATAGATATTATTTGGAGACTCCAAGAAGAAATTTAATCATTGAGTCTTAGTGACCAAAGCAAGTTAATGTACCTTCAAAACTAAGCAAATTACTCCCATCTCCCTGCAAATGGCCCATCATCATAAATGCTGGCCATTAAGGTGACACGTGATTCTGCACGGACCACCAGGAGGACACAGGATGGTGATGACTCATCACTAATGAACTGAACGGCATCTAGCAACATTCATGCGGGTGCCCAGCCCAGGATAAAAGAGAAGAGAGCCATAAAGACGAGCAAAATGCACAGAAAACTTCCCAACATTTGTGAAACATAACATGTCATGTTCTAAGGCGAGAAGAAAGGGAATAAACATCATTTTTAGTTTTTACCATGTATCAAGCCCCCATATAAGGTGGTTTATTGCATTATTACATTTGATTCCCACCTATGCAGAATTACTAGTGCATTTTCCAGATGAGGGACCCAAAAACCTGGAGAATTCAAGTAATTGACTTAAATCAGGCAACTTAGCAGCAAAAGTAGGATATAAATCCAAGTGCCTGGCATCAGAGAGCATGCTTTTTCACTAAGAGATCCAGTTATTTGTTACCTGATATGACACTTTAATAAGTGCTAGGGATCAATGTCTTGGGGGGGGCAATGAATGAAATATCAAAACATCATGCAAACAAATGTACAATTAGCACTATCAGAGTACAACAAAGACAGACGGCCCCAGGAGAGTAAACGTCGGCAATGTGACCCAGGTGGTGAGTTCAGCTGAGAAGGTGGTAACTGATCTGAGATCTGAGGAAAGGGTGGTCAATAACAACGTCCACATTATAAGGACTAGCAGAAGGACTAGCATATTGTTAGAAGGAAACAGCAAGTGTGGGTGCAGAGAAATGGGGAGCACAGTGCAAAGTGAGATGAGGAGAGAGATCCTGGAGGTCCTTGAGCCCTGTGATAAGCTGTTAAGCACGCACGTTTCTCGTTTGAGCGATGGGGAGCCACATACTAAGGCTAGGGAAGATAGCACCTTTGGTTTTGCATTTTGAAAAGACTCTGCGTGCAGCATCCAAAACCAATTACAGCCAGAGTGAAGGTAAGAAGCTACTGCCACCACCGGGATGATAAACCCCCCTCAAAAAGGCTGGGTCTAGAGGGAGTCAGGGAATGTAAACAGAAGTGGATGGATTGAAAAGCCACTCAGTAGATAACATCAAGTGAACTGGGTGATGGATTGGACACTGCGGTGAAGGAGAGGAAAGCATTAAGAATGTCCCATAAATCTGTGGCTTGTGTAACAGGAGGGCTGGTGCTATCATTCAGAGACAGAGGAAATATGCAGAGAAGAACAGGTGTTCCAGAGGAAGATAATACACCTGTTCTGGCCACACTGCATTGGAAGTGCCTTTGAGACATCCAAGAATGTCATTAGACATGCAGGCATGAAGTTTAGACAGAGATCTCGACTGGGGATCCATTGTAGAGGTGGTAGTCATTCAACCGTCAGAGCTAAATAAACAAAGCACGACACAGGTAAGAGGCAGGGGAAGAAGTAGGGAATGAACACAGACAACATCTAGGAGCAAGTCTTGGGGAGCTCCATCACTGAATGGCTGGGGAAAGAAACATGAGCCAAGAGGGAGCAAGAATTCCAAGTGTCAGGTCACAGGAGCGTGTGTCTTCAGAAGCTGCAGATGGGGTGACAAGTGAAAAGGGCAGAATGCTACGGCGGGGAGTAATTTTAAAAACCACAGTGGAGGGGGCACCTGGGTGGCTCAGTGGGTTAAGCCTCAGCCTTCAGCTCAGGTCATGATCTCAGGGTCCTGGGATCGAGTCCCACATCGGGCTCTCTGCTCTGCAGGGAGCCTGCTTCCTCCTCTCTCTCTCTCTCTCTCTCTGCTTGCCTCTCTGCCCACTTGTGATCTCTCTCTGTCAAATAAATAAAGTCTTTAAAAAAAAAAAAAAAAAAAACACAGTGGATGAACACCTACAGACTGGGAGAGGCTCAACAACTTGTCCACAATCACAAAGCTTAAAAGGAGCTGAGCTTAAAAGGAGCTGAGCCAGAACTGGAGCCCAAGTTTTTCTGATGCCCAAGTTTGTTCTCTTCCCAACACATCTTGCTAAAAACAATGAAAATCAAGATTGTGCCTTAAAATAACAAAATTAGACTTGAAATTCTCTAAAGGTTGTGTCTGAAAAATATTTACCAAAACAAAATAAATTGTGTTTTTTTTTTCACTTAAGAGATTTAAATGATTAATCAGAGAAATCCTGTAAGGGGTAAGCTCTGCCCTGTAAAATAATTTGACTAACCAAAAACCCACACACAAACAACTTTTTAGAAATAGCAAATCATACTGGTATATTTCTTAAAATCTTCCAGAGCACTTTCATGACTATTATTAAAATTCTGGCTTTTTTTTATGACTTTTTTTTTAAGTCATCCCTATACCCAATGTAGAATTAAAATGCCCCAACCCCAAGATCAAGAGCCGCATGCTCCACTGACGGAGTCAGTCAGGTGCCCCAAAATTCTGCCTTTCTTGGCTGGGCAAAAGACTCCACTTCCTGTTCTGTCCCTAGTGACCATATGGCCTTGGTCAAGTCATTGGTAATATCCTGTTAGCTCACAGCAGCATCTTGTTCAGAGTATCATTCCACTCAGTCAACTAAAGCACCAGAGCCAGATAATAGTAAAGGGAGATTCAAATAATCTAGTTCTCCTAAATCTTCATTCAGTACTTTCACTACATAATCATTTTTAACCATATCATTTTTACAGTTCCCTCATCTGCAAAGTGGAAAAAAACATCACAGTAGAGGACAGGTATTATCTTTTCCTCCCCAGAATCTATTCTTACACTTCTTCTGATGAAACACCCTGAGCTTCCTCTGAGCAACCATCATTGCCCTTGGCCCAGAGGACTGAAGGAGGTGACCGCTACTGCTCCGGGCATGGGACTGTGCCCAGGACTGGCTAATCAGGACACTGTGAGTGGTTCAGGGCCAAGTATTAGACCCAAACCAGACCAGTGAGACCCAATTCTTTGACTGTTGCTAAAATTAGCGGGATCACTTGGAAAGACAAGCTTGAAGCTGGTGGTAGCTATGGAATAGATCTGCCTGTGAGTAACAACAAAACCCAGAGAGAGAGTCCTGGTGACGTTGTTTGTGCCCTGGAGCCAGCCTGACATGAAGGCAGATTTCGAATTTTCAGTTCTTTTAGTTCATCAATTTTCTCTGCTTACACCATTTTCAGTTGGGAGTTCTGTCACTTGCATATCAAAAACACCTAATCAGTACAATCAGCACACTTCTACATCACCACATATTCCTTATTTCATGGGTTTCTTAGAAGAAAATTTTCTGGCTGGCACCTCAATCTATCACACATCTATATTCTCTTAGTTTATTGCTATCAGGGAAACCAGGAGTGAAAAATAAGGACTGGGCCAAGCAAGTGTTATAGACTAATGTCAAAGGTCTAATGATTCTTACAAATTATTCATAAAATTAAGGCGGCAGGCCCAACATGGCACTGTGCCATCCAAAGACGAGAGGCACCCACTGGGCACTGTCAATGACCATAGTTAAGAATGTGAATTGCTTATCTTCTACCACTCACCCACGTATAATTCACCCTCTAGGTATAATAAACTCCGCAACAATATTTTAACATCACATCACGCCTTACTCAGCAACCTATTTTCTGTCATACCCATTTACTTGGAGAGAATGGAGATACCCACAGATAAGCAATTCATAGTTCCTATTGAAGTTTTCTTCTCAACTTCTGTACACCCCTTTAAAATCACTTCTGAAAAGAAAAAAAAGAATTTGATAAACAAGTTTCAAAGTACAGATGCCTTTCCTTCTGTCTGGCATCCTCTTTCCTCCACATATGCTCCACAAAATCTGACTTAGCCATTAAAACTCAGTTTCAAGCATCTTGTATCATACAGAATAGTGGTTTCCACATATAGCTAGCCAGAGTTTGCTCCAACAACAAACGACCCCGGTATCTCAGTAGCTTAGATAACTAAATTTAATTCCTGTCACGTGTCCACTGCAAGTCCACAGAGGTCCCAGGTCACTGTACTCCTCAGGGACCTAGGTTGCCAAAACAGTCCTTATCTGGGACTGCTGGCTGCTAATGCCAAAAGGAAAAAAACATAAGTGTTCTTACCCAAAATTAAATATTGTGGCTTGGGAGCTACATGCATCATTTTTGCTTATATCTCCTTGGCTAGAACTATGCATCCCCTGGCAAACATTTAGTACCTAAGAAGACGGCAGAACCAGAAATATCTGGCAACTTGCTCTGGCAACCTCCGAATCCCAAGGTCTGAGAACTGCAGAGTCATCCAACAGTCAGACTATGCCGCAGGGCATCAGATATGCAAAGGGGGAGAAATAAATAATAAATAAATAAAAATTAAAAATAAATAAAAAAGAAAGAGGGAGAAATAAATCTGAAGATAAATTGATATATAATATTTTCAAAGTTCTTAAGCTATCATTCTCGAAAAAGTTAAGAATTTCATAGGGCTTCTTGATGCTTATTTTATAATTTTATTCAAAAATGCTAAATTACCTAAGGGAGGCATACATCACAAACTTCTTGGTGGCTAGGGTCTCTATAAAAATTTCGCTCAGACAGGTGAGGGTCCTGGGAGACAGAAGTCTTTGCAGAACTTCCCAGGAGGTTCTGCTGCTCGGCCCTTCAGGAACCAGGACAACAGGAACGTTTGGGTGGCTCAGTCAGTTAAGCATCCCACACTTGATTTTGGCTCAGGCCATGATCTTGGGTTGTGAGACTGAGCCCCCCATTGGGCTCATGTACTAGACATGGAGCCTGCTTCAGATTCTCTCTTTCTGCCTCTCCCTCCCACCTTCTCAGGAAAAAACAAAACAAAAAGAAGAAGAAAAAAGAAAATACATACACACACAAAGGATAAAAGACTAGGTACGCAAGGAGCTGACCTAAAGGTCACTTCCAGCCCTAATCTTGCCAGGATTTAGAGCCTTATCGTTAAATGAGAATTGTAGGGGATGTCGCCCAGGTGGCTCAGGTGGTGATCCCAGGGTGCTAGGATTGAGTCCCTTATCAGGCTCCTTGCTCAGGGGACAGCCTCCTTTGCCCTCTTGCCTATTTCTGCCTGCCAATCCCCTCTCTTGTGCACTCCTTCTCTCTCTCTCTGACAAATAAATAAAATCTTTAAAAAATAAAAAATAAATGAGAATTGTAGGATCTACTCTATAGTGTAATATGACCATTAGTTAAGATGATATATGTAAAAGCACTCAACGCCATGTCTGGTGTGTCAGAGGGAATATGAGTCCCTTTCATTGTAGGCTTAGCACCTGCCAGAGTACACAAAATCCAGTGCTTAATAAATGCAGGGAAAGGAAGGGAGGGAAATCAACTATCCAAAACACTGAAAAACTCAGTGACTCAAATTATTTTTCTCTTTTTAAAATCATTTTTTAAAGATTTTATTTATTTATTTGACAGAGACAGAGAGAGAGGGGACACAAGCAGGGGGAGTTGGGGAGGAAGAAGCAGGCTTCCCACTGAGCAGGGAGCCCTATGCCATGGCTAGATGCCAGGACCATGGGATCATCACCTGAGCTGAAGGCAGACACTTAACCACTAAGCCACCCAGGCATCCCCTCAAATATTTCAACTTTAAATCATTGGGTATTCAGAGAAACACTTTCTAACCAAGATGCCATGGAGAGTACTAGGAGCTGGGGATGAAACAATGAGTAAGACATCCTCCGACTTTAAGGAGTTCCCATTCTTCCTTTGTTGTGTGTCACTTCAGGAAGAAAGACCCAAATCATGAATAGGGCAGAAAACCTCCAAAGCTGTGTTGTCAAATACACACACCTAGCATGCTGAGTAACAGACCCAGAATCAGTGCCCACGTTAGCCTGCTGGCCTTGCGAGCATCCCCCACGCGAGGGTCCTCAACCAAGTAGAAATCCTACAATGAACACGCCCATGTGCACGCTCAAGCCAGAAAACAGGTTCGAGAATTCCAACCAGATTCTTCAATAAGAAAGGGGCACACAACGCGTTCTAAGACGTTCTCCTCACATAATCGAAAAGCCCAATTAACCAGAATAAGCCCCTCTCTGAACACATCATTAATCAGATTCACTGTACTTTCATTATTTACAACTTTAAGGTGCCTAGTTTTAAGCAGATATAATTTCAAAGCAACAATTATTTCATTCCTTTTTGGAAACATTATAAAATATGCTATTTATATAGAAGATAACACAAGCAGACCCAGTGGTGGGATTTTTTTCTAACACAACACACACACACACACACACACACACAGACACACACACACACACTGTTCCGTTGGGAAAAGTTGGTACTTATTGTTTCTTATACTTTTAATAATGACATTTCCTTTTACAGTAACATGGTTTGTTTTTCCAAAAGAAAGCCACATATTTATTATGTTGCGTCCTATACTAAATGAGCTGAAGGGAGATTTATAAAGCAAATAAACAAAGATTTACAGTTCCTCTCGCAGAGCAGCTAAAATTATGGAAAAAGTCATTGACCTTTCAAGAGAAGAACTTGGTGGCGTCAACCAGAAATGAAGCGCACAGAAGAGGTTTCCAATTAATCCTTTTATTTAAATCCTTCATCTTTTCCCAGGAAATATGCTGGTGGGGGAAGGGGAGGGCATTAAATCCCTTCATTCTTTCTGAACTGGAACTATCTGTGGCTGTTACAAACAGTGTGTCCCATCACACGCTAAGCATCAATAATGCTGATAATAATTGGAAAATCAGGGTACTGGCAGGATTAAAAAGTGAAAGGAAATGGGGCAGACAGAGAAATGGGAGTAGCTGATTTTGCAAGGTAATCTAGAGAGGAAGATGAGGCAGAGGACTCCTGGGTCTGGAGGGAGGAAGAAGGGAAGGCCAGCAGGAAGGCAGACAGGTCTAGGTGGAGAGTATTCAGGAAATTCTCCCCAGGGAGAAACTGGGAAAGGGATCTAGGAAACAGGCCTGAATCTATGAAAGGGGACCTATTCCTCAGCTGCATAGCCGAGGATCAAGAGACAAGTGCTCCCCAACTGTTCCCTACCTATGATGTCTAAATTATGCTCCCAGGACCACTACAAGGAAAGAAAGTAAAAGCAGACAACATTAAAACAAAACACATTACAGTTAATAATTTTTTTGGAAACCTGCTTTCCGTTTTTGTTCTTTCTTTTTTTTAAAGATTTTATTTATTTATTTGACAGACAAAGATCACAAGTAGACAAGAGAGGCAGGCAGAGAGAAGAAGTGGGGGTGGGGGGAGAAGCAGGCTCCCTGCTGAGCAGAGATCCTGATGCGGGGCTCGATCCCAAGACCCTGAGATCATGACCCAGAAGCATTAACCCACTGAGCCACCCAGGTGCCCCTCTACTTTCTGTTTTTTTGGTTTGTTGTTTTTTTTTTTAATGGATACAAATACTTCTGAGATTAGGGCTGTGGGCATACCATCTATTAACAGTGTAACCTGTGGCAAGTCCATTACCTTCTTTATGGGATATGGGAATAACAGTTCTTAGCTTGTACAGTTGGGAGACCAAAGGAAACACCCCCTGTAAAGGCTCAGCACACTGACTGTCAACCAAACAGGGCACTCTCATCATCATCTGTCCACCGCAAGGCTGAATTAGGTCTAGAGAAATGATGTGGTTTGGTACAGAAACAGCCAGATGGGGCTTATGAGATATAACAAGATACAGGTTTAAGTACAACACCTGGGCCTCCATTCCCTCCTGCATGGAAGAGAACCAGGATTATGGAATCCCAGAGACCTCACTGAAATACTTAACTAGCCAGGTCACCTCAGCAAGCCCCTTGACTTTTCCTAGCCTCCGTGCCTCATCTGTAATATGAAAATAGCAGTATTTTTATTAGGGCATAATATGAAAGAGATGAAACAGCATGTAAAGCATTTAACATAGGAACATGTAACATGTCCTCAACAGCAGCAGGAGCAGCAATTCCTACAGTCCATGCACCCATTTACGCACTTGACAATGATTTATCCAGCAGCTGCCAGGCACTGGGTGAGGCTCGCTGTCAGCAACTCCACAATGAAGGACTCAAGCAGAAATGCCTGACCCTTCCGAGCCTGAGCTCCATGCTAAGAAAAGCGTCTTGTGTACTTCAAGTATTCAATAAACAATGTACATTTTACGAGAGGACAACATAGAAAGAGCCATTAACTTGGATTAAGATTTAATTTAAGTGGGTTCGACACTGGGCTGCAGGTCCTGGGCATGCCACTTCCCCTCTCGGGGGGATTTGTTCCCTGGTCTATAAAATACTCTAAGAATGAGATTCCATACTTTACGGGAGTTCACAGGATATTAAAAAAAAATAATGTATTTTAAAGCTCTGTCTAAACTACAATGCACACACATGCTTAAGGGTCACATATTAAAACATGATACTCTACCCTCTTCATCATAATTCACAAAAATTAAATTTATAATGCAGAGGTCAGGCAAATTACAAATGAAACAGATTTTGTAGCGTTTGCATTAAATTAGTTCCTTAAGTGTTTACAACTCATTATGGTCATGTAAGAAAATCCTTGCATTTGTAAGGTAACTACCCAGAGATTTCTAAGAATTCCACCTATAAATATTACTAGAGCTGATAATAATGTAGTAAACACACGAAAGACCATTTTCCACAAGGTGTTCCACAAGACACTGGCTTTGTGGTGTACATTTCATGTGTTATTTGTAGGTGGAGTCATGTTAATTAAGTTAACAGATGCTTAAACACTGCCACATAAGGGCTTTTCAAAACCATCGTACGCGATTTCGATATCTGGTATACAATGTGTTCTAAATATATATTTGAATAAAAAATCAATTTTCTGGGGTGCCTGGGTGGCTCAGTGGGTTGAGCCTCTGCCTTCGGCTCAGGTCATGATCTCAGGAACTTGGGATGGAGCCCCACATTGGGCTCTCTGATCAATGGGGAGCCTGCTTCACCCGTCCCTGCCTGCCTCTCTGCCTACTTGTGATCTCTCTGTCAAATAAATAAAATCTTTAAAAAATAATAATAATAATTTTCCCATCTCTGTTTAAGACAGGTGTAATGAACTTGAGAATGCCATATTAAATATAACTGAAGCATTTACACAATCCCTCTAGATTTTCAACAAGAGGTCAATACTCAGACACCAGCGATTAAGCACCCTGGGTGAAGCTATGCATACCAAACGGCCTGCTCCTGACGCAGCAGATAATTTGTTCAGGCTACTATGTTTCATGGACATTGTCTATACTAAAATGTAGTACAATGTATGCTTGCAAATGAAAAACCCACTTGCACATACATCTGGATATATAGATAATGGAGATAAACACACATGCTAAGGAAAATCTACTTTTGCATCTACACCAGAACTAATTACATACTAAGTGACCAATTTCAGTTGTGTCTTCACAGGAGGCCAAGCTATTACTGGAATGGGCGCGAAGGATAGTAATACACTTAAAGGTGTCCAAGAGCGCTAAAAGGAAAGTCCTATTTTTTTTCATCACCTAGGGGAATAGCATTAGTGAGTAACAGTAATTATTCACTATAAATGAACTGCAATCCATCCAAGTGGATTTGGGGAAAATCAATTTTTTGGAAACAGACTGAGATACCAAGTATGTAGAAAGTCCTAAAACCACTTACATTTTTTTTTTTAATTTAAGAATTTCAAACGTCACATTTAGCAGATTCCTTTTGACTACTTATACTCCACAGCACTAGGAGATACTGAGGACTCAATGTGCGAGAAAGTGCCCAGTCTCCTTTGGATTCCCAGAAGACTAGCCCCAGAAAGGGTGAGCTAACTGAAGATTCCCGGGGATCCTGAGAATGGCTATTTAGCAAAACTTACCTGCAACTGACAAAGGATACTCTGTTTACCCCACCCCCTTTGAAATACTGAACTGGTGGGTCAGAAAAACAAACATTCGGAGAAAATGTTATTAGTAAGAAATTTGCCCCAGACTAGAACTGCAGGAAATGGGCGCCTAGTCGGATGGATCCCGGCAGATGAAAATGTGTAACAGGAATCAGCCATAGTTCTTTCTCCCTGCATCACGGCATAGGATTTTCAATTACTTTTCATGTCAGGATTTGAGGTTAAATCCAGGCTTTGTCATTTACTGTGTCAACATTAGATTTCTTTATTGACCAAGCAGAGACAGGACTAAAGAAGTCTGAAGACCTGCTCAGCACACTACCCAGCCCTGCAAAAGTACAAGAGCTAGAACAGGAAACAAAATGAGCCACAATCCCAGCCCTCCTAAGTGTACATTCTGGTGCTTGTAAAGAGAATGCTCATTTCCATTCTTTTCTCCCAACCCAAAACAAATACACGTATCACTTTGTCCAACACAAAACGTAAGCTTGCACCATGCTACAAGCATTGACAGAGAAACTACGATCTATCTGATACACCCAATTTCTTCAACTGAGCTCCGAAAAGTTCCTGTGAGAGCTTTGAGAAGCCAGGTGCCAGTATCAAAAAACAAAATTCAACCACAAGAAAACAGAAATCCAGAAACGAATGGGAAGAAGTCCAGAAATCTCTAGAATCACTTCTTAGAAACTAGAACTAACACCAGGGCTTCTGCAAATCCTTTAGATACTAAGAGGAGGAGGGGGAGGTTCTTACAAAGATGTGCAAGCCACAACTAAAAGGCATTTCAAGGCAGTTTTCTCCACTTGAAAATTGGAAAAGAAACAAGATCTCTCCATGTAATGCTAAATGTCTTAGTGGAAAGAAGCTGGACAGTACTGACGTTTATTCATGGACTCATACCTTGGTTTAGTCACTGGTTGGTTCAGAAAGTATTCCCTCTGCATCCACTCCTATGTTCCAAGCCCCAGGCTGCATCTTGAGCATACAAACTTGAATCAGATGCAGCCCTGATCTATGAGTAGCTCTTAACCTAGAAAATGCATTTAAAAAGTAAAATCCTGTGTGATGAGTACTTTAATAAAGGTTTGAATAAAGTCGTATCAGAACCCAGAGAAGAAAGCCCAACAATTAGTTTGATGTGGTATAAATCCAATAGCCAGAGAACTGATTCCAAATTCACTTTCCACGTAATAGCCAATCAGCCCCTCACATCCAATCAACCAACGGATCCTCCTGACATCACCTCCCGCCTTCTTCCCACCTCCACTCCCACCACTCCATCCAGCCTAAATTACTGCCACAGACGGACCACTGGAATTCCTACTTTACACTCTGGCCTCTGCTCAGCCAGAACGCTTTCCAGAGATACAGATCGGATCTTACTGCATCCTTCTTAAACCCTCCAACAACTTCCCATTGCTCTTAGAGTACAATCCAAACTTCATCAAATCCACAAGGCCTCCCAACTCTGCACTCCCCACTCTCTACCTCCCACCTGGATTCCAGACAAACTAACAGTGGCCTTGAACAAGACTGTTCTCAACCATAGCAGTGATCTCCTGCTAATTCCTCCCAGAGCTCTGCAAACCCCACCACACCCCATGGTTTCAACTCAAGTCTCCAGAGGACCCCAGACTTCCCCATCACATATTCATCATCCTTCAGTCACCTTTGTCCTGATCTTTCAAGACCCTTCTGATGGCATCTTTCACCCTAATTCTAGGAATTAGTCCTCTTCTTTACCGCCTAACTCACTGACAAACATGCTGAACCATATACCATAAGACTTAATTACGTCTGAGCATTTATTAAAATCCTATTCTGTACTAGATCCTGTTTTAGACTTTTTAACTCTCTTGAGTTCTTTTATCAATTCTTAAAAGACACTAGTAAGTATTAGACATGGGTTTTACAAAGGGGAAAGACAGAGTGGTCGAGGTTCCCAAAAAGGTTGAGCCAGAATTTCTAACCAAGATGCACCAAATCTAAGCCAAACCTTCCCACTGTACTCTGCTGTCTTTCCCTCATTATTTGGAGGGTACAATTCTTGTTTGTCCAGACAAATTTCATCAAGAAGCAGAAGCCACAGCAGACACTGGGCCAGTCACAATAGCAAAGACACAATAACAGCTTCCTGAGTCCAATTTTTCTCAATCCTGTCTAGGTATTAACAATCTTAGAGATGACTTAAGGGGTATTTTTTAATAACCAAAAAAGTTTAAATCTACTCCATTTCTATTTCCATTTAGAACTCTACCTTGGATTTGTCCCTGAAAATGGAGCAGGGACTTTTCTTTTTTCTCTTCCTTCCTTTTGCTACATAGAAACACTAAGTACTGTACATAAAATATATAAATAATGTCTTCCAAAGAGACACTTAAAGTGGAAGGACGTCAGTGGAAAAGAACAGATGGCCATCTTCACAGGCTTGGCCTCTGGATACCACCCAGCCCCTCTGACCAATTCTCCAAAGACTAGAGTAGGAAAGATTCTGCCAGGAAAATAACAGGCATCAGAGCTCTCAAAGGGAAGCCATGGTCAAGAATCAGATCTAACACGTCTACAACGATTTGGGGAAAGGAACCAAGCAAAACTGAATAAGCACATCTTGGTTATTTCAGTGATGACTTACCTCCTCAGTATCTACTGCAGCCAAGCCTGAGAAGTCATGAAGATACCAATTATTTCAGCAATGCTGCCCAATCTGGCTCCCTGACTCCAGCCTCTCCACAATGTTGCCTCTCTATGTGGCTATGAGCATGACTTTCCTAACATGCCAATCCAGTAATGTAATCCAACCCCAAGACCCTCCACTGGCTATCCTATGGCCTAAACTAGTGATTATTAGTAATAGGTAATGATTTGGGGGCATATACTTTCTTTATGAAAATATTTCTTTGACACATACATATATACTAATATATACCAATATAGACTAATACTTCATGTACATTATTTAACTTACACCAAAATGAAAATGAGAAGAGTAAGATGAAAATAAAGCTCCAGTGTTTTCTCCATATCCCAATGGATCCAGTTTTCCACGTGTTGTGATGTCTGCATCCTATAAGGACGTACACAGGCCTACAGGATAAAATTGAACGTCCTCAGCATGCCTACAATTCTCTTTACCATCTGACCATCGGCCAATTCTCTTTTCTCATCGCCTACCAAACTCCTTACGTTCCAGCCATGCTAAACTTTTCCCTTCATACTTTTACATATGCTAATCCCTCTCCTGGGGATGCCTTCCCTCACATGTCCTCCTGAAAACTGGGCTCTGCTCACCCTCCTCTGGGCACCCTGTGCCATTTCCCGCTGGCAGAATGCACTGCTCTCACTAGTATACTCCTAAGACACAATTCAAATCCTAAAATGGAAAAATTCCTGTTTTACTTTCACTATCTGATTACAAGGCTCCATTCTCCTTTCAAATATGAGCTTCTTGAGGAGAGGAATGCTTATTTAAATCATCTTTGAATTCCCAGAACCCAACACAGGACTCAGCCACAGTAAGTGCTTAATTAATGTTTGTGGAAAGAATGAGACAAGACCCTAGTTCTGACTCTTCTCTATGCCCTTGGTAGGGCTACTACGCACAATGTTGAAGGCTTCATACTGTGGAATTCTAGCCGGTGCCATTCACCTACAGCACCACAGATAGCCCCACTTCTATATATCCCATAATGACTAGCAGAGGGTTCAACATAAAACAACAGCTCAATATACACATTGGTAGATGTACCAGTCAGGATTTCCCAGAGAAATCAAACCAACAGGATGTATATAGATACATAAAAAGAAAATGTATCGTTAAGTGTTGGCTCATAGCATTTTGGAGGCCAAAAATCTATCTAAAAAATGAACAACCAGTCCAATAGCATAACTCAGTCCAAGTCCAAAGGCTTGAGGACCAGGAAGTCACTGGTGTAAGTCCCAGAATCCGAAAGCCTGAGAACCAGGAACTCCAATGTCCCAACGCAGAAAAAGATGGCTGTCATACCTCAAGAAGACCAAAAAGGAATTTAGTCTTCTTTGCTTTTTGTTCCATTCAGATCCTCAACAAACTGAAGGATTCCCACCCATATTGGTGAGGGCAGATCTCTTTCCTCAATCTACTGAATCAGATGTTCATCTCTTCCAGAAACACAACACCATCAGCAACACATGCACGAACAATATTTTACAATGTTTTACCAGTAATCTGGGTATCTCTTAGCCTAGTCAAGATACATAAAATTAACCATCATAGTTTGATACATATTCTGAATATGTGTATATGCATACGTGTATATACTCGTATTAACTCAACACGTATATAACTCAACACTGGATAGCTGAATACCAAGTTCTAGTCCAATTATTGACAATGATGAAAATATTTATTGTACAGTGACAATTATATATATTAATAATTATATAATATGATTATCTATTATAAACATATATAATTGTATATTATATATAATTATATATTATATATGCAATATATATTTTTATAATTTAATATAATATATAATTACAATTATTATAAGTAATATTACAGTAATGAGTTACATTATTTTAGCCTTCATAGAATGCTTTCACATTCAATATGTCATTTAACCTTCACAACAAATGGATCTATGCAAACCTTGTTTCAAGTTCTATTTGTACCACAAGAAAAATCAAGACATGTAAGAACTGGGTGACTTTCCAAGGTCGCCCAACTGCTAAGTGATAGAGCCAGGATCAATCAAGATCTCCTTATCCTTAGTTCAATATTCTTCCACTACATCACTGCCTTGAGAGTAGTCAAGGAAAAAAAAAATGGAGGCAGAGAAAATGCTACAAAGGAGGAATACTTAAGGACAGCTGACTACCAAGGCAAAAGCCCAGGAAGGACAATCTGTTCTGTCTCCATGCCTCAGTGTGCTCTTTTCCACATTCACACTGCTTTAAATTTCCACTTTCTTTTGCTCTGTTACTTGATATTTAACAGTTTGGGGATTTTCTTAATTAACAAGCATCCTCTTTAGAGAATACATTTACCCCTGGGAACATTATGGAGGTATGAATCCTTTACAAATGTGTATAAGCTTGTTCCATGAGTTGTTTGCTTTCTAACATAAACCTCAAAATTCTAGCACATGAGAGGCTATGGCTGTTCTATGGAAGGAAAAGAGATGGGTCACCTTGGCATGTAGGGTATATTGGGGAAAGAACAAATCCAGATGAGGTGATACAACAGAAGCCACAGAGAAGCCTGGAGAAAAGACAAACAAGAATGTACAAGAGACCATTTCCTTAAATCCTACCAAGTTTCCAAGTAAACAAGTGTTAATACAACCAGTTGAAACCAGAAGTCCATTTGGATGAGACACAGGCAATAAACAAAAAGCAAAAAACATAAAGTTAATGGAGGGGGAGGATTTTTTCATTTAGTATCTGTGGCAAGAACAGAAAACCTATTCACCAAAACAGATTTTTTGGCCTCCTGGGCACAGAGCTAGACAACATTTACAAGCCCCTCTAACAGTTAGATACAGCTAGTGCTAAATTCTGGCCAGTGGAATGGGACCCACTGGCCCTACAAAAACCTCCCTTTCATCACCTTCTATTCCCTTTTTCCCTTCCATGGCAATTTTGGAAACCACATATTACACATGGCAGAGCCAAAGAGGACAAGAGTTTGGATTCCTGAATCCCAACTTTGAGGAAAGCCACGTTCTAACCAGGAACATCCACCTGAATGTCCATTTGAATGGAAATGAAAGCTTCTATTGGGTCAAGCCACAACATTTTTTTCTGTTAATTTTTAAAATTTTATTGAGATATAATTGACATATAACATTAGTTTCAGTTATTAAAACACGACTTGATATGTGTGTATACTGCATTGATCACAAGATGTAGAGTTAACATCCATCCATACAGTTACTATTTTTTCTTTATGTGTGTGATGAGGACTTTTAAGACAAGTTCTTTAAGCAACTTTCAAATATGCAATATGGTATTATTAACTACAGGGACCATGCTGTACATTACATCCCCATGACTTCTTTTATAACTGGAAGTTTGTATCTTTGACCCTCCCTTTCACCCCTTTTGTCCCCAACCCATTCCCCCACTCTGGCAACCACACATCTGTGTTTATGAGCTTGGATTTGTTTTTCACATTCCACTTATAAACAAGAGGATACATCGTCTCTGACTATTTTACTTGGGACAATGCCCTCAAGTTCCCTCCGTGCTGTCACAAATGGCAAGACTGGGGCGCCTGGGTGGCTCAGTGGATTAAAGCCTCTGCCTTCAGCTCAGGTCATGATCCCAGGGTCCTGGGATCAAGCCCCACATCGGGCTCTCTGCTCAGCGGGGAGCCTGCTTCCCTCCCCTCTCTCTGCCTGCCTCTCTGCCTACTTGTGATCTCTCTCTCTCTCTCTGTCAAATAAATAAATAATTTTTTTTTAAAAAATGGCAAGGCTTCTTTTTAATGGCTGAATTCCATCATACACACACACACACACACACACGTGTATGTGTATATATATATATATATATATATATATATATATACATACACATATATATATAAAATATACATTTTCCTCACCCATTCATCCTATTAGTAGATACTTCTGTTTACAGACCTTGGCTATTATAAACAACACTGCAATGAACAGCAGGGTACATATATCTTTCTAAATTAGTATTTTTATTTTCTGCTTATACCCAGAAGTGGAATTCCTGGGTCATACAGTAGTTCTCTTTTTAATTTTTTGAAAGCCTCCTCCATACTGTTTTCCATAATGGCTACACCAATTTACATTCTGACCAACAGTGCACAAAAGTTCCCTTTCTGCCATATTCTCCCCAACACTTGTCACCAGTTGTTGTTTTGAGACCAGCCCTTCAATGGGGAGCGAGGTGACAGCTCTTTGTGGTCTGGATTTGCATTTCCGTGATGATTAGTGATATTAAACATCCCTGTTGGCACAAGTATGTCTTCTTTGAAAAAACATCTATTCAGATCTTCTGCCCATTTTTTAATTGGATTGTTTAGCTTTTTGCTATCGAGTGACCAAAATTATTTTAAAAACCGATTCTCTGGTCACAGAGTCTTTACATAGACTCAAGCAGGCAGCACTGTAAGATTACAGAAACGGGGCATTAGCAAAAGGAGCAGACTCTGCATTTTAAAAAGCAGCCCTTAAGCAGCACTGAGACAACCAATCGGATTCAAGAAAGGAAAGCAGTGTCAGATGTGGAAAGGCAAGAATCTGCTTGACATTTCCATTCATTCATAAATTTAAAAAAATATATTTTTCTGTGTCTTCAGCGTACTATGCACTTTTCCAGGCGCTTGAGAGTCAGTGAGTAAGATAAAATTGTTGCCATGACACAGCTTATATTCTAAGGAGAAAAGATCACCGAACTTTAAGCAGGAAAACCCCCACAATTTTAGAGAATAAGTGCTATGGAGAAAATAAAAAATGTTACAGAGAGTAGCTAAGGGTAGGAGCAGAGCTCATTTAGGGAGAGTGGTTAGGAAAGAGCTTTCTGAAGTGGTGACATTTGCGTTACAATTTAAACAATGACTAGAAAACAGATTTGCAAAGACGTGGGGTGCAGGGTATCCCAGGCTAAGAACTATGTCATTGCACGAGCCTGTTTGAGGAGCACAAAGAACTATGGTTTGACAGTTGAGAGGGCAGAGGAAAGAGCAGTAGGAGTTGAAAACAGGGTAGTAGGTAGGTTCCCACTCACAGAGAGCCTTACCTAGGACCTAACTGGGACATTACTCCAAGAGGAGTGAAAGCCATTAGACCATTTTAAACAAAAGGGGGGCATAATAGGACTCGTATTTTTATTTATTTAAGATTTTTTTTTAATACATTTATTTGACAGACAGAGATCACAAGTAGGCAGAGAGGCAGGCAGAGAGAGAGGAGGAAGCAGGCTCCCTGCTGAGCAGAGAGCCCAATGCAGGGCTCAATCCTAGGACCCTGGGATCATGACCTGAGCTGAAGGCAGAGGCTTCAACCCATTGAGCCAGCCAGGTGCCCCAGACTCAAAGTTTTAAAAAGCCCAAGCTGATCAGTGTTTGGAGAATGGGTTCCAGCAGGCAAGACACCACTGCAATCACTAGCCAAGAGATAAAGGAGGCTTGGGTCCTGGCAAGACATGGGTGAACTTGGATTCATTTTGGAGGGATCACCAATATAAGACTTCCTAATGTAGCAGATATTGGGGGTGAGGGAAAGTTTGGGACTGAGGACTTCGATAGTTTGTGAATGGAGTAAATGGAAGTATCATTAACAGAGACTGGGAGACAAGCACATAGTCCTCTCTTCTCAGGACCCTGAATTCAGGAGAGCTTTGACATATAATAGTTCAGCTACATGATTAGTTAACCAGGCTACTAGCGCTAGCCTGGAAACCTAATCAACACTTGCAACACTTTTATCACAAAGCATTAACTAAAAATTCAGAACAGTATCTTACAAATCTTCTCAAACATGGTTTAAAGACACACAACAGTGCTACTTTAACCTTCAGTCCTGACCATTGGCCCACTTGGTTCATCAGGGCCTCCTTCCTGAGCCCAGAACTTAACAATTAACCCAGTGGCTTGACCCAAATGCAATAACCAGGATTTGGATTTGGGCTTTTTCTTTTCTTTGTCTTTTTTAATAATTCTGAGAAGATAGTTAAGGGGAAAGGGTGGGTTGATAAGAGGGGCTGGGAGGACAGAACAGATGCTTTTGCAACACAGCCTTGGAAATAAAGCAACAGAGGCAGAGCAAAGTCAGGACTAGGAAGAAGGTTCATCTGTATCTGCTGCTGGGAAGAAGGGGATACAGGGGTTAGTATGAGCAAAGCAAAGGCTAGAGATCACAGTCTTGGAAAGATGGGACATGGGGCATGAGGATGACAGATAACTGGGTACCAGAAGATCTCTCCATTAGTCATGCACGCACCATGGGGTTGGGGGGAAGGATACGCCAGGGTATTATTTCATGCATTCTGAATCCCTGGAAATAAATGAAAGCTGGAGCTTAGGGTTAAGATTCTATTAGCACGGAAAATCAAGAGAGGCTTTGATTTCTATGCTGTCCAATGCAGGACTTCAGGAGACCAAAGCCCGTATTTAAGTATAAACTGGGCTACATATATCATGAGGTTCATGCATTTTATAAAAATCAAAACAACAAGAGTTACCTGATTAATCCATGGATAATTAGAAGTATAATTAAGCAACTAGCTCTTTTCCCATGCATTCTCTTAATCAAGAGTTCACATGGTCTTGTTTCTATGGAAACGCCTACGTACTACCCTCTGCAACCAATAAAATAGCTACCCCTTTAGCTATTCTGAAACCACTTTCTGGTTGAATTCTGACTTTTCTGCCAGTTTCCCAGCCTCTTAACACTCAAAGGGTCAGGCCCTTTATCACACCAGTTATTTCAAAGAAGTTATCAATCTCCTTGCTAACAGTTGCCATGTTTCAGACATTTTAGTGGTTTTGTGACATGAAATTAAATTCATACCAATACAGATTATTTTTTCCACAACATTTCCTTGAATCCATCTCCACTCATGTATTTACCAACGAAGAAAAACTTAATCATTATAAATGACACCTCGTACCCCCACTGCCAACAATATGCTCCTGGCAGAACTGATAAGACCTGATCCTTCCACCTAAGGACTCTCCCCCAAAAGATATAATGATGGAAGCCTACTTTTGCAATATATTGGCCTCAGGAGTACACATTTTTCAACTTCCAAGAAAGACAATCATAAGCGTTAATTATATAAGTTAATGATGACCATAATGGTAACTATTGTGATCCATTAAATGTTTAGTGAATACCAGACAATTTGCTAAGTCTTTGACATGCTTTGTTTCACTATCATCATAATTGGGAAATCCAATTTCCCATGTTGGAATTGGCCATAACAAAGCACTAATTTACAACTTGTGGTCTGCAAAAAGTCTATCGCAGGGCAGCGGGGCCTGAGCAGACTATTAATGACCCACTCAATTGGCACTTTTTCTAGTAACTTTCAATGCTTGGTCTATCAAAAAAAAAAATGCTTTCAATCATGAGCACTGAGCTAGAGCTTATCTTTCTGAAACCACACAATTTCTACCAGCTAATTCAGGAAGGGATATGGTAGGCTTTGGCTAAGTTACGCAAAGGTAATCGCACCCTCAGATAATTGCACCCCTCAGCATTTCCATGATTCAGACAATTATTTCTCATGCATGCCACACATCCATCACCTGTCGATTGTCCCACTGGTCCATGCACTCTTCATTCTGGAATACCAAGTAAAGGAGAAGAGCTGCTCTGGAATAGTGCCAATTTGCATTACAAAGAAAAGAGAATGAGGTGGACCCTTAGAACAAGTCTTAGAGCTTCTACCGTGAAATATAGGTCACATCCACCCACATTTCACTGGATCAAGGAGGTAGCAAGTGTTCTGAACAAAAATATAATATTGGAACAGGACGGGGGATGGAGAAGGTAGGGAGTAGAAAGGAGTTGAATATTATCTTGACTTCATTTCTCTGAGCATTAGTATCTGGCACTTGCAAAATGAAGCCACTGTGGCCAACGCCGCCTCGTCCCTCACAGGTTTACGCGAAGTCTCCAGGAGTATAATATACACAGAGAGGACTTTGAAAAATCCAGAGCAGTCTGTAAGTAAAAATTATTGTGACTTAATGCTAATTGTAGTACTTTCCATGCTTGGCATATTGCATGATGTCTATGACACCACACTGTGCTTTTCTTCTTCCAAATAACTTTCAACTACAGCAAGAAAAAGTTTGTAAGGCTATTTATGCAGACTCCATATTCAGGATAATGAGTAGCCCCCCCCGCCGATTGCTATACTTTCCCAGACACTGCCTCTCATGTAAGCCAATGTATCAGGAACCATTTAAGACCAACTCATTGAAAATGCCATCGCAGAGATAAAAAGCCTCAGCAGACCAGATTCATAAAACACCAAAATCCAACTACAACTGTTTTCAAAATGGGGAACACTGGTGCTGAGTTGGACAAGGCAAAATGAAACGCTCTCCTCTGAATTGTATCATAGCTGACAAAAGGTCTTATCATCTTCTATTGATTAAGAGTTCCGATAGCTTCTCTATGGCGGTTTCTCCCGCAATCTCTGCAGAGCCGGAGTCTGTAATGCACTGTATCTCTGCTACTACCCTAGGAAGTTAAGGAAATTGAAAGCCTTTTGTGCTTCTTTCTCCACTGAGAACCTAAATAGGCTTTTCAAGATAGCCTGGGCAATGTGTGTAATATTTTGTTTTAATATGCAAGGCAGTCTTGTTCATTGTACATTGTACAATATAGGTCATTTTCACTCCATTTATTCTCAGAGTAAAAAATAACTTGCCCAAAGCAGTTCATAGATACCTAAGGATCTACTTCTCTCTCCACTATGGTAAGACAATAAACTCAGCCTGAGAGTCCCTGGTACCCAGGTGGGCACTTGGTGACCTCTAATCTTGTCTACCAGACCACTGCTGGGCATAGCTCTAATGACAGAGCTGGGGTATGACCATAAACTGTGTTTGACCATAGAAGAATGGGGTAGATATAGATTTCTGCCCACCTAAAACCACTCCCCCCTTCCCATTGCCACAGTCCTAAGTGGTTCAGCTAAAGGACAAAGATCATTTGGTCTCAGGGAAGACAAACCCCTACTCCAGCTCCAAGAATTGAACACAACCCAAACCAGTAACAGTCATCTCATTTCCCTTTCCTAAAAATTGTGCTAGAGGTAAAAAGGATGTCACCCAGATCTGAAAAATATGACAGCAAAAACCGTCTGCATGGGGGAAGCCACAGGGGATTACAGGGAACCTTCTAGGAAGAGCTGTCTTTATACACACAAAGAACCTCACAGAGGAAAAAAAAAAAAAAAAAGAACCTCACAGAGAGAAGGGTTTTTACCCATCCCCCCTTCCTTCCTTGCTTACTTGTGACACTTGTGTTAGGACACCATGCCTAAGGCTATGGCAGTCATCAGCCACCAAAGGAAAATAAGGCCCAGGTCCAATGTGCTGACAATGGCAGAGTGAGAGGAGAGGTGGGCATTAGCTCTAAATGAGGATTCTCACTCCGGTTCGTTCCCTGTGCCTCCCAGTAGATGGCCGGTATTTGACACCTGCTTTACTCCAGAGTTCTAGTCTTAAACCACACATTTGCTCATTTCCTCTCAGTGCTCTCTTCTCTGTGCACAAGCCTACTGGAACTCGTAGGACGTCTCCACGGTGAGAGATAAAGGATGAAGCCTGAGCACATCACTGTTACCCAAGATGGCGCCACAATATGCACCGGCCCAAGACGAGGCACATACACTAGGCTAAAAAGAAATACAACCAAGAAACAGTGACTCAGACCTCGAATCACTCATCATTACCAGTAAGTAAGGCCTCACACACAAAGGACAGATTAACAATCACAAATGACTTCTCATGCAGTTGATTTAAAAAAAAAAAAAAAAGGCGGGGCGCCTGGGTGGCTCAGTGGGTTAAGCCACTGCCTTCGGCTCAGGTCGTGATCTCGGGGTCCTGGGATCGAGTCCCACATCAGGCTCTCTGCTCGGCAGGAGGCCTGCTTCCCTCTCTCTCTCTGCCTGCCTCTCCGTCTACTTGTGATCTCTCTCTGTCAAATAAATAAATAACATCTTTAAAAAAAAAAAAAAAGATTATTTAAAAAAAAAAAAAGGCATCAGTGAGGAATGAAACAGTCCCAGACAACTTGCAAACCAGCAATTTTCTCCAAGATTCTGCTAGGTCTCAAGAGCTGAACGGAGTCAAGAATGGTGGGTGTACTGGTTCTTCCAGGAGGTGAGCCAGGTTCAAATTATTTTGAGGTTCCTTCTGTCATTTTTATAATTGTTCACAGTCTATTCCCAGAGAGAACTGTGAGTAAATTTTTTAGATCATTACCTGGCTTGTAGGATTTTTCCATGGGAAATGAGGAGGAGAATATTCATATTATAAAGTTTTGAAATTAAATTTTCTGACAAAAAACTAAAAACAGCCTAAGATATTTAAAAAAAAAAAAAATAGGGATTAAGGTGAAGTCCTGAAATTAACAGCATTCTGGGGTACCAGGGTGGCTCAGTCGGTTGAGCATCTGACTCTTGATTTCAGCTCAGGTCATAACCTCAGGGTTGTAGGATCGAGCCCTGCACTAGGCTCTGTGCTCTGCAGGAGTCTGCTTGAGATTCCCTCCTCTTCTGCCCCTTCCCCTGTTCACATGCACATGCTAAGATAAATAAACATTCAAGAAATTAATAGTGTTCTTCCTCAAAATTGGCAAACAAGTAATAAGATATTGAAGGATAGATGAGAACCGATTCATAAGCAAAAGGCCAGCTTCATCCTCCCAACCACCTTGTTTCTTTAATCAAGTTTAAATCTACAAAAGTAAGCAAAAGGGGAAATGGAAAAGATCTATTATATTGTATCGTTAATGAGAAACAAAGAAGTAGTGAATAAAGTAAAGTCTTCCTAGGAGAAACCAAAACCACAGGCCATCCAAGTACTGAGCAGTAGTGATGATTAGACACATTTTCCTAACAACTCAAGCAGTCTTTAGTCAAAGCCAAAAAAATTAAGCAAGGACCAATGATAGAAACAGATGGAAAAAAATTTATCATTAACATCATGAACTGTCTTTACCTTGAGAATGCATGAGCCAGCAGAGAACCCAACCAACTGGAAGAGCATGATCAAGGTTTTTCAGCATTCGTCCCATTCCAGACATCTACTTTCCCGAGTTACAGAGCATCAAGTGCAATATACTGTTTGTGGTCATAACAGGAATGACTGGGTCCAACCAGGACATAAACAGCTTTGCCATCACTTTGCCTATTAGAACTTCTCTAAATTGATGAGACATAGCCAGTGAGCTCCTGAATATGGGCGCACTCAGATACTAGGACACTAGAAAAGAGCAGGAGTGTGCAAGGCTCACTCCAAGGTGGAGCACTGAGCTCGGAAAGAGGCATTCACATCAGACACGGGAGCTGTTCTCCTCTCTAGAGTGGAAATAGGATCACCAATGCTTGAAGCCACTAACCCCTATAATGGCACCCGTCCAAGTGCCAAAGTTATGAGTCCATCTGTCATGGTGACTTTTAATAGAGTTTGTGAATTAGCAACGCATGAATCAGTCATTAAGAAGCCCAGCTGAAAAAAAGAATCTGACCTTGGCAGGTGAAGAAGAAGGCAGTTAGGTCAAAGGTAGGATCAAAGCATCATTCAAAAAGAGGATCCACCATGTCGCATTTAGCTGAACTCAGAAAGAAAAATCTACTGAAGACAACAGAAAATTATGTCTTTACAGTTTTGCTAGTGATTGTTAATTACAGTGAAAGCTGAACATGAGATCTGCTACAGCCCTATTGCTTTTGTGGCTTTGCTGTGATTCAGAACAACCTCCAAAGGTCTTGCTTTCACATGCTACTGAGAAGCCTGGAGACAGCAGGAGAACGGCGCACCCTCAAGAGTTGATGTCATTTCTTGCAGGTTCCTGAAAGACCAGAACCAAGTGATGACTTCCAACCATCCACCATGTCTACCAAGAATACATTTTGCGCCGACAACTTTATTAAATAGCTCACTTACCTTCACAGTAAGCAGAATCTCCCTGGACAGAAATGTAACCATTCTTGCACTCACAGGTAGCTTTTGTATTCCAGTTTTTACATTCTGAGTTTTCACCACATTTAGGACCTTCTGCACAAAAGTTATGACCTAAAAGAAGTGAATAAAATTTCATGTCAGAAGAGAACAGAAGACTTGCAAATCCTAAAGTGTGAATTTTCTTCAGTCTATCAGCACCATACATGAACACAGACCTTGGCAATGTGCATGGGTGGTCTAGGAAGGGAGTAGGAGAAGAGGAATGGGAAACTCTGGACTGTCTCGTGCTTGAGATGTTTCTCCTTAAGGGTCAAAGCAGGTTCTTTCTGGAAGGCTTTGATCCATGCAGACCCTGAATCCCTTCTCCTCACTTTCTAACATAACCAGTCTTTTTAAATTGTCTTACCACAAAATTCATGATTCATAGAAAATATACAGAATGAATCCATGTGGATATATAGAACTAATACGACCAGAATATTATCAGTGCCCCTTAATGACACTTCCCCAAAGAGTCCCCCTTCTGGCCATCAAAAATAACTATCCTGAATTTTGTGTTAATCACTCCCTTGCATGTTTTTATAGTTTGGCCAGATATAGGCACTTATTTCTAAATAGATAGATCATTCAGCTTTTGCCCGTTTTGAACTTCCCAAGGAAGAAATGTTATTTTACATATTCTCTATGGTGTTTTTTTTTTCTATTTGTCCCTGATAACACCCATAACCATAGTTCATTCATCAACGCTGTATGATATTCTATAGCAATGAACATGCCGCCATCTGTCCATTATGCTACAGATGGGCACTGGGATGACTTGCAGGTTTTGAATCACAATGCTGCAAGGAACATCCTTGAATGTTTCCCAGGGGCATCATTTTTTTTTAAATACCTTATTTATTCATTTCACAGAGAGAGAGAGATCACAAGTAGGCAGAGAGGCAGGCAGAGACAGGCTCCCTGCTGACCAGAGAGCCCAATGCAGGGCTCGATCCCAGGATGCTGGGATCATGACCTGAGCTGAAGGCAGAGGTTTAACCCACTGAGCCACCCAGGTGCCCCACAGCATCATTTTTAAAGCACGTGTTAAACATTTATTTTCCCAACACTCTTTCTGAATCTCAGACATTCCTTCCAGGATAATTACTTTTCTCCCTAAAATACCCTTTCAACACTCCTTTAGCTCTCCTCCACTTCTAGACAAGGAAAAAGAAGCTCAAACTGACATCTAGCTAGTAAGTGGAGATGCCAGGGTTCTAAAATCAGGTCTGGTGAACTTCAAGGCCCATGTACTTTTTACCGTATTATACATCCTTCTTAGCAAAACTTAGGGATTAATAAGTGAAGGGTTTAACTGTTCCTCAGGACATCAGAGAGTGAAACCAGAGCCATAGGTGAGCTCAGTATCAGATTCAGCCTCACTACCTGCGATCTGCTAACTTCCCCCCTCAAAATCAGAGCAAAAGCTTAACTTGCTGGAAATCTGCAACCTCTGCCATTCAAAAACACTTCTAGGAGGGTTTTAAAGGCTTAAAATAACCATTACAAAAAAAAAGACTTGCTTTTGCTACCAAAGAGGCAATTTTTAGACATCACAGCTCTCACTGCCAGAGAAAATTCCTGGACTTCCTTCCCCATGTCAGAACTGATCAATAATTACGTTGTCACGTTTTGTTGCATTGGGAAGCCTGACTCAAGGTCATACGTGCATCCATTATGATGTGTATTCTTTGTTTCTTCTTTCTCTTTCCAGGAGACTGCAACTGTCCTTTTCCTTCTTTGTGCAATTGACAGGCAGGAAAAAAAAGCCACTCAAACAATGTTGATGTCCCAATGCATCTTTATCAAGCGTATGCCATGTCAATCCACAATGAAGGGGGTTGGGTAAATTGTATTTCAAGAACAGTGAAGGGCCCATGGGACAAACCAACCTTCGTGTCAAATCTACTTTGGTGGGGCCTGACCACTGTGCCAAAAGCCTATGTTTCATTCATTAACCCAGGCCTTCTTTCAAGCAGTACTTAGTCACTGTCCACTTGCCTTTCTGCAGGAGTGAATGATCTTTATTTATGGGGCATCTGCTTCTGTAGATGGAGGCACCACACAAGCTTATGGGAGCAAAATAAAGATGACTGAAATCTGTTCTCTGCACTCAAGGAAAATTACAAGCTAAGATATTACACGCCAGATACACGGGTAGTATAAACAAGCAACCCATGTTAAGTGAGATGTGAAAGGTATAAATAATCAGTGTTTCGGGGAAGCAGAAAACACTTCTAGAGAATGTAAAACTTGACCTTGGGTTCATCACAGATAGAAACATGAGAAGGGGTGAGGAGCAAATCCTACAGAAAGGAAGGGACTCCAACCCGTGAGGAAGAAGGGTGCATCTGGAGAGTGTCAAAGAATCTGCACTAATATAATAATAAAAACATTTATTGATTACATACTATATGCCAGACACTCAAGTGTTTTACATGCATTGGCCCACTTAATTCTATTAACAACCCTATGAAACTGAAATTAATAACTGTATTTTAAAGAGGAGGCAGTCATGGTTTGGAGAAGCTAGTCGTGGTAGGCACACAGAACCCAGGTCTGAGGCCAGGGTTATTTCTCACTAGGCCATTCCACTGCACTCCCCAAAGCAACAAGTTCCTAAGCACTCGACATCCAAAAGATAAAGAAAATCTCCTTTTTGCATGTGTAGATTCAAACAGACCACAATTTACATTTCTTCTCATTCTCAATATATCTCTATTTTCCATGTGGAAATTTCAACCATTTTTAACAAAAAATCCTCACTTTGATCACTCCAACTTCTTCAAGTCAGGGTCTATGTCTGATTCATTTCTCTCAACCAAAGCTTCCCACACAAGGGTAATTGGACGGATGGCTTAGAGATGGATAGACTTACGGCCAGCAGGAAACAGGGGAGGGTAAACTAACGAGTGAATGAACAGACCAATGAATCTACAGTGGCATTTAACGCCTCTACCCTCTGAACCAAGTGGAAGGCAAATGTGACTGGTTTGCTAGTCACCATTTTTCTTTCTTTCAGCATTTTTACTGAGGTGTAATTTACATACCATAAAACTCACCTCTATATAAAGATATGCTTTGATTATTTTTAATAAATTTATACGGTTGTGAAGCCATGACCACAATCCAGGTTTAGGATACTTTCATCACCCCAGCTGGACATCCTCATTCCTTAAACCCCACCCCAGCATCGGAACTGGCTGCCACGTCATAAATCCTCGCTTCTCCACACTTCAGAATCCTTCTAAAGGATTTGTCTTTCTTATCTGATGTGTCTCCAGAGCATGACATTTAGGATACAGATCCTTCCTTTCCTGGATATTTGTCTTTGGTTGCCACCACAATCTCCTCAACAAGTCCTCTAGCTAGCCCCTGGGGTTATTTTTCCTTCAGCTGTTTATCAACAGAGTCTGATGCACGAGACTACTGAAAGTCACCCTCTTTCTTAAATCAAATTTTTTTTTCCAAAATTAGAAACTGTGACTAGATTGTGGAATACACACACACAGCCCAATATTCAAGTTCTTCTACTTGACTTTTTGACGATTTTTAGTAAGTGCCTCGCGCCTCCGGAATTATTCTCCTGTAATAGAGGAATATGGCAAGTTCTTTTAACTAGCACTGGCGCAAACACAGAAAACATCTTTTTTTTTTTTCTTAAAGATTTTATTCATTTGACAGAGAGAGAGAGATCACAAGTAGGCAGAGAGGCAGGCAGAGAGAGAGAGAGAGGGAAGCAGTCTCTCTGCCGAGCAGAAAGCCCGATGTGGGGCTCGATCCCAGGACCCTGAGATCATGACCTGAGCCAAAGGCAGAGGCTTTAACCCACTGAGCCACCCAGGCGCCCCCACAGAAAACATCTTAATTATAGAAACTGCTATTTACTGACTTCTTCCAACACGCCAGGTATAGCGCTAAGCCTCTTGAACACCTTACCTCGCAAAACCCTCCACACTCCAAAAAATCACTGTCATCCTTACATTACACATTAGGAAAATGTGGTTGAGACTTGAACTTTTTTTATCCAAGTTACCGTAGTCAGGAAGAGGCAGAATCATGATTTCATTCTGAAGGTCTTGTGAAGAACACTAAGAAAATAATCCTTCTGCAATTTAAATACTTGGAAGCTTAGTATTTGTCATTAGACAACTAACGATTACACTCGGTGGATTATAACCCATCTATGTCCTATGAAAGGTTTCTAAATGGGTCCACTCAGGACCCAACTGCAGGTTCTGCCAATCCATTCTCTGCAGAAACTGAGTGCAGGGCAATGCTTCCACCCCATTATTTCTGGCCCCTGGTTGATAACATCTACTTTTCCCTAGAAACAATAGTAAAGGCTCAGAGTCCCCTCTAGAGCATGGGAAATAGCACTGACTATCCAGCATATCCCACTTTATAGACTATATCATTAGAGCCAAAAGCCACTGGACAATGCATCTGGATGTGCTCGCAGGCACTCACAGGTCACTGAGCCAGAACCAAACGCTTGATGTTACTTTCCAAATCCATGTTCTCTGGGCTCTTCACATTCATCTTCAGTACCTTTATCCACCTAAACCAGAAAACTAGTAGGAGTCCTCTTTGCCCTGACCCCTCAAATATACTACCCCACCCTCCAGGTTCCTAATATGCCTAAGTCACTTCAAACACTTAAATACCTATCAGGCCAGAGTAAGTGTGATCTGGAACAAAGGAATCTATAAATATGCAGAGAACTACACCATGTTCCTCTAGAGGCAAATATATAGCCAATTTCTCTAACACAACTTAACCTTTAACACTAAACAGAGTTGTGATATTATTAAACTATATGGTACTGTTGCATGTCGTTCTTCACATGCTTATCATGGAATATAAGTTAAAAATATTGTATCAATTTTTATAGAATTTTTTTTTAAAGATTTTCTTTATTTATTTGACAGACAGAGATCACACCTGGCAGAGAGGCAGGCACAGAGAGAGGAGGGAACAGTCTCCCTGCTGAGCAGAGAGCCCGATGCGGGGCTTGATCCCATGACCCTGGGATCATGACCTGAGCTGAAGGCAGAGGCTTTAACCCACTGAGCCACCCAGGCGCCCCTTTATAGAAATTTTTTAAACACATCCACCTGTATCAACTGAAAAACATTTTCTTTTCTAAGTTTTAAAGTTTGAGAGTTCTACCTTTTATTTTTAAACCACAAACCTACCAGCCCAAGCCTAAGTTGCTAATCACCAAAATCACCTCAATTTCCTTACATTAACCAACAAAGCCATCCTGGAAATGAACTCCTGAAGAGCTTTCCAATTAGTCCACATTCAGTACACATAAACACTTGGGGAAAATTTTTGAAACACCATGAAAATGAGACCCTGATACTTCTCAGCAGTGGTGGGGGCAGGGAGTAGAGAGAAGAAATAGAAGCTGCCTGCTCAGGTCAAGTTATGATTTACTTCAACTGTGCAAAACTGGGTAGAGGCTTCATGTTCTCAAATTGGATTGCATACGTTAATTTTATGTTGTAAAAATCTCCTGAACACATCATTTCCTCCTCTACTTCACGTAATAAGAAAAACCCATCCTAATCCAAACTATTATCATCTCTCAAATGGACATGGCCTCATTTGGCTTCCTGTTCCCCTTCTTACCCAGTCTCTAATCCATTTTGCACACAAAGGGATTCTTTTAAAACAGATTGGATCACTTCACTCTTCCCCTTAAAAAAAAAATTTCAAACAGCTTCCATTTTACTGAAGAAAAATACAAAAATCTTTAACTTGGACTTTAGTCAACAAACAAGACTCCCTCTCTCCCTCCATCATTCCTCTCCAGCCTTTTTAGTTCTTCTAGTCTTCCCACCTCTTTCCGGATTCAGTCTTTACAAGCTTGCTCCACCGACTCACAACATGATTACACATCACTGCCAGAGTAATTTCTACTCAGCCTTCAAATCCCAGCTTAAACATAAGCTCTTCAGAGAAGACTTCCTTGTCTCCCAAGTCTGAAGAAAGCCCCATTATTTTCTTCCATACCATCCGATTATTCTTGCTCATAGCAGTAATCACAATTATGTATTTATTTCTGTGTTTACATAATGTTTATCTCATTAGAAGCTCACTTCTTCAAGACAAAGGATGTGAAGTGTGGTCACCTCATGCCTAAGGCAATATGAAATACCTTATAGGCAGTTGAGAAATATTTGTTTAGTTAATGACTAAATCTTCTCAGTCCTCCAAAGCAAGAACTGAGTGTTTTAAAGATAAATACACCAAGGCTCAAAGATGTTAACTACCTCCTCTAATTACACAGCTTGTTGGTGATGGGTGAAATAGGGCTAAAAACCCAAATAGGATTCTAATGCCCCGTCTCTCCACCCCATCCCACATGACTGCCCAGCCAGCATTTTAGTCATCAAGGGACATTCCAGGAATGCTAACCCTGGCCTAAAGAGACCAGGACTCCTCCAGCCATTAGCATTCTCTAGTCCATGACATGTCTTGATCGTTCCAAAAGAACAAACCTTGTTTCTTTCTCCAGGACACATTCCACGGTAGCTTGCCACCTGGATACACCAAGTAAGAAGAAAATTTAACTTAATCCCATGACAGAGTATCACCCCTGAATAAGATAGTAAGGTGGGTGAGACCCACTTGGAGCTTGGCCTCAAATGGTGACCATGAGCAGATACTCAGAGGAAGACACATTCTCTACAGAAATGAGATTCCAGGTCTTATGTGAATGCCTCCTTAATTTTAGTTCCTAGCATAGGCACCATTTATCCATACGACAAGTACCTACTGGGTACCCAGGCACTGTGTGAGGCAAAAAGCAGAGAACAACAACAACAAAAATACCGTGAAAGGCATAACCGTGCTCTCAGTCATCCAACACACATGCAGGAATGACCGACATGCAGTACTGGGTTGTACGGAGATGCTCTGATGGAGAGGAACAAGGTGCTTCAAGAATGTATCCTAGAAAAGGATCCTAATACAAGATCTAAGGCCATGTGAAGGCTGAGTGAGGCTGACTAGACAAAGGGTAGGAGGAGTCCCAAACACATGAAGCAGCATGTGCCCATATCATGTTCAAGGAAATTAGTGAAGCAATAGAAATGCTGAGGTCACACTTCTTAGTTGTGAAGTCTAAAATGTGAACTCCCCTAATGGTCCTGTATCTAGAGTTCTGTTGTCCCTGGAAGACCATAACATTAACAACTTGTTGTCTTTAAAGCCACCAGCCTCATCTGCATATAACAGCCCTACATATTATAATGAGCCGCCACACACACACTGCCACTCTCTAGATCCCACCCTACACCCTTTATAATGATAGCAAAACCATTCATCCATTCTGCCGCATCTCTGGCTTCTACAGCCAATAATGGACAAGCATCTTTATGATTTACTACTCTGACTTCCACAAGGAATCAGTAGGCCACTAGCCTTGCGCAAGATTTGATTTGATTTGATTTGCCCGAAGTTTGATTCCACCGAGAGCACCCTTTCTTGCCCCCAATCTCCTACCCCTAACATGTCCTCCTTCAGGTCAAGCAAGTTGCCTCTGAAATGATGTATCTGGACAATGAAAAAATGCACTCCTAACTTAAATCCCGGAAAGCTTTCCCATCCTTCTGCTTGCCCAACCTTGGAAGTCACCTAGGCACTAAGGTATACGAAGTACAGTATATTCCGTGTCCCTCCCCAAGAGATAACTCCACCCACAGAGTGTGTAGGAGAGATATGGCCCAAAGATCCTTTATGAAAACTCAACACCCGTACGTACTCCACAACCAACACACATACCATAGAAGCCTGGGCCCTTTGCGGTAAGGACATTCCTCTCCCTCCTTGTTGACAGGGTTAGGCCTATAGGATGAGCCCAGTAGAGACTGAGCTCTGGACTCTCCTAGATTCTCTCTTAGATAGCAATCCATCTCTTTGACAGTAGTCTACACTTAAGGGTCTCCATATCCAAAGCAGCCTGCCCTTAGTTTCAGATCTTCTCTCTGAGACAATGTGTCTCCTTCTAGAGGCTCCGTGGGCCCTGATACACTACAGCACTTTCACGGCCAATGACATCACCGATGTCCGGAGACTGTACTCATCTCCAAATGCCCTCCACTCCCAGCCTCAACAGTTGAGCAGAGAGCCCTGTCTTTCCAGCCCACCTCAGCCCATGGCTGCTGGGAGGGTGATCAGATTCCAGCTCTCAGTATGCACAGGACCTGCCCCAGCTGCTAACTGCCAGTTTCTCTACATAGGCACTAGATAATATACTCATTAAGTGCCTCTTTCCCAGGCCTCTTTTAGTCTCAAATACCCTGAAAACCCTCTCTCTAAAACCATGTCAATTACAAATTCTGATGGAGACTAGAATGATGAGGAAGACTAGGGGGGAAAAATCATACAATGCCAAAAGTCTTCAGAGGACTTAATTGAAGGGCATAAAATCTTAAATAGAACAAATAATCTCAACTCATTTCAGTCCAGGCCAGATGACAAGGCAAGTGAGCATGAATTAAAATTACAGATAAACACACTGGGAACAGATGTTGACAAGAACTTTTTTCCCCAACATCGAAAGTCTTAAACACGCAGTGGAAAACCCTCCAAAGTCACTAGCGACACTGAAGCTACAATTAGAGTCAATTATGAGGAGTGTGTCAAGAATTCAGGAACGGGCCAAATGATCGGTGTGTTTTCCTGGAGCACCTTGGAGGACGCGTGGTCAAGACGGTTGGCTTTTCGCCCCCCTTTAATGGAGCCCAGTGACGATTCATGAGCAGTCTTGTTCTTCTGGGGCTACATTCACACTTTCATTACTTCTTCCCAAGCAGGAGCATAGATATCACTCCAGTGCCCACTCCCCCTTTTCGCCTCACACTTTAAGTGGTCAGGCTCCCGCTACAGCCATTGCCTTAACATAATGATGAAGGTAAGCGAATTGCACGCTGTTGGCACAAACTATCCTGAGGCAGCAGAGAGAAACCTCAGCGGGGATTAGGGATATTCTGGATGTTACTGGTGGTGATGGGTACCCTGGGCTCCAGGGTACCCTGGGCTCCAGCAACTGCAGAATGGCGTCCTCCTGCCAACGTCTATCACTGTTCTTTGGGCTTTTGTCTTCCCTAACTGTCCTTTAGTCCCTTCCTTAGGGACACCCTGGCTGCACCAACTGCCCTGTGGATTTAACCACCAGTTCACCTGATTACCTTCATTTCTCTTTAAAGGGCAGAGGAATTAGTTACAGCATTTGGTATGACCCAAGAGTCAAAGAAACAAGGTGCCCAAGGCTGTAGTCTGGACATCAGCTCTGTTGAGACAGTGAATGCCATAAGTCTGGCAGAATCTGTTATTCTTAACTCTGTGGTCTTAGTTTTAATTCCTACGAAGAGAAAAACTCAGGAGAAATCTTAATCTCTCTCTCCTTGATTAGTCATGGGGGAGAGGGAGGCAATGGCAAACTGTATAACTGCCTAAGAAAATGTGCATGACTCAACAAAAATTCGTTTTAGAATTAAGGCAATGAGCTATAACTCAGCAAAATGGGTTGAACGTAATTTTGTATAAGAAATACACCGAGCCAACAACATAGCTGGTACTAAAAATCATTTCCTTCCAAGTCACAGACAGGACAGTGACAGAATTATTCCATGTGGTCAGAATGTTTCTCCATCTACCTCATTTCCTACACTTAAAGAATTCATAAGATACAATCACTGAAACGTTTAAAAAAAAAAAATGAGCACTTTCTGAATATTTTATGGCCAGCCAACTAGGGTGGAAAGCAAGAAGCACTTTCTTCACTGTCTTACATTCCCAGTCTAAACCTCCTTGGGTCGGATGGCTCGATGGAGTCCTAATGAAAATAAACCCCAGAGGGCGCCTGGGTGGCTCAGTGGGTTAAGCCTCTGCCTTCAGCTCAGGTCATGATCTCAGGGTTCTGGGATCAAGTCTCACATCGGGCTCTCTGCTCCGCAGGGAGCCTGCTTCCTCCTCTCTCTCTTTCTGCCTGCCTCTCTGCCTACTTGTGATCTCTGTCAAATAAATAAATAAAATCTTAAAAAAAAAAAGAAAAGAAAAGAAACCCCAGAAAACATCCATTCCCTAAGCAGGCCCGAAGGAAGCTGTGATCCGGACTTCTAAGGAATGATACGCTCTCATGGGGTGATTTCCCTCAGACTAATGACCTGACATTCACAGTAAGACAGACAGAGATGATAAATATGCTAATTAAAGGCCCTCCATGCAGGTATTGAGCAAGGCTATAGCTGCTTGGGTTTCTGTAATCAATAACAGCTGGGTGTCAGAAGCCACACAGCTGAAGTCACACCGCGGTGCTCATCCCCGAAACACGCATCTCGGGTCATCAGGGGCCGCCTCTCTGCTCACTTACTGCCTGCCAGTAGTAGGCAATCTCAATCCACAAAGCAAATGGTACAGCCTCTCCATACGCAGGCTAAAAATTACTTTACATAGAAATTGAGTGTATGTCACCTTTTCATTACTTTCTGTTTTACAGAGGGGAAGCTGGAGGGGGAAGGGAGGATTGAATAACAGGCTTTCGAAAAGGCCCAGTGGGCTTTCCAGGTCTTGTCAGAACAGAAATGAACCAACCCCTCCTCTTCTTGCAAGATGCAGAAAACATCAACACAGAGGAAAAGGTAGAAGAGACAGCTAGAAGTCCAAGGTGAGCAATATTTCCCATGATATTATGAAAGATTATGATGCTACTTCTGAAGATCCTCTTGGGAAATCGTTGGAATTAAGAGATCTGGAATTGGGACACCTGGGTGGCTCAGTGGGTTAAGCCTCTGCCTTCAGCTCAGGTCATGATCTCAGGGTCCTGGGATCGAGCCCCGAGTCGGGCTCTCTGCTCAGCAGGGAGCCTGCTTCCTCCTGTCCCTCTGCCTGCCTCTCTGCCTACTGCTCTCCATCAAATAAATGAATAAAATCTTTAAAAAGAGAGAGAGAGGGGGATCTGGAATTAAGTTCATGGAGAGCATAGTTTGAGACAACACACCTTGGAGCTCACCTGAGTTGCCTTTTTGTCAATCTTCATTTAAGTTCTGCATTTCCAGAATGAAGAGACTAACCCACTGCACAGGGAAAAAGAAAAAAAAAAAAAATTCTCCTTTCCTTTTCTGACTGTCTGCTCGCCAGAGCAAGCGCCAGCATGTGAACAAGGGGGCTGGACATTCTGGGCTCTGCTCTGGGGCAACAGAAGGGATGGTAACAACAGTAAATGGGGCTGAAAAGGCCTCTGTCTACAATAATGCTTCCTCTATTCCAGGGTCTGAACTCTGAGTTGGGAGTAAATCAGAGAACCCATATACCTGAATGGTTTAATTCAACCCATTCCCCAGGAGAAGGCCCTCCTTATCGTATCTTTCCTGAAGACACTGTCTTGTTCCTGTTGAAAGTGTAGAGGTGTCAAAGAGAATAACCAACCCTCTTGGATACAGACACTTCCAAAAGAACTGTCAGCAGCCGCCTCCCAACACAGCTGGTAGTTTCCTGCCAAAGAAGGAATCAGGAGAAAGAAGAAAATCCTCAGCTTCACAAACTGGTCCTAGCTATAATCTAATCTAGGAAGTTTTACTCCTACCTCCCACTTTTCCCTCCAAGCTGTGTCAAGGTTTGCTAAAAGCCACCAGGTTGCAGCAGTGGGACCCTGAATCAATCTGTTTTCAGTGAGAGATCCCACCTCTCAGTGTCTGCAGTGGTAGAGATGTGCACGCATTCTGGAGAAGAATTAGCAGAAGCAGTGACACCAAGTCTATTGTAAACTGGGTCAGAGCAGCAAAATTCCTCTTGAGTTTCGGTGGGATAATCAATGATTCTGCTCTAATGAAACCATAAATCAGGAAGGATTTACATAAACTGAGTCTCACTTGGCACCTTCACAAATAGCAAGTGATGGATTTTGCATTAAATTATTAGACCTACCTTACAGCCCTATGGTGGTTACTAATAAATGCATCCCTCTGGAAGTCCCAGTCAATCTTTACATGTTTCTACAACATCTCAGGGGCTAAGATGCTTGTAGCCAAAAGGCAGATGGATCGGGGAAGATATTCTGACGGCATGGTTAGCCATTCTTGGCTATCAACATACTAAGAAGCCCTAGGAATGTTTTTTAAGATTTTTTTATTTATTTGACAGAGAGAGAGCCATCAAGAGAGGGAATACAAGCAGGGGGAGTGGGAGAGGGAGAAGCAGGCTTCCCGCTGAGCAGGGATCCCAATGCGGGGCTCAATCCCATGACCCTGAGATCATGACCTGAGCCAAAGGCAGACACTTAATGACTGAGCCACCCAGGCACCCCTGTCCTAGAAATTTTTACCAAATGTAGCTGTCTCATGACCAAGCAGAGAAACCACCACAGAAGCTGAACACTCCATGATAAAACATAGAACATTCCTACACATCCAAGGATGCTAGAGGAGGAGGTCAACAAATTATGGGCTGCTACCTCCTCTTGTAAATGAAACTGTATTCTAATTCACCTATTGTCTCATTCACCTATTGTCTCAGTTACTTTGGCCAAACAACTGAGTTGAGTTGTTGCAACAGAAACCTTCTGGCGCACAAAGCCAAAAATACTTACTTTGTGGTCCTTGACAGAAAATATCTGCCAACCCTCGTGCTAGAGAAAAGACAGAACAAAGTGAAATATGGAGTGACCTAAGCTAAACCACTATGGTCTAGAAGATTTAAGGGAGAGCCAGGAAGGACCCAACTCCGTAAGTATTTGAGAATGTGGAAAAGGATGTGCAGTGGGTACAACTTCTACATAACAGAGGGGAGTTTGACTGGATTTGTTCCATAAGATTTTGAATCAATTTTAGCTCCTCCCCGTCCACATAATTCTACCACGTTGAGTCCTTTCAAAGAGGAAAGGTTATGTGATCTGGGGTTTGAAGACGACAAAATGTGGGAAAAAAGAAAAGTCCAGGAAAAGGAAGCAAAACAATTTCTGCCAGAGAATGAATTAGCAGTTAGGTGTTACTTAGCTAAAGCTTTTTTTTTTTTTTTCTTTTTTCTTGCATGAAGTTGCATGTAATTCTCTGAGAAAAGATTCACTATAGGTCTCTGTCAGATACAGAAATTGGTTCACAGAAAGGGCTAAACAGTATGCCTAGCAATGCCACTCATGAGAAAAATCTAATAATGATGAGGGTTATAATAACCTTCATTGCAGGGACTATCATTCTTCTTACAGGAACTGTCACTTACGGAACACTTATCACATGCTAGGCATGATACTAGGTACTTGGGCATTTTCCCGTTTAACCCTCCCGGCAGGCCTGAGTAGTAAGACTATCATTACCCTCAGATTATAACTGAGGCACCTACGGCTGAGAAAGGTAACTAGGATACACAAGCTTCGAGGTAGCAGAGCAGAGCGGAACCCCTGTTACAACCTTCACACTATGCATTAAACCCTCATGCACCCCACCCTCATCCCACCCACAGCCCCACCAGCAAGCCCCCCTTACCTCTACAGACACTGCAGCACTGATTCTCTGGGAGAATGTGGTCCTTTTCGGAGCAGTTCAAAGGAGGGCACGCTTCTGTGATTTTTACTAAAACTCCATCCTGGAAGCCAAATCATTGGGAAACAAAACAATGTTCATATTTTTTAGTTGAGGATACAAATCTATAAGACGCGCTGTCAACAGCCTGCAGTGATAACAAGCTTCAGTAATTAACAGCACTCCCAGGAATTCCACAATAATGACAAAGTCGCAGATGAAACTGATGAGACTCCTGGCAGAGAAAGCATCTTTTTCTAGGTCTAAACAGCCTCAACTTCAACCAGTAATCTTGGGGCAAGTTCTGTGCAGCAGAAAGTCACTAACAGTGGTACGCTGCTAAGATAACAATGGGCTGTTGGACGGGGAGCCCTAATTTGTAGGGTTTGTGGATTCCTGTGGTACGAACATTCTGATGATGACCAATTTAGAATCACCAACATGGTATCCCTGAACAGAGCAAGGAAGTTATATAAAATGAGCGCTCATGAGCTTCTAGGAGCCAGCTTTAGCACTCAAGGATCACACGCACTGTGAACCCAAAGCTACGCGGCATGTCTTCCTTGTGCTTGGCGAGTCCCTAGCTAGAGTGCAGGAAGAAAGGACAATCTCAGCTAAAAGCCCTAAAACAGTACGGTAAGTACTAAAAAAATGTTCTATAATTAAGGTATATAATGTGTCGTCAGAGAATCATGCTACCCAGGTAGGGAGAAATGATAAAGAAGATGGCACATTTGAATAACAGTATAAGGAAGAAGAGACTTCCCTAGCAGACAAAACAGGAAAGAGCCAAATTATCCAAGTATGAATGACCGGAGTGAGGGTTAGAGGAGCACTAGATTTTTCGCTGTATGGTAGTAAAATTGCTTACAATAAAATTTTAAATATTCACCTGGTGAATCTTTATGACCTCATTCACCAAAGGTCTTTTTGGTGACATCACTAGCATCTGTGTTCAGTTTTATTCTGAATTCTAAAAATTAGACCATTAATTAGTATTTAAAAAGGGTTTGAGAGTATTTTATCTAAAATATTGAGTTTTTCTCTCCTATTCCTAAGAAGCTGTTTAAGTCAACTAAGACTCAAGCTTGAAAAGGAGTCTCATTTAAGGTGAAAAGATACTTTTTAACATAGATGGGGGAAGAGGAGGGAGCTGGACAGCCAGGAAGGACGGGGAAGAGACAGTTTCCCATTTCTGAGAGGCTACCTTTCCTGTGGACCATGGGACAGGAACTCCCACTTCACCAGGCACATCCATTCCTAATTAGGAACATCAACAATGATGAGCATACCAATTTGATTTCTAACGACTCATCATTTGGATAATTTGCACCATGGCTTCCTCCCCTTTCTTGTCATTTTCAGCCTGACAGTCCTGCCTCTGACATTCCTTGTAGTGTCTTTTCATCCTCCTTGTTCTTGGTTTCCTGATCGGATCCAAGTTACCCAGATCTCTTGCTTTTCTCTTATCTTAAAACTGGCCCCAAGATGAGAATGTAGCCTGCTAGGCATGTCGAGTCTCCTTCACAGCTAACGGTCCCTTCTCACCGCTCAATCCAGGCCACATTTGGGCGCCATCCAGCCTCAAGAGTTGGCACCAGTCCTCAGCTACTATGCCTGTCAGTTGTACCTCAGTTTCTGCAACAGGGACTCAAACCAATCATTACAAACCCATGGACATTAATAATCTTATCATCTGTAGCATAAGCTTTAATGCAGAGGAAAACAGAATGCTTACTCACCATTAATGCCTCTACCTCTATCTGTCAAATTAATGTATTATCTCCTGCCTCCTTGCATAAGTAAGAGTGATGGACACTGATGTATCCCGTTTAGGAGAGCCGTGTGCCCATTCCCCAGCTTCAGAATGTTTTGCTGCTAATGGCTCATCCTTGCCACCCTCAGATGGCACTCCTCGGACACTGGAGCCCCTCTGCCATGCAGAGAGCAGAGACAGTTACCCCCAAGTTCTACATCCCCAACATCATAACCAAAGCCAGGGACTGACGGGCATGGAAGGCTCTTTACCTCGAGGGGAGCCCATAGCTGGGGTGTAATTTACACTCCAACACCCCTACTGGAACCAGGCTATGTGAGGCCTTTCACCTAAAATCCCATCCTTGCTTGGTTCCTTCCCTTTCCCCATCCTGCATCCTCCAACACCCTTACTGGTTGCTCCTGAGAGCACTACTTTAATGGATCATTTGTACTGAAATCCTTACTGTAGGGTCTGCTTTTCGGGGAACCCAAACCAAGATGGTAAGCTACATTTCATCCTGGCTGTCAAAAATTAAACTGCTAATGCTTATCTCTAGATGGGGAGATTCTGGAGCAATTCCCTTTCTCTTCCTTGTACTTGTTCCTCTATACTCATGATTTTGGCATCTGGAGTATGTATTTGCTTTTGTTAAAAGAAATATTTAAAATAGTAGGGAGACTTTTTTAAAAAAAATAATCACTCAGAGAAGTTGTTGGTTTTTTTTTTTAATGAAAAGGGTTTGCCTTGACTGCTGATTAAATCAGACAATTCTAATCAACCTTTAACATATTTAATGAGCAAGATCATAATTTCAAATGTTTCAATAGAGACAAACCCCTTTGCATGATTTTGAAAATAATACGAACTGTGATTACAGTAACATAAGTGCCTCTACATCCATTTAGTCCAGCCCCATAATTAGGCACAAAACCTTTTTTAACTTTATTTTCAAAATTATTTCTGGTAAGAAGTACCTGGTAATTAACATTTTTAAATCCTCCTGATTAGAGTACATTATTTTATGACCCCCTAGAACTCTGTGTTGGGGGAAAATACAATATTTCCTTTCTTTCTCATTTAGGGTGACAGTCTCTGTCATTGGTTAAATATAAACACTTTCAAGTTCTTTACTAATCACTGTGCTTCAACCTGAAATTCCAATAACACAAAAACTCACATCATTAAGTCAAAAAATTGTCACTAACGAATTGTTGCAGGGCAGCAATAATTGAACAAAACTGATCAAGACTACTAAAAGAGTTTATTCATCTTGGTTAAAAAAAACAAACAAACAGTATCTTAACTTCTAAAAACACTTGGTAAAAATATTTGAAACAAGAGTTTGTTTCTTGTTCTTCACATGCTTTATCTCATCGAATCCACCCAACATCCTAGGTGGTCATGTGCTGGCCCTAGGTTGGAGAACCGCCCCACCCCCTCACCACCACCAGCTCTCCCTGTGCCCAAGTCCAGTGGCCCGCCTTGTTGACAGAGATCACAGAGCCCTCTCTGCCACACCTTCCCTGCCTCTGCCATGGACTGAGGAGCTCCTACGCACAGCATCTGCTGATGCAGAAAGACCACCGTACCTCCATCCCCACCAGACTGTCTGGAGCAAGAAAATCTCTGCCATTCCCAGTGGTAGACAAGAAAGGGGGGATGGGAAATACAACAGGAAAGTCAAAGGGAGTTAACCCCCCGGGGGGAAATTCTAGCCAGTGAGAGACAGGAAACAGCTAACAGCCTTTCCTCCACCCAACTCCCCTACCACCACAGCCCCAATAAAGAATCGTATTCAAGTTCCTCCAGATCGTCTTCAGGTCTCTAAATGCCTCATTCTCCTCCATCCTTGAAAGAAATTCCTTTCTTTTCCTCAGGGATGTGATGAAAGGCAAATGAAATGGTGTAGTTACAACCACATCCAAAGATGGGCTATTCTGAGGCCCAAGTCGTTCCTGTCCGTCTCTCTGGAAATGCCCCACAAAACCAGCTCCGCTTCCTCATAGGACTGTGGCTTCCCTGTAATGCACCACCTCACACGCATGCTCCCTCCTTCCCTTCTTTCCCTCTGTCTCTCACTCTTCCACTCCAAGGATGGCCCCTCACCCCAGTAACTGCACGGCTAGCTCCCACACTTTGTTCAAACAGTACCTCTGCAGAAAGGCCTTCCCAGACCACCCACACCCACCCAAAAGCTCTCTCTCTCTTCAGTCTCTGTAATTTTTATAGGATTTGCCATTATATTACACATTGTTTCTTTTATTATCTGTCTCCCCCACTAGACTACAAGTTCTATAAACGCAGGGACTTGTTTGTGTTCGCCGTTACATACCTAGAATAGTACCAGGCTAGAACGGAGCAGTTGATCAAGGTATGTTAGCTGAATGATGACTGAAGATCTCTGCTTCTACACATCTTACTCCAAGAAATAGATGGGGGGGGGCAGGCAGGGGAAAGGCATTTTCTCACAATCTTTAAGACACTTGGGAGTAGAGAGAGCCCCTCCCAGAGCTGGCATCACAAAGTGATTTCCCCAAAATCAATTCAAAACCCTCTCCCAGGGCCACCTGCCAAGCTCCCTGTCTCCTAGTAACTGCTGGCTCCCTTCACCTTCTCACGTCCTTCAGAAGCTATCCCCAGGTACCTGATCCACAGCTGACCAGAAGCTAGCAGAGTGAGGACGGGAGGGTGAGACCTTCCCATCCTGGACAGCAGCACCACCCTCCCCCACCCCCACTGAGTCCTTCCCCTTAGGGACCCACTCAGGCCAACTGCAGATCCCTAGCAAAGCCCATCTATCTATGTGGTAACCGCCACTCCAACGCGGGATGGGGTCCTCAGACGGAAACTTACTCTGCATTCCTGGCAGCTCCTTGCTAAAATCCGCTGGCCTTCTGCAAGGACTTTGCCTCCATAGATACATTTTGCTGTAACAAAAACAGAAAAACGGGTCAGTCACACTATGCAACTAACTGACCCCAGAGGTGTCATCCAGCTTCAGTAAATTCTAAACAGTAAGAATCTCTCTGCAGGGTGCCTGGCTGGCTCAGCTGGTGGACCATGCAACTCTTGAACTCAGGGTCAACAGTCTGAGCCCCACACTGGGTGTGGCACCTACTTTAAAAAAAAAAAATCTTTGGCTGGAGTAAGACATGAGGAGAGGACTGCTGTAAGGACAACTGTCAGGTCTGCGTCAAATGGTCATCTTCACTATGTCTGCCACCAGTCTGTCACTCTGAGGATATACAGCTATTTCAATGTCACTGCTACAGGAACCAGAAAATGAACTGATGTGGTCAGAAGTGAAAACGAGGAAGCAGCAGTGGTCATCTCTGTGGAGCGCAATAGTGGTACCTTTGATTCTTACACTCTAAGCCATAAAATGAATGAGTAAGTAAAAGGGGACTTCTATGTTCAATCATCAGAACCTGAGCCCTGATGCAGAAGGACACCGTTTTTCTTTCCTCTTGTGATCGTGGGAAATGCATGCCCTTATACTCTATGTTCCCACTAAGTTCAAAAACCATTGAGAAATACAAGCCAAACCAGTCTATTTATCAATGCCCTAGAGAGACTGTCTTTGGAAAGGTGAGCCTAGCAGGCTACTAGAGAAGGCATGAAGCAGAGGCAGGCCTTGCAGAAAAGGTAAAAAACATAAATGGAACTCGCCCCCCATTCAATTGGAGGTTGGAGAACCGCCCCACCCCGTCACCAATCGAGAGTCCTCAATTCAACTTGCTGACTCTCTTTTAAACAAGTGCAGAATATGTTAATTTGATCTGACCCTACTGGGTCTCCAGCCACATCAACAGGAATGGGGAACTAAGGGCCTGATTACTCCTTCTGCACGGATGAGGCACCTTCTACCCTAGCCTTCAGGCGAAGCAGCAGACATGCATGCTACAGCATCTCTACCACTCACTCTGCATCTTCTAAAAACAACCTTAGCTCTTAGAGTTTCTATTTCTGCATTTGTTAAAAACAAGTTAATTTGGTAGTTTCCTAGTTCTATAAGCTTCCAGCTCTCATGGAACACTGAAGTATCCACAGACCTCAGCAATCAACTTCTCCAACATCCTCTTGTTAGCCACAGGAAGAAGAAATCCCCGAGATTTCGTATACTTAACATCATGATCCCATAGTGGATGCGGTGATGTGCCACCCAGCTCCCCCTGGATGGCCAAAGGACTCATTCGTGCAGCTACTGGGGAAACTGATGAAGACCAGCTCAGCTGAACAGTGATCTAGGATTTGCCCTTGTTTGAAGCCAGCCCCCTCATCCAAGGTCAAATGCTCTCCCTAGGCTAGCCCTATACAGTGAGTGGTTGGTAAAGGAGGGCAAAGTCCTGGCCCCTTGCCCCAACTAGGGATCCTTCTGAAAAGTCATTCTGGCTCCAGAACTCCCTGGAGGAATGACTGAAGCGTTTTGGTAACTGTACTGCAGTTCAACCTCTTATTTGCCTGATTCTGCTTGCTTCAGGATCTCTCTCTACCCTAGAACTGGTCCTGACAGGTCCTTCCTAATAAAGGACAAGGAAATATTTCAGAGTCTGCTTCCTCTTGGAAAATGACCTGTAAAAACCCATGCCCAACTGGAATCTGTTCCATTCTAGTGTCTCCTTTCCTAAATGGCACTGTTATCTACCCCAGCACCCACACCCTACCACCTGGGGTCCTTTAAACCTCTCCCTCTTACTCAACCTGATGCCCAATCAGTATCCAAATCATAACATTGCGCCCTCCTTAAGTTTCTCAAGTTAATCTACTTTTGTCTATTCCCTACCACCTGCAACTATCTTTATTCCTTCCTCTTGAGGACCCAGAATCTCCTGCCCTTTCTCCCTTGTTCTGGTCTCAATCTTATTCAGTTCTTCCCCATACAATAGTCAGACATATTTTGCTCATTACAAACATGAGGCCATGCTTTAAAATCCTCATGGGTCACTGACGCCCTGAGAATATAGTCCCAGTTCCTTAATGCAGCAAAGCCATTCAGGTAGCTCTTCCTTCTCTCTCAAGCTTCACAGCTCATCAATTCCTCTGTATTAATTCCCCACTCTCCCAACCCCCCCACAAACATTCAACATCCACGGATACCCCAGCCATGCCTTCTCCTTTGCATCTGGGATCTGCACATACTATCATCTTCTCCAAGAACAGGCAGCCTTGTCAGCCTTCTCCTGGCAACGCCCCATCCTCTATACCCATCAGTTTCAACATAAGCCTGACCTCCAGCAAGCTCTTCCTGACTTCCAGCACTGGTGCACTGCCCTCACTTTGTGCTTCCACAATCTCTGGATCTAGCCCTGAAACCTCACATTCTCTCTCTGTTGCCCAATTCATTATACACCTCTCCTGCTAGCTATAACCTCCGTGAGGGCAGGGTCTGAGTCTATTTCATCATTTCATCTCCAGCCACAAGATCAGCAACCCTCTGGGCTTAGTAACAGTAATTTTAGCATTGATGTGCTTGTAGTTGGTTGTGAAAACCAGTCAAAAGTTCTGATTCCCAAATAAGAGTCCCTTCTGCTATTTAATGCAGTTTCAAACATTAAAAGCAGCCATCAAGAGTTTCAGACCAAAAGCAGCAACAGAAAGTAGAGAATTTTCTATATCAGCCCCTCCTTCCTTCCTTGAAAAAGTGACCCATGACCATCTTATATGCCTCAGTTTTCTTGATCATCAGCTGACCATGACTCATTGGTCCTAATGATGACACAGATTCCCCTGCATACCCACATGGGGAGACCACACATCCTCCAGGAGCCTGGAATTCCTGTCCAATCAACTTCCACACTCCTAAACACAGCTGCTACCAACTTGGCAAGAAGGCTTGTTCCAGAGTGACAGCTCTGCTAAGCACACTGCTGTCAAATCTGCCATCTGCTTCCTGGCCCAGGCTCGGAAGCAAAGAAATCGACTTTTCTCCCTCATTTTGCCCCTTGTCCCCCACAGAATGGTATGAACCCATTTGCTCCCCTGTTTTAAGAAATTTGCCTGATTCCTCTCCTCTGGTACGAGTTCTGGAGGAGTCTGTCTGGAGATAGCAAGCCTTACTGTCTACATTCACGCCACACACAGAGGGAAACATCCCTCAAATTCACCAGTCTTGTATAAAAATCCATGTCCACCGAACTTTACGTCCTCACGTAGCACGGTGCTCGGGGGGGCTATGAATGACATCGACATCACGCCGCATGCCTCGGCCATTTGCACTGGTGTGAGATGTAGACATGATCACAATACCAACTCGCAATGACTGATCTTGGGCCAGCTTTCAGGATCACCAGTGTAGGTCACAAGAACACCCCTTGCTTTCTCTTTTTTCCAACCCACTTCTCCGACCGTACCCCTCCTTTTCTGTCACTGCCCTCCATACGCCTGACATCAATCCTCATTATCCCACCTCTTGATCTATAGCCAAAAGGCTTATTTTTGATGTCTGAGGAAATTCAAGCATAAGGTGAGTCAGGCTCCAGTGCCTTTGGCTGGGGCATTTGGGACTCCATTCCAACAGCTTTCAGTAGGAGTAGAAATGTAAATGCATACCTGAAGCCCTTCATATCACACTGGGGACATGCCAGCTAGAATATTTCACAGTGTACGACCATAAAATTGAAACCTGGCACCAACACGCACTTCTCTGTGATATCAGAAACCAATGTCCTGAGGGTTTTGAGAAATAGTTATCCAGATGCATCTCTGTCCACCCACAGACATGGGGCCCTTCCAATTTGGACCGGAGTTCTCCAGTGCGATGACTGGACACTTTTGCCATCTGGGCGCACGCTGAATAAACAATTTGGCAGCCCTGTCAGATACAGACATTAGGCTGCTCTGTCTTTATTTAAGTATGTGTACCCTACACACACTCCAGCCATTCCGTGGCAATCAGTGGGCTAGAATATCAAAACCAGCCCTCTGAACTGCACTGTAAAGGAGACGGGCAGATCAGGAAGGCTAACACCCAGGAATCCTCCCCGCCTCAGTGAGCTCATTCACAGATCTGGCTCCAGATACCGCCTCTCTGAGCAAGATGCCCGCATCGTGCTGAGTGTCCCTCCAGCATCTCTGGCTCACACATGCCCAACAGAACGTTATCACGCCCTGCACTACTTCCTCCACCTGTCTTAGTTCTGTTAATCACACTAGGAGTCTCCTACGGGCTCTAGTTCAAAACCTGGCAACTTCTCCCTTACAGATGCTCCACCCCTGATTCATCTGTCTCTTACAAAAAAAAAAAAAAAAAAAGTTATGGAGGACCTACCGTGTGCCAGGCCTTTGGGCCATCACTCTCATCCATCCCTTCCTTTTTACCTCTCCAGGCAGTGGAGGCCTGTCGGTCTCATCTCCTCTACCTGGAACATGTCTGAAGCCCATACCCAGCCACCCTGCTTCTGGCTCTCCCAATGCAGCAGCCTTGGTAAAGCACTCTGATTATGCCCCCAACCCTTTCCTCGAATCTTGCTTTTGACTACAAAGTCAATGCGATGTCTGCTTCCTTGACTTTTGCATGTATGAGTCTATCAGGTGTGTTCCCGCCTACCTTGTCAACGTGGCAAACTTCTATTTATTTAACAAACAGCCTACTCAACTGTTACTTACCCTGTGACGTTTTCCTCATACGCACCCGGTTCTGATGGAGTAAATCGCTCCCTTCTCTATGCTACCTCTGCTTCTTGCTCAACAAGCACATTCCACAATACTCTGCTGTAATGTGGGGGTGCATCCATCACCCTAGACCGCAGTGGGGACAGGAGATGGGTTAAGAGCACCAGCTCTGGAGCCAGAGACCGCCTGGGTTTTATTTTGGCTCCACCAAGGCTGAGAGACCTTGGGTAAGTTACATCTCTGTGCTTCAATTCCTAACCCATAAAATGGGGGTAACAGTGGGGACTGCGTTCGGGTCACCGGAAGGGCTAAATACAGCACCTGACATAGAACAAATTTTCCACATGTGCACACAGTTGTACCCAGAGGGAAGGACAATGTTGGGAGAGGAACCGGAGTATGAATGACTGCATGAATTCAAAGGAATACGATTGTCCTTCCATATCCCACACCCACCTTCACAGATTCCTGCTTCTCGCCTACCGAAACCCTGTTACCAAACAGAATATCTCCTTTCCCTCTACCATCTTTTTTCCCATGCAAGTGCGGTGTTGCAGAGCTGAAGACTGCCTGTCCATCATCCTCTCTCTCCCCTCCCCACGCTCTACGGTAGTTCTCAAGTCAGTCTACCGGAAGATAGCCTGCAGCACACCGCTGTTCAGAGATGCTGGGTTGGTGGGGGGGGGGCTGGGAATAAATTCCTGGACCATCATGTCCACAACTGAGGAATCTAGAAGGCTCTCCTGAGAGAGAAGACCATCGTAGTATCCGACCTGAAAACCTCCATAACGAAAGCTGCCCTATTCGTGGAGACTGCATGAGTGTCTGGGCCTTTTGATCAAAACACAAGGACAAAGCTCTTTTTCCAAGCAAAGAACTAAGACATAAACACTTAGACCAAATTCTTTCTCCTATTCCCAAACAAACGCCCCCACCTTTAAGTGCTGCAGGTCCTGAGGCCATGAGAAGTGCGTCGACACTGATGAAGTCAGCCGGCAAAACCATTTGCTTTTATGTATAGCTCCTTCTGCCTGAGCTGGATCAATACCTTTTCTCAGAGTTTCCAGAGCACTGGTCCACCCAAACCCAAACAGAAGCTTAGGAAATTTTATCCAAAACGGACAAAGTAAATATCTCCATGTCTTCTTCTGATATGAACGTATTTGAAACTCCTAGAAATTCTACCTGCTAGTGTTGGAACTCTGCTTTATTCTTCCTCATTCTCCTCTGCTCCTCTCCACTGTGCAACCCACCACAGTCATCTTCCAGAAGGCTAAAAATGTTTAGTTTGGCTCCACTTCCTTCAGGGAGCACCCCAGGTCTACTGCACCTGTCTCCCTAATCTCCCCAGCACTGTCCCACAAGCCATCCGTGTGTGGTCTGATAGTGCCTTATCCATGTGCCTAATGTGACCGCACTGAGAATTCCAGACACTGTAAATCACCTACCTTGAAAGAGAACCCTCTGAAGCACAGAGGGCTCATTTATCTCTACTCTAGGCACTAGTACTAACTGCCCAATGTGTATTTCTGTTAACAACTATGAAGAAATGAAAGCCCTCTAAACCAGAGGTTCTTAACCTTTGAAATATCCAGAGAACTTTGACATCATTTCTTTGTGGTTTACATTTTTTCTTCTTACCTAGCATTCACTCATTTATTTTTATTACCATCTTGTTAAACTACAAACCAACTGGAACTGCTGAGAAAATTAGTACTGTCTAGATAAACTGCTATGAATTCCAAAAGCAAAAACAAAACAAAAAGAAAAAATAAAAACAAACAAAAAAAGACAAAAAACAAAACAAACCAAAAAAGAAAACACACACTGATATTTTAATTAGCTGTCTATCAGCATGTTGGTAAAATCGTGTAACTTTCTAAAATATTTTTCAAAACTTAAAACTCTCAAAGGAATTGGAATGAAGAAAAGTGACTATCCCTTCCTGTAAAAACAGGGAGAATAATCCCCACCCAAAGGACTGTAGTGAGTAGTCACTAAGTGAAAAGAAGTATAGCACCTACATAGTAAATGGCACCTGCCAAGCATTCTTAATGACAGCTTTTACTCTTACGGCTGGTCTCCAGGCTCACTTCACTATTTCATCTGAAATGGTGTCCTTTGCAAAACAGAGTAAGAGTATTTAAATCCTGTAGCTTGGACAAGCCAACTCTGAAGGCAGTTGTGTCAGTATCTTAACTGAAGCTCTTCTCAAAATTCCTAACAAAGGCATTTTAGTAACAGGAAATCTGGCCAAGACCTCAGAAAGCCTATAGAATCTGGGCCTTAAACTTCATCATTCAGAAGAAGAGGGACCAAAGCACATGGAGCTTTGGAGTTACAACCTCATGATCAACACAACCCATTACACTTTGACCCTAGTCAAGTAGTTAATCCCTGTGAACACCAGTTCCTTCTATAGGGAATGGAAAGAATAGTAATTAGAGTTGATAGGAGACTTTTTAAAAAATAGCCTATGTAAAGTATCTGCACATCACAGTTGATTAACAAAGAAGTTCTTCTTGTCATACATTTAATATCAACTTCTGATAATTCATGTCATCAATGTTCATCAGTTGGGGCCTGAACATTAGGGGGAAAAAATCTCAAAGCACAGAGGACCACTCTGACCCTCAGTCAGTACTTACGTCGACAGACCTTACAGCATTGGCCAGCAATGTGCACGGGGAGGGAGTCCGGGGAGCAATTGAGAGGGGGACAGGACATCCTTCGACACTCGACAGTGCCACTCTGAGGAAGGAAGGACAGGGAAAGGAATCTCAGAAGTGCTCTTTGAAATCTCCCTTTTTGGCAAAAGCTCACATTTCATCTCAGAAATCTCATCAGGGAAAGAGAAGAAGTGTGAGGAATTCCCAGTCTACTCAAGGATCACAAATGAAGCATTTTCTCCAGCCCAGATGAACCTGTGCCACCTCAATTACTTTTCTGATATACATCACTGCCTTCATTCCACCTGCCCATGTGGGCTAAGTAGATTAGGCAGAAAACAAAAGCCGATTTTTCCAAGAACATAAATAACACCTTCTGCAGACCCTGTCAATCATTATTGAGGCCCTAACAATCCATTTTGTATTTTCCCCACACAAAGGCATCCTTCAGATAGTTATCAAATAATTTCAACTGCACAGAGTTCACAGACTAATTTTGGGGGTCTCTTGAATTCTCTGAAAGAGATGGAGTAAACAGATGATGGAAACCCTGGAAGTCGGAGGGAGGGGGTAGGGGTGGTATAGGGGAAGGTGGGTCTTGCAAGTCTCTGAAACAGATGACAGAGACCTTGTAAATTACAATAAAAACATCTAGAAACTAACTAACTATACCTCATTCTAAAATGTATTCTAGGAGCACCTGGGTGGCTCAGTGGGTTAAGCCTCTGCCTTCGGCTCGGGTCATGGTCTCAGGGTCCTGGGATCGAGCCCCACATTAGGCTCTCTGCTCAGTGGGGAGCCTACTTCCCCCTCTCTCTGCCTACCTCTCTGCTTACTTGTTATCTCTCTCTGTCAAATAAATAAATAAAATCTTAAAAAAAAATAAAATGTATTCTAGCAGTGAAAAGCTGTGACTGAAGCTAACTGCTAGGTTGCTTGAAAAATCACCGAAGTCCCTTCTTCCCTCTGATGTTCTCAATCCTCAAATTCCACACGCTAAGTCTGTTAGTAACAATGTTAGGTCATATTAGAGTGTGTTGTCAAATAGAAGCTGATTTTAACTTCCAAGTATTTAGAGATGAAATGACACTCTTCCGGGTTCCCCTCACAATGGCTCAGGTTGCTAGGCAGAAGCTTATTGGTGGAAAGATCATACAGACTTCCTAAAGTCAGCACTGTATACTGCAAGACCAGATTATACAATAAGTAGTGAAAATGCCCCTCTACCACTCTTTACTGACAAAGAGGCTTACTTTGCAAGTGCAGTTCCGGCAGTGATCCCCGTCAACCCAGGAGTCTTGATCTCTATAGAGAAGTCCACTCACTTGGCAGGTCTTCTCGCAGTGACAGTTTTCCAACTGACTAAGTCTCGTCTCTGCATAATTTAACTGCAAATAAAAGTTACTAGGTGTAATTACTTTCATTCCGTTGCATTGTCCTAACAAAGCTAATAGCGAGGGGGGTGGGCAGGAAATCCAAGGAGAAGGAAAAAATAAATGCTCAGAGTAGCTAACTTATTCTTAGCCAGATTATTAAAAAAAAGAAAAAGAAAAAGAAAAAAAAAGAAAGAAACAAAAACAAAAACCATGAGGTGGAATCAGTCTAAACTGAAGACATATTGGCTCCTATGGTCTAATGAGCGCCAAATGAGACATTAAACTGTATCTCAGGGACCTCATGAGTGTACATAAACATGTGTGCTTCCAGCTCAAGCCCACACAGAAACACTCATAATGAATGTGTTCTCAAGGACTCATTACAATGTTTACAGGATATCTCATCAACAACCCCGATGCACTAACATTTATCTCCCACCATTCCCTCCGTGTTCGCACACTAACCAGAGTGCCACGGTTTTCAGGCAGAAAGTCACTGCTTCCTCTCTTCTGAAAAATTCCTGGGAGCTGGGGCCAGGAAAAGTGAAATGCATACAAGGATCTGGTTTCTCCCCTGCTCAGGATCCCCCAGAATGAATGCCCCAGGAATCCACTTTGGTGTTCAGAGGTGACAAGAGGCAACCAAACCCCTGGGTCAGATCAGGATTTAGGGAGAAGCTTGTTTCATTTTCCCAGGTCCCACAGTTATTATTAGTAATCGCAGAACCTTAGGGTCTCTGACTTGAAAAGGGTCATAACGTTGGGATGTCATGACAAGTAACCCCTTCCAGTGACTCACCAGCCGCTCTTCGCACATCTACAGCAGAAGGACACTACCCTTAAAAACTTTTTTTGGTGAGCTCTGGTTGTTTGAAACCTCTTCCTTGATGGGAGCTGTGAAATCTCTCCCCACTTTTCCTATCCGACCTACTTTTGCCTTCTAACCAGTCCTAATCAACCTACTCTCTCCGAACATCTGAGGTCAGCCTGTCTTTACACCTGCTCTGGGCCACACTCAGCACCACCAGGTTCACTGAAGAGCTCACACGACAGGAGGCCAAGCCTCTCTCCTTGGATCACGTTCCACGCAGCCTACTGAAGTCTCCTTCAAGCATATGATGGGGGAAAAATTCAACTTTTTGAGACAGAATCTCACACATACTCAAGTGTAACTTGATCCAATAGCAGTATTACCATTTCCCCTTTTTCTTTAGAGACTGCCTTGATTGAAAAATATACGACTTTCTAAGCCCAAGGAATTTCTATTTTCTTTCTCGACCATACTTATACCTCCATGTCTTCAGTATTTTCCCCACATAGATCAAGCCAATCTCTGGTCCAACCAAGACCATTTCAAGCCAGTATTTTAGATACAATGGTTGAATATGGGTTGAGAACTCCCAAAATCTTTCTATGCTAACTGTGGTTCCATTCCTTACATGTTCCTCTCAATTACTCCTACCAGCACTGCTGAGCACCATTGTCTAATAATGGAACCCACACGCAATTCCAAACTTGGCTTTTGTCATTTATTTCATTCTCTTCCTCCAAAAGTTTAGAATCTCTCAAGAAAAATAGTTCCCCACCTGCCATTTGTGGGCTGTACCAATGGGCAGGGGAAAAAAGCAAATAAGATGCTAGACAAATCACATGCACCATCATCAAAATGCGGAATTAACTATGCCTAAAACATTAGCCTCCTAAGACCGCTCCCACATGTACCATCCTCCAAAAATTCAGATTCATGTAAAGCTCTGGCTTAATTAGAGTTTCTGGAGTCCATGAGAATTAAGTTCTTTGGCAATTCTTTAGGGGACACATTAAATACACTTCTTAGAATTGGGTGAGGTCAAGTGTGTAAAAACACATATAGGTAAGAGGTAGTAAGAAGTGACAGCTCACTGCATATTACCTTTACTGTACTTCTATAGCCCCTGTAGATCCTACAAAAGGGTAGTGACTGATGGATGACCCTGGGTTGAAAAAGAGTTCAACTAGACCTGCATCCCTCCTAAAAGTGGCTGAGAACAGGGCATTTGTGAGAAGAAATGAGCCTCACTCTGAAAATCTCCAATAATCTACTGCCTACACCACTCCAAGAAACTTCTTAAAGACTAAATGACTCCAAAAGCAATTCTGTGACTGCCCAAGTTTCCTGAAAACCCAGGAATTTGCCTAAAGGCAATATCGTCAATTTCCCATACTGTCCAACAAAACTGAGCTATGCTCACCTACAAAACTCAATACCAAGAAAACCTCAGTTTTAATGGAAGCTATTCTCAGAGCAGATGTCTCCCTTCTGAACTCTGTTTTTACTTTTTAATACATTTAGCCTTTTCTGACAACACTGAAAAGCCCTAATCTCTGTAATAAGGAAAGTGCATGAAAAAGGCACAAAAGCAAAGACATATTAAAGCAAAAAGCTAATTTTTCAAAGACACTTACTACGTAACTTTACCTTCCTTCTTCCCCCTGTTAAATACTAGGAACAATGAAAGGAGAAAAACAGCTCTGAACCAAAAAATGACTTACAATTTGCCATTGGTATTAGCATGCTGATTTTACCCAAATTCATTTTCAAAAGCTATTTCTACACTACCTGCCATTTCCTCCAAGAATGCCTACAGATCCAAAATAGACCCAGAAGCAAATCTACACCTGTGTTCAGTCTTAACTTTGTTCGTGCATTTATCTAAGCAACCATGGGCAGAATCATTTATTCTTAACGCTACACATTCGAAGACAGACATCAGAGGACTTTTTCACAGCAAGAGGTCAACAAATAGATGAGTACATTAGTCATGCAGTGGGGTGCGCTTTTCTTTCTTTGAAATGCTATTTATTTGGCATTTGCTACATCAAAAAAAAGTCTTTTATTGTGTTAAACTTTTAAGCTTAACTGGAAAAATCACTATTGAGCTCCTCGCAACAATGAAAGTCTCAGAATTAAATATGTTACAAGCTGAAATGCCACTCCAAGTGCTGCTTGATTTGCATAAATAGATTTGTCAAAGATTTGAGTAGCAGTAATCAAATTCCCAGTCTCCAGCATCTCTTCTTCCTGAGCTTGAAGGCAGAATGCAATGACAGGATAGGGGGGGTGCAAGAGCAAGACGGGTCCCGACCCCATCATGAGGTACCCAGCCCAGCAATGGGTTTGTTCCCACAATGTCAGGACTACCTGAGAGAACTCCCAGAGGAAGCCAGGGACCGGTGGTCTCTCGGAGATGGCTTAGGGAATGGGACAGAAGACACCTTCCCTGTACTTCTCTACCTTGAAAAAGGTTCACTGTGCCAGGATGCCAGGATTTTTCAAAGAGGGCTCTTATGAACCTTGACCTGAAGGTACATGCAAGCTCCTCCCATGATACGTCCTGTGTTCAGCAAGGACATAGTCATCCTGCAGCACCCTCTCTCCTGAAGAGAGAAAAGAAAGAGCAAGCCCTCCTGGGCAGAGCCCTGAGCTCATCTGGTGGTGCATCTGTTTGATGTGATTATGGCTCCCAACTCCTGTCCAGCTTGTGCAGTGGGCTTGCTCTCTGGTAAGATGCCATGGCCTTCTGCTAGGACACCATGTAAGGACTTTCCACAGTTTTCTAAGACCTCCTGGCACCGAACTCTAAGACCAGGAACCCAACAGCAACTCACGGCTATTGCCAGGCAAGGTGGACATTTTCTTAGTGACCATCTTTCCCTAGTGGCTGTCCATTTTTTTCTAGGTTTAACAACAAAATGAACAACTACAAGCTTAGTGAGTGCCTACTGTATACCGATCCACCAAACCAGACCTTTAAATCTCACTTGCCTGGTCTCATGGGATCTTCATAAAACCAAAATTAATTGTCACCCTTTTACATATGGAGAAACACCAACTGGGAGAAGGTCAATGAGCCTCCAAGGTCCCACCTTGATGGCTGCACAGGGTAAAGGGGAGAGGAGTTAGGGAGGAGGGTCTGCCCATATTGGGAGCTCTTAAAGGAAACTCCTACATAAAGATGTGGCCCCAAAGGCCTGTATCCTCAGTTTAAGAGTACACATAAAGGAAATAAGGTTTACATGAAGCACAGAAAGAAGGCCTTCCTGTTCAGACTGGCATAGACAAGAGGGAACTATATTCCTTGAGAATTCTTGAAGAATTCTTAGCTAAGAATTCACCTGGTTTATCCTAGGTTTGCAGTATGATTCTGGGAAGCCTGGATGATCTGAAAACCTTTAAGGAGATCATGGAATATAAGGGGGCCCTGCATGGTCCTGCCAGAAACACACAGCATGGGAACCTAGGACTCAACATCCAAACAGATTTCCAAGGAAAACAACAGATTATAAACAAAAGGGTGAGTTTAGGAGCCTTGTTCTTGCCCTGACTTTCCCCTCCAAAAGCTACTACAAGCTTCATGCTCAGGTTTCGCTCCCAGCAGGTTCCATCAGAGCACACATTCCTCTCTTCCATTTGGCCCATTGTTCTCACATGTCTTTCCATCCCCATGCTGGTAGCAGCCAACCTGCCTCTCTCCATCAGTCATTCCTTCTTTATGTCTTTTGTTCCTCTTTCCAATCCTCCCTTCTCCAACTACAGACTTTCTTGGTCATGATGCAGTTTTCAGGATCTGAGCCTGAGTCCCAGCTCTGCCATCCATGGTCTTGGGAAGAGTTAACATAACATTCCTGAAACTGAGTCTTCTCATCTGGGAAGCGAGCTAATAAATCAACCCCAACTCACAGGGCTGTTGTGAGGATTAAAGTGATAGGGAATACAAAACATTTAAGCACTGTAACGAACACACAGCAAATACTCTGTAAATATTACCTCCTATGACTGACTTTCCAGCATTTTCTAAATTAGGGGTTGACAAATTAGGGCCCGTGGACCAAATCTGGCCCACCATTCACTTTCCTCTGACCTATGAGCTAAGAATGATTTTTACATTTTTTAGTGCTCATATCTCAAGTGATTATATTTAAATAAATTTATACATAATATTTTCTGTTTTGCCTCTTGGCCTGCAGAGCCTAAAATTAACTAGCTAATCCCTTCTAAACAAGTTTACCAATGGTCCTCTTCTAGGTTACTGTAGATTCCAAAATCTTCCACTGAAAATGGAAGTCCTTGGTTTCCTGATTATAATTCTATTCACGGTTTGGAAGAAACAGTCTTATAAATCTTCCAAAGAGCCAGAGGCGGGGTTTAGAAGGTGGATGAAACCATTTTCTGCTTGCAATTGCCCACAATTAGATATCTACTGCCTCACAAATGCCCATTTTACATAATAACATTTGGAGGACAGAGCTCAATGTTGCTCCTAGATAATGTATGGCTAGAAAGAGAAAAATGACATTCTCTAGAGAAGGAAAGAACGAGAAAGAAAGGAGCATCCTTAAAGCCGGGGAACCACAATCACCTGAGACTGAGTGGCATGTTTCTCGTTCCAAAAATCTGGTAGCAAGCTAAAATATAATCAACACTATGGAGATCGAGCTGCTCCCGACGAATTAAAAACACAAGCCTCTATATGCCACAAGCCGGGAAGGCAAATAATGGGCTGCATTTCACATTTCCACTGTACTCTGAACCGAAAAGCTAATGCTTCAGCTCTCCAGTCTCAGGGTCTCCAACAAAAGCGTTCTGTCTCTCCTTTCCAGACAAAAGACAACCTGGCCCAAAACTGGTTTGAAAGAGAAACCTTATCTTCGGCAGCACAACCGAAGGGTCCAAAGCACAGCCCTGCCTCCCAAACACTTACCAACTTACTATTTTTCTCCCCCTTCATGTTGCTTGGCTCATGGCTGGGAGCAGTCATAGCTGCAGGTGGCATAGGATTAATGTATCATTTTCTCTGTTATTAAAATTCTTCCTTTCACAGATTATAATGTCTCTTTGGCCCAAGCTAATTCCTTCTTTGCCCTAGGCTGGGACTCCCGTCCACGACTGATTGGTATCGTAACAATAGCATCAGACATATTTTCTATTTATCCAGTGCCTTTCAACACAGGGCTCAGGGCTTTTTGTTATAAATCTAAACCTCACATACCAAACCCCCTAACTGTCTACATTTTTGGTTCCACCCCCAATATCTTCTGGAGTAGCCATAGTGCCTTGTTCATTACCGCCTCCTTTGTGTCTGACACAGCGGCCAACAGCAAATCCTCGAAAAATGCTTGTTAACTGGATGATGGAGAGAAGGGGAAGATGTACAACTATAAAACTGAATGTGGTAACAGGCAAAGTTTGCCTTCTCCGCTATTTAACTCAAGACCAGTCCCGAAATAAATCACATCTTAGAAATGTGATATAATGCCTTCTCATGACAGTAATCAGTTCCTCACAATGACTATTTTGCCCCTTCTGATTATTGGCAATTATTCTTACATTCAAAACGCATTAGCTTATAAGCAGCAATGCCTCTGACCATCTATCATCTCACAGTGTTACTAGTTGAATGGCCAGTGGGCAAACTCCTTTTCCTCTTCCAGGGAATCCACAGTGATATATACAGCCTCTTTCTTCCAAACATTCTTCAAGTAAACATTTTGATACAGCCTAATAGTATCAAAGAGGTAAATGGTTATGTTTTCTATAGGTAGTCCTATTTCAAGTAAGCATAAACCATTTTTATAGTAACATTTTGCAGATGCCAAGGCTAAAAATGTTTCCATTATAACATATCGCTTGAAATTCCAGATAGGACTAAGAAAGAAATGAAACATCACAAGTGAAATTTAGATACCTACTTTGGCAGTCATCTTGGCCAAGAGCTCTTGCAAATCCATTATTCCTTGCACCAGGCTTAAGAAATCACTGCAAGTTGGACAAGCTCAATAGAAAAAATAATAAGAAATGTTGATACAGTGCTAATACAATAAAGAAATTTTTACAACAGTAGTTGCTTGGCTATGTTGAAGGGTTTTTGCTTTTCTGGTTAAGTATTACTTTGCAACTGGAGGGAAATCACCCAGGATTTCAGGTCTTGGTCTTCTCCTTTTATTAACAGGGAGAGAGAGAGGAACAGGAAAAAAGGACCATTAACTGAAAAGGCAATAGGACATTTTTAAATTAAAATTAAGCCCTTGTTTTTATTGAGAGGTGACTGGAAAAATATGAATCGTTACATAGAAGAGGAGAAACTAAACTCATCTCTAAGCCAAGCAATTTAAATAGACGTTTACTATTTATACTGTCTTATTAAACCTCTCTTCCTGCATCAATCGACAGAACCCAACTGCTAATGTAGTCTTTTTCTCACCTTCTGATGGTAATTCTATAACACATAAGCTTTTTAAAAACTTAGAAGACACAGAAGTATATAATATAGATGAAAAATTACTTTCCTGTCCCCACTACCTCTCCACAGTTTTTGTATGCTTTGGGCAACATGCTTATTACCAGTAAGTTACATAATATTAGAAATTTATAAATGTTTCAAGTGGCTACTTACTGCGATTCAGGTTCGGACATTGAGTTATGTATCCATTTGGCATAAAGATGATTTTCCCATCTTGGATGATTCCCTTGATAACAGAAGAGAGAGGTGGTGATCAAGATTATGGTTACCAGTTCCAGTGGCCCCTGGACAGTCACATGCTATCTACAGGGCACAATGTTTTTTACAACACTGGCATCCTCACTCAAAACCCTGAGTCCCCGGTGAGCTACTCCAAACCACCTTCCTCTGGAAATCTTAAAAAGTACATTCGTCTTAAGAAAACTATCATTAGGGGTGCCTGGGTGGCTCAGTAGGTTAAAGCCTCTGCCTTCAGCTTAGGTCATGATCCCAGGGTCCTGGGATCAAGCCCCACATCCGGCTCTCTGCTCAGCGGGGAGCCTGCTTCCCTCCCCTCTCTCTGCCTGCCTCTCTGCCTACTTGTGATCTCTGTCTTTCAAATAAATTTTAAAAATCTAAAAAAAAGAATAAAGAAAACTATCATTAGTTATCACTGGTGGGTACGAATGACATTGTAACAGGAAGGATCTATCAGTAAATGGTCTTCAACTACTGAACCAAAAAGACACTGATGAAACAATAATTTCCTCAATGCCTAAGTCATCCTGCAACATTAAATCTTACCAAGTTAGGTGATTTTTTTTTTAAGCAAGGGAGAAAAGACACTACAAATATATTAGACTAAATCTTTTTGATTCATTTAATTGAGGAAATAAAAGGAGACATGGAAAGAATCGCATACAATCTTCACTCTCTGTTAACTAAATAACATGAGTGTTTGTTGGGGAGTCTTAAAACTTGCTCAGCATCACACTGTGAGTAAAAGGGGGTCTTTTCATTCTATAACTTAGTCTGGAAGAACAACCTGATTTAAGAAAGTAAATGAGGGGCACCTGGGTGGCTCAGTGGGTTAAAGCCTCTGTCTTTGGCTCAGGTCATGATTAAGAAAGTAAATGAGGGGCACCTGGGTGGCTCAGTGGGTTAAAGCCTCTGTCTTTGGCTCAGGTCATGATCTCAGGGTCCTGGGATCGAGCCCTGCATTGGGCTCTCTGCTCAGCAGGGACTCTGCTTCACCCACCCCCTGACTGCCTCTGCCTACTTCTCTCTGTCAAATAAATAAATAAAATCTTAAAAAAAAAAAAAAAGTCAATGGGATTGCCATCTTGCAATGACAATATTGACTTGGATTTTGGGTTTTTTTTTTTTAAGTTGAGTATCAAGATTTTGGTTTTAGGGTTTTTTTTTTTTTCTTCTTGATTTGACAGAAGATATATCACAAAACAGACAGAAGATGCAGAAGCCAATTCAGAATATTAAGCTCAATCTGTAAATAAAATATAGGCCTAAGATTATGCTGCAAGTCTTCCACAGGGGGTAACATTATGTGCTCGTCTTCTAAACAGAAGGTAATCAACAAATGCTGTTTTCTGCTTATTTATTTCAGACTGAAATATGAATTGGAAACATTAATAGAAATAACAGGATCATAGGACTCTTTCTCAGAATTGAATACATTTGTTAACCTCTTCCTCTTTGAGGATGATGCAGTATTTGTGATTTTAAGAGGAGACAACCTCCTCATGGGGAGGAAACCCCCACCACTGCTTCTCAATATGAATTCAGAGTCTTTTGTGGGGAATCCCAGAGAACAATTAATGGAGCATCAGTTAAGTCAATCAGCTTCTTCCTGACACAAAGCTGCTCGGTTTCTCAAAGCAAGATCATGCCTTTGAGTGCCCAGGGCACCTTGCAAGCACATCTGAGAAATAGGAGAAAAGCATGGGATTGGAAGTTAGGAGACCTGGGCTCAAGTTCTGGATCCATCTCAAGCTAACTGAGTGAACTTGAAGCATTTAGTCAATCACCTGCTCTGAGTTTCAGTTGCTTCCTCTGGAAAAAAGTCTGGATGAAAACGCTAAAAATCCTTCTAGCACTCAAGTTCTGGGTCATTCAAACCAAGATTGTCACAATTTAGATCTCTGGGCTCTCGCTACCTTTCAAGTTAAACAAAAAAATAGACAAAGCTATATGCTTCCATCAAAGACGATTATAGAGAATGGAGAGACACATCAGAAAACATCTGTCTGATTTGAATAGGTTGAATACGGGTGAATTCAGAGTAACCAGCTATCCCAGGTCTGCTCAGGATTTAGGGTTTCCCAGGACCTAGGACTGCTGGTGCTAAAACAGACTCACAGGCACACGGGGACAGCTGATCACCCTAGGAGATGTGGAAGTAGAGAAAGCACATGTACCAGGAAAAACCAGGCCCATTCTTATTTTTTTTTTAAAGATTTTATTTATTCATTTGACAGACAGAGATCACAAGCAGGCAGAGAGGCAGGCAGAGAAAGAGAATGGGAAGCAGGATCCCCGCTGAGGAGAGAGCCCAACGCGGGGCTCGATGCCAGGAACCTGAGATCATGATCTGAGCCGAAGGCAGAGGTTTTAACCGACTGAGCCACCCAGGCACCAGAGGCCCACTCTTATTTTTAATCAGCCATGGAAATAGCACTCAAACCCAGAGTATACTTGTCACAGTATTAATTACTTTTCTAAAAATGAATGGAAATCCATTTGAAAAGGATATCCCTTCTGTTCACTCAGTAGCAAGGTAATTTAGTACATACCAGTTTTCCTTTTCCTTTTTGTAAAGGTGACTATTGATTTTAGTTACATTGTAAATTACAAACTGCCTCCCCCACACCTTCCTTCCACCTGCCCCCATCATCACTTCTGCCTTCCCACTTTTAATCTGACCCACACTGGGGGGTGTTCTACAGATCCTCAGGTGAAGGTTAATGACGTCGACTTGAACACAAACAGAAAGAAGAGCTGACAGCTTCTCAATGCCCATTAACACCAAAACTCAAAGGACTTGGTATTTGTTCTGAGGAAAGGTCACGTAGGTCAGCCCACATACTGGCATGAATACTTGTTCTTGCCAAGTAAATCAAGATGGAAATGTAATTTATGTGAACGGATGTAATTCCATGCTAGACTAAAAGAAGGACAGCCACACACTGTACAAATATCAGCTGTAACCCAAAGAAGTCTGAGCATGTGTACGTGCGTGTGTGTGTGTGTGTATACAAGTACGTGTGCACACACATGCATGTGTCTATATCCTAGCACCTTCCCCAGAATAGGAAACAGAACGTTTTGCATTGAATTGCCATATGAACTGTTCTGTACCTGGACCTTTGTCAAAAGCAGCATTTGCTAAGCATATAGTTTTCTTTAGAAAATGGAAGGCGCTTTATAAAATAGAAACCTATAGAGAAGCTCACTCTTACCTCTCACAGCAAAGTCACCTGACAATTTCTACTGATGGTGATGTTCCTTCTATCCCTGCAACTTCTCCCAAAGACGAAATTAGAATAACACAGGTTTCTGTTTGTTCTCATTTAACTGTCAATGTATCTATACTTACCTGAAAAATGCAACTCTGGCTGGCCCTTATTACCCAGCCTCACCTGAGCTCATTTTTTTAGACCCATGCTGCATTTCACACCATCAATCATGACAGTGCTTCCCAAACTTTGAGCTTCTTAGAAATCACCTTGCATAAGCACCGAGTTTGGGTAAAATCCTCGAGTTTAACATTCAGATTCCTGGGTCATGCCTCAAATTCTGTTTCAGGAGGGTCGAGGGGGCCCAGGATACTTGTTTGTGAAAAGCTATCCCAGAAGATTCTGATGAAAAGTCAGAGAGTTCCACTTTAAAAAAAAAAACCCTGCTCTGTTGTCAATCATTTGTGGGTTTTCTTTTGGAGGAGGGGGAGAAGCAGGAAGCTTTATTCATTAAAAGTTCCCAGTGGTGACAAGAGCATCATCCAAATCCTAATACATGAATAAAATCTCAGGGATTTGGATCTGAATTGCAACAGACAGAATTACCAGATTACAGACACCATGAAGGCAAAGTCAGATTTCCATCTCACGGTCCCCTCCAGCTTCTACTGTAGTATATATTTCTCATAGCAGGTATAATAAATACTTGAAAAGCATCAAATTCCTAAAAACTATTAATTACAGAATATTGAGCAATATCATTTTCAGAGCTGGTAGAGTCTATAAAGATCAGGTAGGATATCAGTTTTTAAACCAGGAATACATAATAGAATTTTAGAGGAGCTTGGGGACATCAGATGTATTTTGAAAAAGCTTCCAAGGTGATTCTGATACACGCAAGGCAAGCTACTGATCCAGGGCCAGATCACGGGTCATTTGACCTACGAAAAACCCAAGGCTTTGGCAACTTAAGTAGTTTTCCTAAAGGGTACTTTAATCTTGGGCCATTAATTACAGGTCTACGAATTCCAAAACCAGGGCCAAGCTACTCCAACACGGTATAAGTAAAAAATAGATAATTTGAGAAAGTCTCATAGTTATAGGAGCTAACAAGACGTTGCTAGAACAAGGTCCTGTTGCCAAATGAGGTTCAATCTTAATTGCTTTAACAGATAATCGGATACTTAATCAACCAAACATAAATTCTCTGCATTAGACGCTAACAGTTTGCTGAAAGAGTTTTTTAGTGCTAGCAAACAAGAGACCCTTTTAGGTAGCTTAATATTCTCCCCTGCAATCTTATTTACACTATTAATTTGCTAAACAATCCATTTTCTCAACGTTCCTGCAAAGCTTAATCTCAGCCAAGCTGAGAATCTGAATAAATTCCTAAAGAGCAAAGCCCAAGTTAATAAACTTTTACTACAGTTTATAGTTTATAGGTGGAAGGTGGGAAAAGATGGATAGGTTTTTTTGCTTTGTTGAATCCACCGGTTGCCAGCCTCTACCTCCTGCACTCAGCTCACCAGGCACTGGGACATAAATTTGCACCAGGTAAGTTATACATCACGAGTATTTGTTTGGGGAGCTAATGCCTATTATTTCCATTGTTCCAAGAACATTTCTCATTCCATGGTAAGAAATACACAAAGATGCAATAAAGATTAGAAAAATTATATATTAGTACCCTCTTATGTATGGAATAACTAAGACTGGGCAAAGCCTTCTAACATTCAGAGCTTTCTGATAAAAGCGGCTTTGCCACCAAACAAATGCTAATTCTTTTTTAAAGCTCTTATTTCCCTGCAGATCTCTGTTTACATTGAAGAAAATGGTTCTCTCTTTTTGTATGCTAAAACACTGAAACAAATTGCTTTGAAACAGAAAGGGGGTGGGGAGAGTTCCTGCTGGGCATGTAAATACGGGATGAAGATGTGTTCCATTTATGAGATGGCAAGGACCCAAGCTTTGGCAACAGGCTAACAAAAAGTAAGACTTGAGAAACTCACAAGGAGGATTTTCAAAATGCAACCAATTATGTATTTCTCTGCCCTGAAGACAGTTAATAAAATATTCCAGCTTGCATAAAAGCCAAGAAAGACACTTGTCGACTTCCATTACGATCCATAAAAACTGTCAGCTCATTAGCATATCATTAGCTGTCCTGCTGTTTCCAAAATCTTAATGCACAGAAATATTAATCTCCCAATGTATAAGATTCCCCAGCTCTGCGACTGTGACTTTTCTGCATGAAAGGAAAAATAAGAATTGGCGATGGAATTAGGAATTCCATATAGCTTCTTTCTCTATGTGCCTATAAACATATGTTTACCATCTGGGGAATTATGGGAACCAGCTGAGGTAAAAAAACAACAGCTGTGGCATTAAAAAAAAAAAATTGTAATCAATTTCACTTCCCAGTGATAGCTCAGCTGTTAAGGAGACAGTGATGTCCAGGTAAGGGAAAGGTTTCAGACCAAATTCACTGGACAGAGAGAGACAGACACAGACACAAAGAACCTGTCTTGGCCTCAGTGAATGGCTTTGGAATGAAGTTATGTAAGAAAACTCAAACCACTCAAGCATCCTGTTAACTCACTGCGATTCACCTCAACTTGTTCTTTCTTTACCCTCTGAAAAATCACAGCATAATCAGCTTGGAATCTCCCAAAGGGAAACCGAGCAGTAGTCAACATCTCAATAATGAAAATCTGTGACAATCAGAACATTCATATAAGCCTGTCACTATTGGTCAGCTATTTTCTGAGACAGCTGTGAACTGGAGGGGAAGAGGTCCCCACTTTCTGTGCTGGGTCTGTTAGGGGCTCACACACCAGACACCAAGCTTAATTCCCTCCCTCACTCTTTAACCAGGAGCGCTTTTATTGCTCCAGCCAGAAAGATCCATCAGGGCCGAGAAATTAGGTTTGACAAGTGAGCAGGCTTTTGCTTTTACTTTGCCTATGAAGTAACATATTAATATTTAAAATAGAGAATGTTGCTATTTTAACCTGAAAACACACCATAAGCATATTTAGTCCTGGGGGGAGAAAGCAGGCGTGGTTCTTGGATCCAGGAGGCAGCTTCTACAAGATAAATACTAAGAGCCCAAAGATCTGCCAAATTTCACTCAAGAGGTGCTTGCCTGTTTTACAGGCTGAGTTTGACAGCACTGGATGGATCCAGATAATTTCCAGAAATGGACAATGACATGTTTCCCATACCTGCACCATGTCACCAAAGGATGGCCAGAAACCTGCTGGCTGACATACAAAATTCTAAGAGGGAGAGGAGTTTTGGAAGGTTTCTTCCAAAAAACCATTTCTTGAGGCTCCTCTTATTGGGCAACAAGGAGAATCACATTGTTCCCCATAGGAGCGGTGTGCACCTGCCAACCCCCTTCTGGGGCTTCTCCCTGGTGCCACCTGTTCCTTTGCGGGGAGCTCCAGGAAAAGACAACAGGATATGTCTCCTCCGTGGGACACTGTGAAGTGAAACGTGTCCACCATCTAACACAGTGACTAGTACATGAAAAGTAAGCCCCTAAAAAACATGTGTGGAAGGGCACCTGGGTGGCTCAGTGGGTTAAGCCTCTGCCTTCAGCTCGGGTCATGATCTCAGGGTCCTGGGATAGAGCCCCGCATTGGACTCTCTGCTCAGCAGGGAGCCTGCTTCTCTCTCTGCCTGCCTGCCTGCATGCTTGTGATTTCTCTCTTTCTCTGTCAAATGAATAAATAAAATCTTAAAAAGTATGTGGAATGTTTAAATGACTAAGTATAGACTCTGAAAAAAAAATTTAAAAGGGCTAAGTTTAAATCCCATTTCTATCACTTAGAAGCTGTGTGAGACCGACAAGGTGCTCAACCCCCAAGTCCCAGTGCCTCATTTACACAACAGAGATAATAGCTACCTCATTAGTATGCGCTGTGGGTAAAACTTCATTAACTGAGATAATATATGTAGGGCCACACAAGATCTAGAACACAGGAATCACTCAATAATTGTCAGTACTTTTCTACCACCTACAACCCACCTCTGCAGCGAAATGATTGTCCAGGTCTATGAACACTCTTATGTTTTCTGCCTCTACCGGGTACCTGGGCTCTTAAGGACAAGGTGCCTGACACCTACAAGAATCACACGCTCAGCAAGATGGACTGAGTAATAGGACTAATTGCTCTCCCTGCTTTTTATCACACATGGCCAGCTGAAACAGAAGTCCATCAAAAGCAGGAAAAGCGCCAATCACTTCTACAATGAAGTGTTAAGCATACGGGGAGCATTCAATAATACGTTACATAACCAAGAAAGGGACAAGACACATGTCACAAACCACTAGGCATCAAGAGCTTTTAATATATACTCTTATATAATCTGCAATACCTTTGTGAGAGAGCTTTGCCATTCCACTAATAAAATGACAGATTTGTCGCTGATATATTCCATCTAAGAGTATACGGTCTGCCAACCACATACCTGGTACTATTCTAAGTAATTGCTGAACAACACACTCAGTTCTAATTCTGGTAAATCTTATAGTCCTCAATGATAAACACCCACATGTAAATTCTACTCAGGGCCAACTACATAATTTGCCAAGTATCTTATTCAAAAATTATTGAAAAGTTGAAGATAGCAACAGCAGAGAATAAAGCTGATCACAGGGCCTTCTAAGTCCAGCACCCTATGGCACAGCACAGACCAAGTGGGCATAAAGCCAGCCTGGCCCGTCCTGGAGATCACACCAAGTGATCAAGGAAACGGAGGCACTGTAGCGGGAAAGTGTGTGGTAGAATGATTTCAAATGCATTTCCCTCCCTGTATCCATATTTTTCTTTCAGCAGCTCAGACTGGTTAATTTCAACAGTCTTATCTTCAAGTTCAAGAATTCTTTCCTCAGCCTGTTCAAATCTGTTTTCTTCTAGTGAATTTTTCATTTCAGTTGTACTTCTCAGCTGCAGACTGTCTTGTTCCTTTGTGTTAATTCCTGTCCCTTCATGGATATGCTCATTTAACTCACACCTAAAGTTCCTAACCTCTTAGTTTCTTCATCCGTGTTTTCCTTTAGTTCTTTAAGCACATTTAGTATAGCTGTTTTGAAATCTTATCTAGTAAGTTGTGTCTGGGCTTCCTCAGGGATGATTTCTGTCTGTTGATTTTATTGCTGTGAATAGCAATACCTTGCTATTTATTTGTCTTGTGATTTTATTTGAACATTGGCTATTCGAATATTGTAGTGACTTGAGATCTGGAGATAGAATTCTCTCCCTACCCCAGGGTTTCCCGGGTTTTTTAGTTTTTCTTTATTGTTGAATGCTATAGTTGTGCATTTGTTCAATGACTTTCCCAATTATTTTTACAGAGACTATATTCCTTGTCATATCTGGTCACTGAAATCTGTCCCTGACCTTGCGTTTAGGTTTTAGATAGATTTCCTTGAATGTTGGGGCGGGCTGGGGGCGGGGTCCAAAGGTGGAGAGAGTGAAAAGAAGATGGAGAAAAGATAGGAAGAGGGAAATGGAAGGGAGGGAGAGAGAGAAAGAGGGAAGGCAAGAGAAAGAGATATAGTGGAATCTTCCCTCCTTCAATACTTAGCCACACCTGCACTGTTCCTGGAGGGATCAGCCCAAAGACAAAGCTTGGGGTGTTTCTCTGGTCTTTTCCAAACATGCATCTTGCTTTGGGCATGCATTTGGGTTTTCTAAGCACAGGTGCTGTTAAATGCCATAATTGCCCAAAGAATCTCTCCCTTCAGCATTTCACCCTTGCTTAGGGATCTATGATATGTCGCTCTTTTGCCCCAGGTAACTGGGAAGTATTTGTTATGTTTGCAACATTTTCAGGTAACACCTGCGATTTTTCTGACCTAGGAGAGTTGTGAGTTAGACGACTGTCTTGTATCAATCCTTCAGGCAGTCCCGGACAGAACAGACACACCAAATAATTTGCAGATAAGGCTTGCTCTGCTCCCTCCAGAAACAGGGACCACTGTCCCACAGAGAACTAGGACTGATATCATCAAGACACCCACCAAACTAAGACCAAAAGCTTTCCCATTACTTTATGTTGCTTTCTTGATTGAGAATTCAATTAATTGCTATAAACCTTTGACTATTTTCCTAAATTTTGACAAAAGTTGGTTCTGACAATTCCTGCTTGGTTTTTTTTGTTGTTTCTGTGGAGGGACAGAAGCTTGGAGCTAGCTGCCTACTGTGCCATTTTGCTGGCATCCAGCTACCTATCTTAACAAGGCCTTCCAGAGACTAAAATGCACTGTTAAGTTGGAGAGCCACTAATCTAAGAAGTCACTAAAACAAAAAGTAATTACCAACCATATATTACTTTTCATGGCTCTGTCTAGAGACCAAGTTAAAACTCTAATCTAGACCATCAACACATGTCACTAGGTCAGCACACTCATAATTGAGCCTTTAAACAATCAAATTCACTAAGAAAGTCCTGTAAAAATATATAAATTATTGGGCTTTACAGTTCACACTCAACAAGTAGTCAAGGTAGACACAGGAACTTGCATTTTAAAATCTTCCAGTGTGATTTTGATGTCTTTCTGGGGTTGGAAATCAGGGCTACCCTTCATTAGAGACCCAAGGCCCCCCCAGGAAAAGCATAGCTTCACTAAGAAGTAACTAGTTACAAAACAAAGAGCATCAAATGTGAGTCAGTTTGGAACTAAAACATCTGGACAAATTTGTGGATTCTTAGAAACATGGAAAATAAGGGAACACTGAAAAACCATGTGTGTGTGTGTGTGTGTGTGTGTGTGTGTGTGTGTGTGTGTGTATGGGTATGGGTGTGTACATTTACATATATACACACATATATATATGAATTACCACCCTGAAAATTACATGATTGAGTACTTATAACAAAAGGATTGAAAGCCAAATTAAGCAAACACCTATAAATATACCACCCAGCTTAAGAACTAAAACATCACTATAGTTAAGACTTGTGAGTGTTCATCCCTAATTTCCATTCCTTCCACTCAGAAATAAACACTTGTGGATTTGTGCTTAGCCCCATGTATTTTTTTTACATATGTGGATGTATAAATAAGCAATATATCGAACTGTTCTGTATTCTTTTTTTAAAGATTTATTTTAGAAAGAGAGAGTGCACAAGTAGAGGGAGGGGCAGAGGGAGAGAGGAGGAAGCAGACTCCCCACTAAGTGGAGAGCCTGACACAGGGCTTGATCTCTGGACCCCAAGATCAGGACCTAAGCAGAAACCAAGAGTCAGACACTTAACTGACTGATCCACCCAGGCAACTCCTGAAATGTTCTGCTTTCTTAAATTATTTCATACCTTAGTTTTCTCCTGCAAATTTATTCAATTTCAACTTTAGTATTTATGACTCTACTACAATTTAAACATTATCCTATTGGGAGGCAACCTCCCCCTTATGTTTTTGAAATTAGAAGTTCCTGGGATGATGACTGTACATCATATCTTCCTGGGTATATGATTAAATTTTCTTCAGTGTGTATAAAGGTTGCAGTCCTGTGTCATGAGATATACACACCTTAAATTTTATACAAAAACTCCTAATTTCCCCTTTTAGTGGCTCGATTAACCTCCCCCACATTTAGCATCATCAGACTTTTCTTCTTCATTTTTGCCAGGCTAGTGGGTAAGAAATGGTATTCTGTAATGGTTTTAATTTGCATTTCCAAAATAACAACTGAAATTGAATTCCTTTTAATAAATTCATCAGCTACTCCACTTTGGAAAATGGCCTCTTTATATCTTTTGCCTGATATCTTATTCAGTTATGAGCTTCTGACTGATTTTGGCACTTCTTTAATGGATATTATTATTTGCTAATTGATCTGGTTGCCAAGATCTTTGATAAACATATTAAATTTGTTTGTATATTAAATTTCTAAATATTTTTAACAGCTTTATAGTTACAATTGCTTGAATTCTTTTCTACCTTGAGATTATAAACATAGGGCTCCCAAGTTGTCTTCTGAAACTCATGAAGTTCACACTTAGGTATTTAACTCAGTTGTAATCCTGACTTTTGTATATTGTTTCCAAATATATTAAAGCTTTTCCTGACACTATACACATTAATCAGTTACATCCATTAGTATATATGTGAAATACTCAAATTAACAATTTTTCTAACCATTTATTGAGGAATACATCTTTTCCTCATAGATCAGGAATGCCATTTCAGATCTGTATTATGTTCCCAAGTTATTACAGGTTGAGTCTCCTCCTGGCCTCTACATGCAATTATCTTGGTTCATGTGCCAATCCTTGCATAGAGATCAAACTGTTGAGTGCTATATGCTTAAATAGTAGGACTTCACATCTGAAAGAAAAAGTCATCCCTTTTACATCTTCAGAAATAGAATTCTTGGTCTTTTTTCTTCCATATGAATCTTAAAATCAGCTTGCCAATTTCATCAGAAAATAAAATCCTGTTGGGAATTTATTACAAGGTCATTCAATCTAGAAATCAATTTGGGAAGAAGTGACATTTTTAAGACTTCCTCTCCAAGAACAGCGTATACCTGCCCTCATTTAGGTCTTCTCTAATGATTTTTAATAAAGTTTTTTACTTGTTCTGTAATTGTTACACATCTGTCTTGATTTGTTCTTAAGTGCTAAATTATTTTATATTATAAATGAAATATTCTGCTTAATTATACATTTGTTGCTCCTTTTTTCAGCACTGCAACTGATTTTGTCAGTTTAATTTTTATATCCAGCACTCTTCCTGAATAATCTTAGTAATTCTAATAATTTCTGAATCCTATTTTCGATGTAGATATTTATGTAATTTGTAAAGAGCTATATATTTTTGTTAAAGATTTTATTTATTTGACAAAGAGAGACAGCAAGAAAGGGAATACAAGCAGGGGGAGTGGGAGAAGGAGAAGCAGGCTTCCTGCTGAGCAGAGAGCCCAATGCGCGGCTCGATCCCAAGACCCTGAGATCATGACCTGAGCCAAAGGCAGAGGCTTAACCCACTGAGCCACCCAGGTGCCCCAAGAACTGTATTTTTTATATTCCTTTAATTTTTATTTTTTAGGGGTTTTGTGTGGGTGGTTTGTTTTTTTTTGTTTTATATGTTTTTCCAGAAGGACCTACAGTGCCATGTTGAAAATAAGTTATGGCAGGGGCACCTGGGTGGCTCAGTGGGTTAAGCCTTTGCCTTCGGCTCAGGTCATGATCTCAAGGTCCTACGATGGAGCCCCGCAATGGGATCTCTGCTCAGCAGGGGGCCTGCTCCCCACCGCCAAACCGCCCCACTTGCCTCTCTATTTGTGATCTCTCTCCCTCTCTGTTAAAATAAATAAAATCCTTAAAAAAGGAAAAAGAAAATGAGTTATGGTAATAGAGTTTCTTGTCGGATTCCAGATTTTAACAGGAATTTTCTTAACATTTAAACTATAAATGATTTTTTGTGGGTTTATGCACACTTTCAATTTAATTAAGTTTCCTTCTATTCCTATTTTGCTAAGAATTTATCATGAGGCAGTACAGAATTTATCTAGTGTTTTTTGTGCCTTTGAGATAACCATAGATTCTTCTGTTTAATGTACAATTTATTAGTTTTTAATAAAAAATAGATTTGCATTGTTGAAATATCCAGCTTAGTCTTTCTCACATACGCAGATACATACAGCTAGATTTGGCTGGTCCCCCATACTTTTTTTTCCCTTAGAATTTTTAATCTAATCTGTGTTCAAAGGTACATGGGCTTATACAGTTCTTTTCTTATAAAATCCATGTCCAGTTTGGAAATCAAGGTATTGGATAGCATCTTCATTCAATCTCCTCTTCATAAGAATTTACGTAAGATTAGAACCATTTCCTTGGATGCGACAGAGCTCCCCTGTAGAAATGCATGGACTCAGTACTTATTTGATGGAGAAACATGGTAAACTGTGAAAAATGGTCACAATCCTTTGCTCTTTGCTGGACTGCTGTCCTGTGCAATGAGAATTTGTAATATTTTTCACCTCAAAAAGATGGAAAATGATTCTCATACTTTTGAATCTGGCTTTATAACTTGGATTGGTCAATATAACGTAGCAAAGTAACACCGTGTAAGTTACAAGACTGCACACTTCTGCTCCAGTTCTGGAAACCCTGATTAGCTACCATATAAATAAGCCTGGACTAGACTGCCAGAAAATAGAGCACATGACGCAGAGATGAGCCATCCCTGCAAAGTCCATTCCAGTACAGCCAGTCCCCAGAAAACCAGCAGCTGACCAAAAATACATGAGCGAACCCACTCAGAATACAAGAACAATTCAGCTCAGCCCAGGCCAAAGTGCCAAAGCACAGTAGTGTCAGCTGTTTCAAACCAGTAAGCTTTGAATCCCTTGGCTATGCACCAAAAGCTAACTGATGGAGATTTTGTGTCACATACCCTTTAGAATACCTTATTGATTCTAAGATCATTTTTCATTTCTGAAGTCCATTTTGATGATCCATGTTTTTAGAAATCGCCGTTTTTCTCTAATTTTCCATTACAAAAAAAACTAGTCCTTTAGTGTTCACAGTATTTTTTTAATGTTTTCTCCTTTTTCTTCCTCAAACTTTGATTTGTCTTTTCAAATGACCAAATTGTGTTTTTCTTCATCTTATCTATTGTATCTACTACTCATTATTCTCATTTCTGTTCTTATATGTTAATTTTCTCTTGATCTGCTGACATCTTTTTTTTATTTTATTTTATTTATTTATTTGTCAGAGAGAGAGAGAGCGAGCGAGCACAGGCAGACAGAATGGCAGGCAGAGGCAGAGGGAGAAGCAGGCTCCCCACAGAACAAGGAGCCCGATGCGGGACTCGATCCCAGGACGCCGGGATCATGACCTGAGCTGAAGGCAGCTGCTTAACCAACTGAGCCACTCAGGCGTCCCGATCTGCTGACATCTTAAGTTGGATATTTCACTCAATGAATTTCTCCCTTTTCTGCCTTTGTAGGATATAACTACTTCGAATAGCTTCTGTTCTAGGGCATGCCTTTTTACTCTCTCTTAGGTGTTTTGAGAAAGGAAAAAAGTAGCAAATTTTAACATAGTCAATATATCAACCTTTTTCTTAGTTATTACTTTTAGATCTCATTTAAGAAATACTTTTCCTACATCAAGGTCATAAGGATATTTTCCTATGCTATCTTCTTAGGCTTTACTAGTTTACCTTTCAGATCTATATCTATAATTCCCTGGAATTAATTAGGCATGTAGTGTGCAGTAGAGGTCAAGATTAGCTCTTTCCCCAGCGGGATATTCAGTTGACCTAGGACCCTGTAAAGACCATCCTTTCCAGAATATTCTGTAATGCTGTAATGTATATTTTCAGGTTATATATTAGGTGTGTGCATCTTTTAAATAGTAATATTTTTAAAAACTTACATAAAAAAAATGGTAACATTATGTGGTAAATGTGGGGGCCTTGAAGTGTGATAATGCCAGAACATTCTACAACTTCCTTTTGTTTACTCCAGCCAGTTTTTTTTTTTTTTAACCACTTTACTATCTACATTTAAGAATCCTTTCTCATTTTCACAGGTTTTACTGGAAGTCCTATAGAAGATTCCTTTATTCCTGTACCTCCTCAATTCCTTCTACCTCTTATTTGCCCTTTTCCTTCCCTACTTGTGAGATTTGGCTTTACATTCAAGAACCTTTTTACTGTCTGTCCAGCTTTAGTCTAGTAATAAGCACCTTGCTAGAGGGAATGCCCACGTGGACAGGTGTGCCCTCCACCTTCTCTCGCTGCACTCATTCAGTGTAGATGACGTATTTCTTCCTGTAAACGTGGATGACTTTGCCAGTCTGCTGACCTTTGAAGTGTCCTCACACAATCTGTCCTTCATCCTCGTTTCAGATGGGCACAGATTGCACATCGTACTTTTGTCTCCGCTTTTGAGGAGGGAAGACCTAACCTTCCTGCAAATGTGGAAAGGTGCACTGAAATGCCTTTCACGGTTATCACTGCAGTCAGAAGTCATAAAGGGACTGAACTTCATTTTTGCCACTGGAGTTGCAGCAGTGGCCCCAAAAGCAAAGATAGCATCTTTAATTGTCTCAATATAAACAATCAGAACTTGAGTTGTATAAATCCAATACAGTACTCGTACTTTTAATCATTAAGTGTAAACCACTTGATAGTAAATATTATGAAATGGAATTGTATCTAACTTTGTTCTCTTCTTGCCTTATTTTAGGTTGATAGAACTTTTAAAAAAAAAATCTCCAATACTTAAACCTGGAAGTAATATTTCTATTATTTTGATGTTACTTTAAATTTTTAACATGTGAATTAGTCTACAGTTAGCCAATTTCTCTATTCATTTTTGGAATACAAGGCATCAGAGTACTTGAAATCAGATAATCCCATCATCATTTTGTTTAATATTTTTAATTTTTCCAAAATTGGTCATTATTTAATCGAGCAATGATTAAGGTTTATGTATACCCTCCATTTGTTCACCAGTTACCCTTATATTTTTTACGTCTTTCTTCTGTGAAGTTTCCTTAATGAGGATCTATTAGTCATAAATTTGAGAGTTTTGCCTATAAATTCTTATTTCATGTTCATTCTCAAATTATAATTAGGCTGGGTATACGCTACTACATTTGGGAGTTATTTTCCCTGAAAACTGTGAAAACATTTTTTTATTATTATCGTTTGGCTTCTGCTTTTACTAATTAAAAGCCAGCTGTTCAATCTATGTTATTCTTTTGTGGAAAATTTACCTTTTAAGGGTTACTGTTAATATCTTCTCTGTGTCTTTGGGATTCTACTATTCCAGGATTATCTCTAAGTGTGCCTATTTATCTTACTTGAGTAACAAGAGTAAAATGGTCCAAAATTCTTCCCCTCCTTGCATCCATATCCTTGCAATGTGAAATGGCAGAAGTGTCCTTTAAGAGATGGAATCTCTTTCTCCCTTGACCATGAGTTTGGTTCTTGGTTATGACTTGCTTTGGACAGTAACATATTAGCATACCTGGTAAGGAATGCTGAACCTTGAAAAGCACTAATATGCTAGAGCTTGCTCTCTTCTTACACTTGGAATCTTATGACTTCCATGTGAATAAGGTTCTAGGTCACTAGAGAATGAGAGACCATATGGAGGAGAACTAAGTTACACTAGTCAACAGCCAGCCTACTACCAGGGATGTGAAGAGGCCATCTTAAATCATCCTGCCTCCTGCTGATCTGCTAAATGACCACCGACCACACCAGAGCCCAGCAGACATCAGCAGAGCCAGGCCAGACCAGAAAAGTCATCTAATCAACATGAAGAATTGTGACCTAAATAAAAAACTCAGAAGCTTAGAAAATAGCTAAGTTTTTTGAGAAAGAGCAAGAGCTAATACACACTTTGACTACATTATTACAAAAGTGAGAATTGGTATCTTTTATCAATTTTAGAAAATTCTTAGCCATCATACTTCTAATAGTACCTCTAATCTCTTCTATAACCTTCTGGAGTTTTCAAGTATATATGTATGAACATAACACACCCTAAAAACATCTAGAATACCTTTTTTGTATTTGTGTTACTTCTCTACAAGCTCTTTCCCATCTCCCTATCTTCATACTATAATTAGGGTAATTATTTTGATAATATTTTCTGTTCTACAAATGCTCTCCCCACCTGTATCTAATCTACTGCTTAGCGGGTTCACTGAGGTTTTTTCCTTCCATGTCAATGATTGTTTTTCTTATTTCTGGAAGTTCTTTTTGGTTTTCCCTCATCATTTATATTCTCTAGTCCTCTCACATTTGTTACTTCGTTTCTTTAAACATTTTAAAACATCGGACTTTTCAAAATCCTTTATCTTGGAATTCCAATTTCTGCAGCCCTTTGAAGGCTAATTCATTATTGCTCCTTCAAACTCCCACTCATGCTGGATTAAAAATCCTACTTGTATGAACTTAATCTATGGGAATCCTGTTAGGTTTGCATAGAAGAAAACCTTCCCCAAAGGTTATTTTCTTCCTCCAGAATCCCAAGGTTCACTTTAAGATAGCTTCTTGAGCTTGGGCAAAATAAACCCAAATTTCAAGGCTACATGATCTCAGGACTATGGTTTCAAATTCTTCCCAGAAAATTGTTTTTTCCTATATGAAACTGAGGTGGAGAATGACTAGCTACTGGATTGCTTCCCACGGCTAAGTAGTAGACTCTTCTGCCTATCATTTTGCTGGAGTTGTAATCTTCTAGGATGTAGCTTTGTTTTTAGAAGTTTCTATCCCATCTTCCAATGTTGTGTGAGCTCTAAGACACTGTTCCCATCCCACACAGACTACTGAAATTTAAGGTTCTAACTGGGATTTCCATGCATTGTTGTGATATTGCAAAATAGTACAGCCAACCCAGAAAATACTCTGGAATTTTATTATAAAGTTAGACGTACACTTCACATACAGACCAGCAATCCCACTTGTACATACCCAAAAGAAAACTTGTGTTCAGACAAAAACCTGTACGCAAGTATTTTTAGTGGCTGTATTCAAAAATGCCCAAATCTCAAAGCAAGCTAAAAGTCCATGAATTGAAGGATGGATAAACAAACTGTAGTACCTCCATACTACAGAATTAGAGTACCATCAGAAGAATGAATCGCGGATGGGTGAATCTCAACATACATATATACATGATACAGAACATTCCGGTAAAGGCAAAACTATAGGGCCAGACAACAGATCAGTAGTTCGCTGCATACAGAGGACGAGATGAATCAAAAGCATCACCAACAGGGGAATTTTTGGAAGTTATGGAATGGTCCTTTATCTTCAGTATGATGGTGTTTACATGACTATCAGTTTTCCAAAACTCAAAATTGTACATTTAGAGGAATGAATTTTGTTCTATGTAAGTTATGCATTGATGTTTAAAGGAAAAGAAAAGCCCAGAACCAAATGGCTTCGTTGGTGAATTCTACTCAACATTTAAGTAAGATTTAACAACTACCCTTCTCAAAGTCTTCCCCAAAAATGAGGAAGTCTTCCCAAAATCCCCAAGTAATTTAAGGAGATAAGCATTATCCTGATACCAAAATCAGGTAATACTACAAGAAAACTACAGGCCAATAATCCTAATGAATATAAATGTAAAAATTAAAATGTTAGCAAGCTGAATTCAAGGTTGCATTGGATCATACATTATGATCAAGCAAGATTTTTCCCTGGAATACAAAAATGGTTCAATGTATGGTTCAATGGATAAATGTGACACAACCCAAAAGAATGGAAGGTAGAAACCACAGAATCATCTCACAGGTGCAAAAGAAGCATTTGACAAAATGCAACTTCCTTTATAATAAAAAGACTCAAAAAATTGGGCAAAGGAACATACTTCAACAGATAAAAGCCATGTGTGACAAGCCTACAGCTAACATCATACTCAACAGTGGAAGGTTAAAAGCTTTTCCTCTAAGATGAAAAACAAGGCAAAGGGGCCCATTCTCACCACTCCTATTCAACACAGTAATAGAAGTCCTCATCAGAGCAATCAGACAAGAAACAAAAGGCATCCACATCAGAAATGACTAAGTAAAATTGTCTTTGTTTGCAGGTTATAAGACTTTACATATAGAAAATCCTAACTATTCCACCAAAAAAACTTTATAAGGTCAGTAAAGCAGGATACAAAGTCAACATATAAAAGTCGGTTGCATTTCTATCTATAAACAGTGAAATATTTGAAAAAAAATCCCATTTATAATAACATGAAAAACAGTAAAATACTTAGGGATTTAACTAAGGATGAGAAAAATCTGTACAATGAAAACCAAAAAACTTTGATAAAAATTAAAGTAGACACAAACAAATGTAAACATATACCATATTCATGGATTGGAAGAATATTGTTAAAATGCGCACACTACCAAAAGCCATTTGTAGATTCAGTGCAATCCGTATCAAACTTTAAATGGCATTTTTCAAACAAATAAAGAACAAAAACACTAAAATCCATATGGAGCCCGAAAGACTCCTAATAGCCAAAGTAATGCTAAGAGAAGAACAAACCTGAAAGCATCACATTTCCAGATTTCAAACTATGTTAGATCTTTTAACGATGCAGAGGTTAGAACACCAAACTTCATGCAGTCAAAAAAATGCACATGTAAGTTCAGATACCCCCAAAACTTAACTACTGATAACCTACTCTTGACCGTAATTCCTAAGCAGTAACATAAACAATTAATACATATTTTGTAAGCTATATGTATTATATACTGTATTCTTATACTAAAGCTAGAAAGAAAATGTTAAGAAAATCCAAAGGGAAAATATTTACAGTACTGTACTGCACTTACCAAAAAAAAATTCATATGTAAGTGGGCCCATGCCATTCAAACCCTTTAGTTCAAGGGCCAACTGTATACTACAAAACTACAATAATCAAAGCAGTCTGGTGGGGCAGAGGAGGCAGGGTGAAACAGACACGGATACCAAAAGAACAAGACTGAGAGCCCAAAATGAACTCCTGCACATGCAACTACTATCTGACAAAGGAATCAAGAATATTCAATAAGGATCGTCTCTTCAACAAATGTTGGGAAAACCAGATAACCACACTAAGAAGTTGGATTCCTGTATCATCACTCAGAAAAATTTGAAATGGATTAAAGACTTAAATAGCAAACCTGAAACCATAAAACTTCTAGAAGAAAATGGGGGGAAAAGCTTCTTGGCATTGGTTTTGGCAATCATTTTTCAGATAGGACCCCAAAAGCATAAGCAATAAAATTAAAATTATTTAGTAAATCTACAAACTAAAAAGCTTCTACACAGCAAAAGAAATAATTGACCAAATGAAAAATCACCCTATGGAATGGGAGTAACCACTTGCAAATCAGCAACCTGGTAAGAGGTTAATAACCAAAATGTATTTTAAAATTCCCACAACTCAAGAGCAAAAAAGTGGATTAAAAAATGGGCAGAGGAACTCAACAGTCATTTTTCCACAGACACGCAAATGGCCTGTAGATACATGAAAGGCAGTCAACATCCGGCAAATGGAGATCAAAACAACAATGAAAGATCACCTCACATCTGGAAAAATGGCTATCATCAAAAAGACAGAAAAATAACAAGCGTGGAGAACAAGCAACCCTTGGTACACTGTTTGTGGGAATGTAAATTGGGACAACCACTGTGGAAGCTCCTCCAAAAGTTAAAGAATAGAACTACCACGTGATCCAGCAATCCTCCATCGGGGGGGATTAAGCTGAGTATTTACCCAAGAGAAATTAAATCACTAACGCAAAGAGAGATTTTCACCCCCATATTTATTGCCACATTATTTACCACAGACAAGGAAAAAGATGAATGGCTAAAAAAGTTATGGTATATATACAACAGAATAGTATTCAGGCATGGGGAAAGAAATCCGGCCATTTCCAACATGAATCAACTCTGAGGGCATTGTGCCAAGGGAAATAAGACAGAGAAAGACAAATAGTGTACGATATCACTTACATGTAGAGTATAAAAACCCTAAACTCACAGAGACAGTGGAATGCTGGTTGCAAGAGATTAGGGAAATGGGGAGATGCTGGTCAAAGTAAACAAGTAAATTCTGTGGATCTAATGGACATCATGGTGACTGCTGTGAAAATACGTGTACTTGAAATTTGCCAAGGGTGGAGATCTTAAATATTCTGGTGACAAAAAGCCGGTGATATTTATGTGAGGTGAGGGAGGTGTAAGTTAAAACTGATAATCATTATGAAACATTTAAGAATATCAAATCATAAATGTTACATATCTTAAAATTACATAGTTATGTCAACTATATCTCACTCAAATTGGAATAACAGAAAAGAAACTTAGGTTTCCAACTTCTTGGAAATGGCAGATATCCCTCTAGTTTTCACTCTCCTCCATGTATTTGCCCTCTAAGAATTTCCTTTCTTGTAAGTGTAATGATGGGTCTTGAAAGATTTTTGTTTAATCCAGCATTAATAGGCATTTCGAAGTAGGAGATTTTTTAAAAACCTCTACTCTACCATAGTGTCAGAAGCAAAAGTCTCCCATTCTATTGAAGACGACTTTCTTAAAATTTCATGATGTTTTTAACTACATTTTATCACTGTATGCGGTTTCAAGAAGTACAACAGTGCAGTTATTGTATTATTTTCATGATAGATAAGAAAACCAAAGCTCACAGAACTTGAGATTTGATACCTATCCACCCCAATATTCTGTGAATGGAAACCAATCTGAAGGTTATCTTAAGCCTCTCAAAATTAGGTCAGTAAGAAACACATAGAGGATCATTTACATTATGGATCATCCATACTTGGCAGTAGAGTGAACTCTGTGACCTTGAACAAGTCACTTAACTATGCCTAGGTTCAAAGCACCTATTTCATAGAATTGTTGTGACAATTATTCATGTCGAGCACATAGAAAAGCCCATGGCAGAAGTAGAAAGAAGTGCTTACTTTGAATAAGCCATGCTTTTGGTTGCGTTGACCAAGCCATAAGTTGCTTCCTAGGGGAAGGTTGGTTTCAGGAGGGTCTATCACACGTTCATAAATTCTGCAGGGACAAAGAATGCAGTTATTAATAAACAGCTCAAAACAGAACCAAAAGTTATTCATGTTGTTTGAAGTCCTCATGGCATTAGCTGCTGGTATATTACAAAGCCGTGATCACCAAGACTGCATGGTACTGGCATAAAAACAGACACATAAAAAAAAAAAAAAAAAAAAAAAAAAAAAAAAAAAACAAAGAGAGAGAGCACCGAATCCTAACCACTAGACTCAGCTCCGGTCATGGTCCTAGGGTCCTGGGATCGAGCCCCAAGTCGGACCCTCTGCTCGGTGGGGAGCCTGCTTCCCCCTCTCTCTGCCTGCCTCCTTGCCTACTTGTGATCTCTGTCTGTCAAATAAATAAATAAAATCTTTAAAAAAAAAGAAGAAAAAAAACAGACACATAGATTAATTGAACAGAATAGAGAGCCCAGATATGGACCCTCAGCTCTATGGTCAACTAATCTTCAACAAAGCAGGAAAAAATAGCCAGTGGAAAAAAAGACAGTCTCTCTAATAAATAGGGCTGGGAAAATTAGACAGCTATATACAGAAGAATGAAACTGGACCATTCTCGTATACCATACTAAAAAAAAAAAAAAGCAAACAAACAAAAAAACAACTCTAAATGGATGAAAGACCTCATCATGAGACATGAATCCATCAAAATCCTAGAGGAGAACATAAACAGTAACCTCTTCAACACTGGCCACATCAACTTCTTTCAAGACATGTCTCTGAAGGCAAGGGAGACAAAAGTGAAAATGAACTTTTGGGACTTCATCAAGATAAAAAGCTTCTGCACAGCAAAGAAAACAGTAAACAAAACAAAGAGGCAACCCACTGAATGGGAGAAGAGATTTGCAAATGACACTATAGATAAAGGGCTGGTAACCAAGTTCTGTAAAGAACTTCTCAAACTCAACATGCAGAAAACAAGTAAGTCAAAAAATGGGCTGAAGACATGAACAGACACTTCTCTGAAGACATACGAACAGCTAACAGACACTTGCAAAAAAATGCTCAACATCATTAGCCATTAGAGAAATTCAAATCAAAACCACAACAACAAATGCTATAGAGGATGTAGAGAAAGGGGAACCCTCCTACACTGTTGGTGGGAATGCAAGTTGGTGCAGCCACTTTGTAAAACTGTATGGAGGTTCCTCAAGAAGTCAGTAGAGCTACCCTATGATCCAGCAATTGTACTACTGGGCATTTACCCCAAAGATACAGATGTAGTGAAAAAGAAGGGGCACATCACCCCAATGTTCATAGCAGCAATGTCCACAATAGCCAAATTGTGGAAAGAGCCAAGATGCTCTTCAACAGATGAATGGATAAAGAAGATGGGGTCCATATATACAATGGAATATACTCAGCCATTCGAAAGGATGAATACTCATCATTTGCATCAACATGGATGGAACTGGGGGGTATTATGCTGAGTGAAATAAGTCAAGCAGAGAAAGACAATTATCATATGGTTTCACTTATATGTGGAACATAAGAAATAGTATGAAGGACATTAGGAGCTGGGAGAGAAAAATGAAGAGGGGAGGAATCAGAGCGGGAGATGAACAATGAAAGACTATGGACTAAGGGAAATAAACTGAGGGTTTCAGAGGGGAGGGGGTAGGGAGCTGGGTTAGCCCAGTGATGGGTATTAAGGAGGGCACAGATTGCATGGAGCACTGGGTTGTTACAGGCATTGTTACAAGCTTGTAACAACCTTGTTACAACCTTGTTGTTACATTCATTGTTACAGGCAAACAATGAATCATGGAACACTACATCAGAAACTAATGATGTACTCTATGCAGACTAACATAATACAAAAAAAGGAGGAGGAAGAGGAGGAGAAGGAGAAGAAGAAGAATTCTGGGTGGGGAATTTCAGGTAATCTCAATTATTCTGGATGGCCTGTCTGTTCCTTGCACTCTTCAGTTCTTGGAGCAGCTACAGGAGAAGTCAACTCCAGGTACTTCAGAAGGTCTGACAATTCATCAGGCCTCCATTCTGGAAGGGATCTGCCTGCCACCTTCCAGAGTGACCTGTTCCTCCAGTGGCTCCCAGAAGGCAAGACTGAGAGACCGCCCACTGTGTCACAGCCAGTGAACAAGTATGAGCTGTTGCAGCTGGGAGCGGTCACACTGCAGCCTTGTGACTGAGCCACCTGTCCGTCACTCTTATTCCCCACTGGAAAAGTGCTCTTTCCTAACAATACATGCAAGGTACTCAATGGAGAAAGCTGTCTGTACTAATAATCTTTTCATTATAAATGGATGCTCAAAACATAACCAAGACAATGTAAGTCTCCCTTAAAAAGACAGGCTGTTTTCTCCACAGGAATGCAACACCTTTCACATGTTAGAATGAATGATTTTAGATAAAACAATCTATCAAAATTGCTCTCACCCAAGAAGTTGCTCTACACTTGCTTTAAAAGGGTTTTTTTCCTAATATTTGCCAAAAGAAAAAAAAAAAAACAACTAGAAATGAGCCAAATTTACAACAAAAGTGAAACGCATAAGTTATAGATCAGCTTGATGTAATTTACTACAGTCATTAACAGTGACAAATATGCAGGTTATGAAATATGGGAAAGTACAGACAAAATAATTTTCACTGGAGGAAAGTAGAATGTAAAATTATTTACGAGCTATGGAGACAAGGATGCAGAAATTATGTTCCTGGGTGGTGAATTTCAGAGGACACAGGAAAGAAATGGAAATCGGTGTATTTAGGTTAAGAGGAAGAAGCATAATTTTCTGTGAGGTTGTTTTACTAATACATTGAAGATACTGTCAAACTATTTATCTGAACCTTTCATTTTAAAACATTTTGCATCTGTCAGAATGAGAAGAGCTTTCAATTTCAATGTTCTGTTTTGTTTTGTTTTTTGGCTTTCAATATGCCACGAGGTGAGCTCCAGTGATCAGAGTGGGCTGTTAATCAATGTTTATTAAGTACAGGAAAGATTAAAAAAAAAAAAAATCAACTTTCTATCATGCCTTATCTTCCCAAGTATAAATGCTCCTTCGGCCTTAAAAATAGTGGGCCTCAGATGTTTGCTTTCTCATTTATTAGCTTAAAGCAGGGCAGTGACCCGGCACCTGTGTCAAAAGGGTGTACTGATTTCAGGGGTCACACAGCCCCCATAAGGATCCCCTCCTGATGCCAAGAACATCTGCTGGCTGCTGCCTCTCCCCACCCCCAAACCTCCCACCCCCAGCCCTGCCAATTTACTCCAAGTGGTGGACCTCACTAGAGAATTCCACGTAGCAGGCAATATCAACAAACCAGATTCAGACACAGCAAAATGAAGAGAACTTAGAAACAGGGTCCAAAAAAAAAAAAAAAAAAAAACCCCAGATTGCAGGTTGTTGGTGGGCGGGGGGGTTGGCACAGGGATGGGGTAACTGGGGGATGGGCATTAAGGAGGACGCCTGATGGAATGAACGTGGGCAACTGATGAATCAGTACATTCTGCTCCTGAAACTGACGATACACTGTATCTTAACTAAATCGATTTTAGACATTTTCTTAAAAGGAAAGCAGAAAAACCAAATTTGAGGGACAGTCCACAAAATAACTGCCTGTGCGCTTTCAATTGTCCAGGTAAGAAAAGGAAAGACTGAGGAACATCTGCTGATTAAAAGAAACCAAAGGGATGGGACGCCTGGGTGGCTCAGTCAGTTGAGCCGCTGCCTTTGGCTCAGGTTGTGATCCCGGGGTACTGGGATCGAGTCCCGCATCGGGCTCCTTGTCCAGTGGGGAGCCTGCTTTCTCTCTCTCCTTCTGCCTGCTTGTGCTCTCTCTCTCTCTGACAACAAATAAATAAATAATCTTTAAAAAAAAAAAAAACGAAAGAAAGAAAGAAAGAAAAGAAACGAAACCAAAGGGACATAAAAACTCCACGTGACGCAGGATCCTGGTTTGGACCTGGGAACGGGTGGCGGGGTGGGGGAGTCCTATGCAAGACTTCGGTAGGAAAATTGGTGAAACTTGAACTCTAGATTATATACTATTATTGTACTGATGTTCAATTTCCTGGTTTTCGAGAATTGGTCATGTATATATTTAAGTGCCCTGTTCTTAGGAAATACATACTGAAGTATTTAGGGGTAAAGTCCTGATATTTGCAACTTCTTCTCAAAGGTTTCAAAATAACAGTGTGTCTATGTATAAATACAGACACATGTAAACACACATTGTGCAGAGAGAAAACAGAATCTGGGCCAAGTGTAGGATTGTTTTTTGTGCCATTCTGAAAGCTTTCTTGTAAGATTAAAATTATTTAAAGTAGTTTAAAGATAGTTTTGAGACTACAGTAAAAAAAGAAAGAGGGTCTGTAAAATATTTAACTATAAATACACACATTCAAAATAGCTTTATATCTATTAGCCAAGGACACCTACAAATTTAAAGACTCACAAAGGCACATGGTAGTGTTTTCCCAAGGGATTGGGAAGGGCAAAGGGGAGGAAAAAGTGAATGACTGAAAGATGAATGAATGAAACAAAACAAGTATTGCACAGATAAATGCTGGCAACACATCGTAAGCTAAGAAGAGTCTCATATCCCTATCTGAACCTCTTTTCCAAAGGGAGTGAGGCCACCGACGTGCCAAACAAATACAATCTTGGCAGAAGTGCCAAGCCCTGGGTTACTGTTTTCAGGGACTGGCTCAGGCCGACAGGCAGGTGAGGCCCAGTGATCTGTCACTTAAATCTGGTATCACGCAAGTCAAATAAAAAGTCAAATCTAACAGAATGAACTCCTTGGTTTCCCGTGTGGTCAGGAAATGGAAACTTGATACTCCAGTGTTTTGGTTCATGAGGTTTCCTTCACATCAAGATCAGATTGTCTACAATGTGTCTGATATGGTGTTGGCTCCCAGCACACACACAGCAAAATTAATATGGCCAAGTCCTTGTCCTCAGGTCAAATGCCTGAGCCAGGACGACAACACACAGGCACACACCTTATCTTTCAGTGAGGTGCAGTGATCTATGAAAGCAGAAAGGAGAACAGAATTCTGTCATAATCGGAGAAGACTTGCCAAAGAAGGGAACACCGGAGCACATTTTTTGGATGAAAAACAGAGTGGAGCTGACACGCAGACAGAACGGCCAACACTTACTCAGTGTGTGCCAAGCAGTGCACGTGGAGGGCTTTCCATGGGTTCATTTGCTTATCCTTCATGACACCACCACCAGGGAGGTGTTCTGGGTGCACCATGGTTAAATACCTTGTCCGTGGTTAAATGCTTTGTAAATCGCAAAGCTCTATTTGAGCCCCAAACCCTAATCTGTGCTACTCACTCAAGTGAGTTAAAATTCCTGACTTGATTTACTCATCAAAAAGGAAAGGGGAATGAAGCATGAGAGACTGTGGACTCTGAGAAACAAGGTGAGGGTTTGGGAGGGGAGGGGAGGGTCATGTGGGGATGGATGAACCTGGTGGTGGGTATTAAGGAGGGCACGTATTGCATGGAGCACTGGGTGTGGAGCATAAACAATGAATCCTGGAACACTGAAAACAATAAAATTAAGATGCTTTTAAAAAAAAAAAGAAAAGGAGCGCCCGGGTGGCTCAGTGGGTTAAAGCCTCTGCCTTTGGCTCAGGTCATGATCCCAGGGTCCTGGGATCGAGCCCCACATCGGGCTCTCTGCTCCGCAGGGAGCCTGCTTCCTCCCCTCTCTCTCTCTGCCTGCCTCTCTGCCTACTTGTGATTTCTCTGTCAAATAAATAAAATCTTTAAAAAAAAAAAAAAAGAAAGAAAGAAAAGAAAAGAAAGAAGGAAAGAAAGGGGAAAACAAGTTCATGGGCTAAAGCATGTGGCCAACACTGGTTAGCTCTCCCAGAAGCCCCTTTTCTCTCCCTCCAGCGCTCACAGCTACACTGCATTTCCAGCCGACCTCATAGCTGGGGGTGGCCATCTCATGTGAGCAGACGTACAACCCTTCCAGGCCCACCTTTTCCCCAAATGTATCTCCTTCGGGCATCTTTCAACATTCCCTCCTCCACCTTGTCTTTCAGCTAACTGGAGGAGACAGAGAGTGAAGAGGCCACAAATGGAAAGCCACAGATGGAAGATCCTATATTCCTAAATGACATGGAATTCCTAAATGACATGGAAAGGCCACCTGCCAGCAAGACACACCCAACGCATGCTACCTAAGCAATAAAAATCTATGTTAACCCACTGAGATAAAGATTTTCTGTAGTTGTGGCCAGTATTATTTGCCCTAGTACGCCCCAGTGAAAATCAAAGAGGACTGATGTATTTTCATGCACACAAAGCCAAGAGATAGCAGAGATAGGATGGTGTAGCAAAGACGACATGAATTCAGGATAAAACAGATTTGCATTTATATTCTAGTTCTGTATTCTACTGGCTGTATGACCTTAATCAAGTTATTTCTCTGTACCTCAGATTCCGCAATTAAACAAACAAACAAACAAACCCAGAACTATTACTGGTGATGGTATGGGTTGCCTTGAGGCGTCAATGAAATACGTGTTTAATGCCTTGGCACTTGGTAGGTGCCAAGTTAAACTCTCTGTTAAACTCCCAGGTGCCTGAGAATGCCGAGAATCACAGGTCCCATGACCCACTGCAGACCACTGGCTGCATCTCCCACTGACTGAATCTACTGAAATGGGACTACCAGTAACTTAGATGCCTGCTTGGGCTTTGCAATATAGTTTAAAGGAAGGACATCACCTGTCTCACGGAGTGTATTTAAAGATATGCCATGTCAATGTCAAAATTCAAGAACCTATTATCTACTTTGTCTCAAGTTTCTTCCACTTTGAAAGTTTTATAGCTCTAAATTTCTTTTCACTTACAAATTTAAAAGCTAGGACAAGTAAATAAGTAATAGGGAGGGGGGGAAAAAAACAACCAAAGGAATCAACAGCATTCATTTCTGTTACAGTTTAACCTTTTCAGTTACAGAGTAAACTGACAACTTAGATACTAAACTGTGGATTAAAAATTTTTAGACAAAGTATATTTTCTAAGACATCCTAAAATCTTTGTATTTTCATTTAGTTTTAAAATATTCATTGGATTCTTTTCATTCTTTCAAGCCATAAATCAAACTTTTCTACATTATTCTAAGTTCTAAGCAAACTTTTTTTTAAGGGAGAGCGAGCAAGAGACCAAGGGGAGGAGCAGAAGGAGGGAAGGAGACTCCCGACTGAGCATGGAGCCCCAGGCGGGGCTTGATCTCAACACCCTGAAATCATGATCTGAGCCAAAACCAAGAGTCAGACACAACGGACTGAGCCACCCAGGAGCCCCCTGGGCAAACATCTTAGGATTTTTATATCCTTCCTAAATATGAAGTTCTTTAACATTTAACAAGATTGACTTTTGTTCAAAGTTCATCATAAATTTATGTAAGGTTAGGGATGCCTGGGTGGCTCAGTCAGTTAAGCATCTGCCTTCAGCTCAGGTCATGATTCCAGGGTCCTGGGATTGAGTCCCACATCTGGCTCCTTGCCCCGCGGGAAGCCTGCTTCTCCCTCACCCTCCACCTGCCGCTCCTCCTGTTTATGCTCTTTCTCTCTCTCTGACAAAATCTTTAAAACCAAAAGACTTGAATTAAGAAAAAAAAATTACATAGATTTAGACAAAGACTCAAAAAGAGGTAGATGATTTGCTAATTTATTACACTGTGTGTTTAGATACACAATAACCTAACCAATAACCAATTGGTAATAACCAATAACAATAACCTAACCAATAACAACCAACAACCTATCAATACACTGTTCTTATAGGAGTAAAATAGGACAGGACATCATTCCTAATACTTTTGTTCAGTCCAGTATTAGGCACTTTGTGAGGAAAATTTGGGACCTGAACTGGTTTTAGCCAATCCATAGAAAAGGCTTCTGGGAAAATGAAGATGGCTCCAGTGAGCAGAGGTCCTCACTTTAAATTCTTACTTCAGACTGCCCTCATACACCCCTTTTAAAATACATATCCTGCCTGCCCTGCATGTTAGTTCTTTACCCATCTCTGAGAACCTCCTCACCTGGATGACCCATCTGGACCTACTCTCTAGCACTTGACCGTAGGACCATGTATCTCTCACTGCTCACTGGAATCTCCAGGAGTCTGATCCCAGCTGAGCCTGCTTTCTCAGACCTCCCTGCCAAGAAAGAAGGAATTGATCTTTTCTGGTACTCTGGACCCAACACTCAGACCCCCAAGTTGTGCCTGGAATTCCTAACTGCTACAACCACCAATCACCTGCTGAGTGTGCAGGAAATAAAACCCGCAGCACAACATCCTTGCATCTGCTCCGGGGTCTCCTTCCCCTGGACCTTCCCTGACCATCCTATGTAAAGTAGCAACTTACCACCCATCACTCAGCTTATTCTCTTATCAAAGCAAATAAGTCTCCAAAATTGTCTTGGCTCTTTCTTGACTGACTGTCTCCTCCTACCAGAAGCAAGAATCTTGGAAGCAGGGACCTAATCTATCTTATCTTGTCAGTATCCCTAACATCTAGAATAGCGCTAGTTAAAGCAGATGACTACTCCATCTACTTATTGAATAAATGAATGAATGAATGCTCCCTGATACTATCTTCAAAAGAGGAGGGCTACAGGCAGATAGACAAGCTCTAAAGTAATTCAGCAAAGACTTTAGGGGGACAAACTTGACATTTTCCTGCAGATACTGCAGTCAGTGAAAACAAGTGAAATGTGAGCATGCTATTCAAGGGTCTTCCTTCACCTTCTCCAGTTCATGAGATCAACACAAGACGACCGAACTAAAGAGCAAGATGGGCCCCTCTCAGTTTTTCACCCACAAAAAAAAAAAAAAAAAAAAAAGATAGGGATAGCTGGTTTGAATCTGTCAGGCAGACAACTCACTAACAGGAAAACCAGATAGGACAAGAGAAATAGTAACTTGAAAATTAATTAGATCAAATGCAGTCCTTTTGATAAGCACATGATTTAATGCTAAAGTTGAATGCATTATAATCAGTCCAAATTTACCACATTCCCACAGGCTGTCTGATAGAAATCAGGTATTCATCCTACACCATCTACAATCTACCCTTCCTTACGGCTAAAGAAAATTCAGTTCCTACATAGGCATGTTTCTAGGCCTTGCGCTCAAACGAGGCACTGTCTATTAAGCTATATTGGGAGAATGTATGGGAAGTTTGCATACCATCAGTATTCATGAGTATTTTAACATGTATCTCATTTCTAATACAAAACCATGCAAAATTAAACAACCAGTCAAACATAAAAACTGCCTCAGAAGAACAAACAATGCAAAGAACAACTGATACTTCTCGTCAAAGTCACTCCCTGAATCCAGGGCTCACATCAGGAATTTTCTTCACAAGGTACAACATCTCTTTATTCATGACTTTGGTGAAGAACGCCGTACCTAGTGACTGTCCCATCTGCTTAAAAGACCAGTCAATATTCCATGAAGTACTCGATTTTCTGTGAACAGATAAAACCCTCAGAGCTCGACATAAAGCAATGCAACGGTTCAACAACACTACTTATGAAGGAATATTGGATTTCTATTTACCTAGATGAAGACAGACGTCTGAAGGGACGCCACGGTACCTTTCCCAATTATAGACAAGAATGATTTCCAATGTAAACCATGTGGATCAACATGTATTATGCTGCTGTTCAATAAGACAATATGAAGCCCAAATGGCATGCTAAATGAAGAGGTTTATCCTGGGCTTTGGCTGGAGTTGAAGAAAAATGTTCACATTCTCCCTCAAGAGGAAAGTTGCAATGACCTTCCCTTGCCAGACAAGAGCCTCACCCTCCACTGCCTTTTAGCTGGTACTAGTGAATACCACAGTGCTCTTTGGAGAAAGTGCTCTATGCAGAACACAAAGCAATTCCCATGCTGTTCCCCCCTCACTAAAAGGTGGTAATGACTGCAGGGGAGGCTAAGTCCCTTGTTGGTCTTATGTCAACAGGGGCGTAACACAATCCTCCCAGTCTTGGTATCATAGGGCAAACATGGGAACTGAGTTCTTCACCTCTACTTAAATGAACAAATCATCTATAGTATCATTAGCAGTATTTTTGGCCCTGACAATTGCTGCACATTCATGGCCATCTACAAAATACTTCCTCAAAACATACGGGAATGTTTGCTAACTGTATACATTGATGAGTTACTTGTTGAATTTCCATGTCAGGTGGCCGGGGCTATTAATCATTTACTAACATGGAGTACACATCACACAGAACCAGAAAAACATGAAAGGAATGCCCGCAAAGAGGAGCTCTGCAGGCTCCTCCCACCCATCTGTTTAACAAAACCAGCTGACAGCAGATGTCTAGATTCAAAAAATGTACCTCTGGCATTTATACAGGAGAAAATAGACTAGTCAGGGGAGTGGATTATAGGCATGAACACACTATGCCCCCAACATGTAAGAACTGAATTCCAAGCTAAATCCATTCAGAGCTCAGGAGGGAGGACAGTAGCCGGGCTCAGCAGGTTTCTGAACTGTTCCTTGCCAGCTGGATGCAAAAGAAGTACAAATGCAAACAAAAAGAGGCAGCAAAGTTGAAATCTGGAAGGAGATACCTTTGCTGAGGTAAATGAAAGGCCAATAGTGTTCAAATGAGATTAGAAAATACTTCTGGAGAGACTCTGCCAGAGAAGAGGTTCTCTCCAGAGAGAGGAGACAAGTCCTCAGATGACCTACTTCATCCACTTAGAAAACACTCAAATTCATACCTTTACCAAGTTAATTTCCAAAATCGATGAAGAACTTCCACAACTCAAAACCAAAACAATAATGCAATTAAAAATGGTCAGCAGACACCAACAGACATTTTTTTCCAAAGAAAACAGATATGAACAGACACATGAAAAGATGCTCAACATCACTCGTCATCAGGGAAATGTGAACCAAAGCCACCATGAGATCACTTCACACCTGTCAGAATGGCTAAAGTCAAAAATAGTAAGTGTTGGCAAGGAGGTGGAGAAAAAGAAACCCTGAGGCCCTGTTGCTGGGAATGCAAGGTGATATCAACATTGTGAGGAACAGTATGGAGGTTCCTCAAAAAATAAAAAATAGAATTGCCATAGGATCTAGTAATTCCACTACTGGTTATTTACCCAAAAAGTTGAAAACACTAGAAATATTCAAAAAGATATATGCACCCCTGTATTTATTATACCATTATTAACAATAGCCAAAGTACAGAAGCAAACCAAGTGTCTGTCCCTAGAAGAATACACACAAACACACACACACACACACACACACACACACACACACAGTATATTACTCAGCCGTAAGAAAGAATGAAATTTTGCCCTTTCCAACATGGATGAATCTCAATTTAAAGATTTTTTTTTTATTTATTTATTCATTTGACAGATAGAGATCACAAGTAGGTAGAGAGACAGGCAGAGAGAGAGGAGGAAGCAGGCTCCCCGCTGAGCAGAGAGCCCGATGCGGGGCTCGATCCCAGGACCCTGGGATCATGACCTGAGCCGAAGACAGAGGCTTTAACCCACTGAGCCACCCAGGCGCCCCGGATGAATCTCAATTTAATACTCAGCAAAGGCAGAGGAAGACATACCATATGATTTCACTCATGTGTAGAAGAAACAAGACAACGAAAAAAGAAAAGCACACTTCTAAATACAGAGAAATGGTAGTTACCAAAGAGGAGATGGGTGGGGGAATGGGTGAAATACATAAAGAGAATTTAAAAATACACTTATGATAAGCACTGAGTAACGTACAGAACCATTTAATCATTATATTGTACACCCAAAGCTAATATACCGCATGCTAATTACACTTAAATTTAAACAATTCATACCTTTGTTACCTACCAACTAGATCTTGCTATCTCCTTTATCTTTCCTCATCTAGGTCTCCATACCAAGGTATTTTCCCTTCTTAACCATATTTATGTCCCTAAGAGCTCTCTCTCACTACTTCTTACCAACCATTACTCTCCGCCAGAAGTTCATGATTCAGATACCATTCCAAGATAATGCTGACTGTGGATCCGGGTAGACAACTGGCTCTGTTAGGTCTGTCCTGTTTTGTGTTTTTATTTATGATTTGGCAGTGTACTGACAGATGTGCTTGAGTTTCTGGGAAAATGAGAAGTTGGTATGATTGTTGCAATCATTCCAGATTTAGGATATACCATCAGGGTTAAGAGAAACATTAATAGGAAGTAATTAGGGCCAAATAGGATGAAATTTAACATGGAAAGATGGAAGGCTCCATGCTTAGAGACAATGTTGCTCAAAGACAGAATCTGAGACCTATTACTTAACGGGAATACATATTGAAAAATATTCAGTCATTTTGGTCCACAGTGAGCTAAGATAAGGCTGTCAAAAAGGATGTTGTGATCTTAAACTGTACCATAAGATAATTATCTCATTACAATCTGAACCAATCTGTCCAGAGATAATCACACTTAGTTGTAGAAACTTCTCAAATGCTGAATAAACTTTAATGAAAAAAAAAAAAGGAAGATTGTGAACCCAATCAAATGATGAATGGTTGGGGCGCCTGGGTGGGTCAGTGGGTTAAAGCCTCTGCCTTCGGCTCAGGTCATGATCTCAGGGTCCTGGGATCAGGTCCCCCACATCCGGGCTCTCTGCTCAGCAGGGAGCCTGCTTCCCCCCCTCCCCTGCCTGCCTCTCTGCCTACTTGTGATCTCTGTCTGTCAAATAAATAAAAATCTTTTTTAAAAAATGATGAATGGTTGAAGGATGAAAGAAGGTTCAGTCTGAAGAAGTAGAGTAAGAGACAGCATGATAAAGTCTTCAAATATCTGGAGGATTGTCACGTACAAGAGGGATAAGACTCATCCTGCGTAGCTAAAAGAAGGAAAATTTATACCAGTAAGCGTAAGCTATAAAGAGGCATTTTTGGCTCAAGATAGGAAAAATCTTCTGAAAGTCAGAAAACACAGAGGGAAGTAACAGCCTTGGGAGGCAGTGAACTTCCACAGGGTGGAGGACCACTCACTTGGCAAGGACAGTAAAACTCAAGCTCAGACACAGCCTCAGAATTCCGAAGAGCTGCCTCTGAGTGCCTACTCAATGCCAGAACTTTACACACTTTATAATCCTTAAACCCTGAAAGTCAGGCATTGCTGTACTCAAATGACAGATGTTCAGAGCTTAAATGACCTGCCTAATACTGTTCAGTAAAGAGTGAAGCCTAAATTCAAATCCAGGCATACATTTCTACCATTCCATACTGCTTTATAATCCCCTACAGATCCTACACTTACAAAGTCAAATATTAGCAATGGGTGAAACAGCGTGACATACAGAAAGATCATGGGACTAGAGTCAGAAAACCTCTGTTCGTGCCTTACCTAAATTATTTATGCTTTGTGAACTGGGACAAGTTACTGAACCTTTCTGAACCCTCAGTTTCTTCAAACTTTTAATAAATAAAAAAACTACTGCACAGGTTTTCAATGAACATAAAACAGATGATCTAAATAAAACTATGTTGTAAATTATAAATGCTTTTTTAAAATGACTTAATGTGGGGGCACCTGAGTATCTCAGTCGTTACGCATCTGCCTTCAGCTCAGTCATGATGCCAGGGTCCTGAGATCGAGCCCTGCATCAGGCTCCCTGAGCTGCGGGAAGCCGGGTTCTCCCTCTCCCACTGCCTCTGCTTGTGTTCCCTCTCTTACTGTCTCCCTCTCTATATGAATAAATAAATAAAATCTTTAAAAAAACAAAATAAAATGAATTAATGTTATTAGGTAAGATCAATACTCTTATTTTCACAGAAGAATCTAAAAGACACTTTAAAACATTTTCAGGGAAAAAAAAGCAAAAACCGCATCTAAGCTACTTGGCTCAACTTCTTCGAGAACAGTACCCAACATCAGCCTTCCAATTTCATTAAGAGCATGGGGGTAGCAACTTGAGAGCAAAGGGGGCTAAGAACCCCCTAAATCACTCCCTATGTGTTACCACTGATGGCACAGTGAAGCCAAAGTCATTGGTCCCTTGTTACCCAGGAGTTAAGACAAAATGCACTGCTTACAGCATTCAATTATGCCCTACGCTAGCTGACTCCAAAATATTTGCTGATAATCCTGAGTGATAGTTTAGTTAACTGTGTTTTATTATTCAGCTAGATGAAAATTTAAATGTTATGTTAAATCGAACGCCTCCTGTTCATATGACGCACACATTGGTAACCAGGACTCTCAGGGTCAGAGAGGACATTGAAGGTATTCTGATCCAATGTCCATCTGCCACTTGTTATATTAATATAGGAACACCCAAAAGCCATCTGTCAAGCTTAGAGTGTATGTGACATCCTCATGTAACATTTTAAAGCTTCACAGAACAAATGGATGTGTCCCTAAAGGCTTCATGATTGACCATTTCCAAACAATCCTTGTGAAATATATCAGGGTCTAGTAGCTATGGTAAGGGACAAGGGGAATATTTTTCTCCCTCCATTAAGTCTTAATACAATCACCGACCAACCCTGACCTGTAACTTTTGCATTCCCAAAATACAGGCAGACAGAGACCTGTATTCTTTGACCTCTTTACTTTTCCAGGACCTTGGAAAGCACCAATGAGGTCCTTAGGCAGCTCCCAAACCTGGGTAGACAAGATAGCCTAGTAAGATTTTCAAAGATACAGACTCCTAGGCTCCTCATAAAAACAGACTTCTAGGTACCAGTCTGGCCTCACTGCAGAAAATAAACTCTGATGGAGGGCTTATTTGAATCATGTGTTCCCTCAAACAGCAGTCACAGAGCTTCTCCAAGGGTCTATTTCTAGTTAATGAAAAACACAAGAAAGCAGTAAAAAGAAAACTTCAGCATCCCATCCTTTTGGAGCACCTATAAATAAAAATTCTCCTGATCATGCCCCATTAATAACTACATAGATGATGGATGGATAGATAACATACAGGCAGGCACTCAAATTTTGACAAGATTGTATCCCCGGTCTCCTGGAACCTGCATTATAGTGTAGATGAAAAATAAACAAATAACATTATAATTTCACATAGTGGCAGACGCTATGAATATAAACTAAGATGAGCTGGAGATCCCCATTTACGCCCTCCAAATACACTCTTTGGCCCACTTTGCCTTACTTTATGGCAAAGCACTGACAAGTTCTCTCCCTCTCCCTTTTGATTCCAGTTGGCTTCAGCCGAAGGAAAATGCCAGCAGGAGGGCAGAAAGGACTGACGTTGGGGTACTAACATATAGAGCACTCAGTACAATGTGCCAAACACAGTGCTAACTGTATAATGGTAGCTGCTCCTATTAAGAACAAAACTAGGGGTGCCTAGGTGGCTCAGTGGGTTAAAGCTTCTGCCTTCAGCTCGGGTCATGATCCCAGGGTCCTGGGATCGAGCCCCACATCAGGGTCTCTGCTCAGCAGGGAGCCTGCTTCCTCCTCTCTCTCTCTACCTGCTTCTCTGCCTACTTGTGATCTCTGTCTGTCAAATAAATAAATAAAATCTTAAAAAAAAAAAAGAACAAAACTAATGAAGGTCCTTGACTAAGGACCTTCTATAGTCTATAGAAGAAGTCTATAGAAGACTATAGTTGTCTCTAGTCTTCCCAACATAAATGTGTCAGTACAAACTTGATTGTTTTTTAATAATGTTTACAGAGAGAAGAACTTATGTGCCTTAACTTCTGCTTTGCAGAAGAATTATTCATTTAGTTTGGGCTCTTTCTTTTAAAAAGTAATCACCTTCTTGAGAGAAATTTTTATTTTTTTCATGTTATCAGTCCTGTCAGGCTTTAGAAGTTCACAATCACCAAAGAAGAGCAAAGCAATTTAGATAAAATTTCCCGTTCTGAAGGAAGACTTTTGTTATTAAGTGTGAGGCATTCAATAGTAACTGCCAGCTGTTTAATCAAAAAGTTATTGTTCATTGTGAAGGAAAAATTGGAGTTTGGAAAACAATGAGGCTACAACTCAAGCTCAGAAAGTGTCTGATGGAGTTTCAAATCCTTTTCAAACTCTGTCTCATCATTTAAACTATAATGGCCTATTTCTGATAAGGCATTTCATGGAAAATAATAAGAAAATCACTGAGACAACAGAGATCTCCCACTCATTTCTTTAATTATCCCCTTTTCTTGTGCTCCTTCATGTTCAGATTACATGGTATAATTTCAAGCCAGTTTTCAGAGAGGTGTCAAAGTGAGCCTATTCATAAGGACATGCAGGTGACTCATTTAATTCCCAATCTGAAATGGATGACAGAAGAAAATGTAAGAAGGTGAGAGAATCCTAAAGGGAAATTTTGGCATACTAGTAAGAAAGGAAGGTTTTAAAGAAGACTAATGGGAAAAGAAAAGGTCCAAGAGTCAGAAGGCTTCTACTCTAAATTCTACGTTTAACCACTGCACTTGGGAAAATTGACTTTATCTGCCTGAGATTATTTCCTTACCTTTTAAATAAAGAAAAAGGTACCTGCTTGACTTACTTTTTTGCAGGTTCAATTAGATACTGAAAATTGTTGCCCAATACTGATGCAAAATGGTTCAATTACGAAGGTGTTAAAAACTACCTGAACGTTGTTTTTCAGCTCCTCCCAGTAATCCAATTACCCCCCCTTCCTTCTGTTCAGTCCAGGAGATACTCTGGTCACCTTTTTAGAATCATGCCCATAATTATTCAGATTGATCTCTGTTACTTACAACTTAAATGGTTTAGCATGAAAATGTTGAGGAAGATACACTGGAAATTAAAATCCTACACTCAAATGAAGAACGGCAGGACGTCTCTGGATGCCCACTCACCAGCACATAGTGAGATCAAACTTGTGAGCATCTCATCACATCTTGGTGCCAACCCTCACTTACATTTTGTACTGTTACCAGCAATTTACGCATGTGTGGGCAACCTGAAAGCCAAAATCAGCTCTTACAACTTGCCATGTATTTTCCCCAGTACCAGGCCAGTGCCAGGCACAGAATGAAGTGGTTTTCAGTTATTTTTGCACTTGTGTCAGTCTTGGCAGTTGCTGGACACAGCCATCTCTCCATGACCATGATTACCCAATGGATATACTGGCTCGGCTCTCTCTGCCTTTTACGGGAATAACTGTCCACCTGTGCTTCCAATACTAGGTCAATGGAAAAGCTGAAATGCAAATTTTCAACTGAAAGTGGATGTTTAGAGTAACATTACTCAAGTAAATCCCATGCTACATTTCCACACATAAATGAAAATTTCTATGTGCATTCACTAGTCTCTTTAACCTCCTCATCTTTTCATATAGATCTTACATACAACTCTTTCAATAACACATAGGCAAGTGGGCATTGCTAATACTAAAGAACTATCAATTAAGTGAATGAATAAATGAATTATTTTATTAAATCTAAGACCTTCGGAGTCTGCACTTGATTTTACAGAGACTACAGCCATACTAACCTATTTGCAAGTCCTGGAAGCTTCATGCACTCTTTTGCTCCCATCCTTCTGGTCCCTTGCTTTGACATCCCTTCCTACCACTTATCTGACCATATAAACGACCAGCACTCAACTTGGCTGTCAAACTGGGAAGCCTTTCTCATACTATCCTTCCTCAAGTTTTACTGAAAATTCAACTTTTGTCTTGCCTTCTATTTTGCTGTCAAGATGTCTGATGCCAACCTGAATTTCTTTGCTTTGTAAATGTTAGCCTTTTTGCCTTGAAGTCATGAGAATAGTTTTATTTAAAATTTAATAGTTTTACTAGGATATAGCTCAGTGTTGATTATACAGGTCAATTTTCCCAGATTCATGATGGGCCCACTCAATATGCAGATTTGCATTTTGATGTCTTGCATTTTTTAATTTTTTTTAAAGATTTTATTTATTTCTTTAACACAGAGACAGATCACAAGTAGGCAGAGAGGCAGGCAGAGAGAGAGGGAGAAAAACAGGCTCCCCGCTGAGCAGAGAGCCTGATGTGGGGCTCGATCCCAGGACCCCGAGATCATGACCTGAGCTGAAGGCAGAGGCTTAAACCACTGAGCCACCCAGGTGCCCCACATTTTTAAATTTTTAAATAGAATTCAAATATAATTTGTCCATTTGAAATACATACTTAAATGGTTTGGGGGAGTATATTACATTATTCACTAAGTTTGGGTAAGATAGTTAACTTAATATTTGCCATTTTAACCATTTAAGTGTGTAATTCAGTGATATATATTATGTTCACAACATTATACCTCCACCGCCATTTCCAAAACTTTCTCATTACACTGAATAGAAACCCTACAACCACTAAGCAGAAACTCCTCATTCTTTTACCCCTCAGCCCATTAACCTCTAACCAATTTATCCTTAGGAATTTATTATAGACATTTCATACAAGTAGAATCACAGAACATTTGTCCCTTTGTGTCTGGCTTGCTTTACTGAGCATAATGTTTTCAAGGTCCATCCACGTACCAGAACTGCATCTATTTTCACAGGTGAATAATATTCCCTTTGTATATACCACATTTTGTTTATCCATATGTTAATGGACATTTGTAGTTGTTTCTGCCTTTTGACTCTTGTGAAAATTGCCACAAGGAACACTGGTATACAAACATCTGTCCAAGTCTCTCCTTTTGATTCCTTTGGGTATTGAGTAGAACTGCTGGGTCATTTCAGTCTTCTGAAGAATGATTAAACTTTTCCAAAGCAGATACACCATTTTACTTTCCCACCAGCAAGGTACAAGGGTTCTAATTTCTCTATATTCTCACCAACAGTTATTTTCCTTTTTAAATCATAGCCATCCTATGGTAAGAAGTGGTATCTTGTATTTCTGATTTGCATTTTCTTAAAGGATGCTGGCATCTCTGCACATTCTAAGTGGCCATTTGTGTATCTTCTTTGGGGGAATGTCTACTCAAATTCTTTGCCCATTTTTGAATTGGTTTATGTAACTGTCCTTCAAAACAATGTATTACTTAAAATATAACCCATGAGAAATTATACTAGTTACCAAGCATGTTTAGAAACAGCCTTAAGAAGAACATATACTGGCAATAGGCCTCTGGGGGAGAGGATGATATAGGTCCTTGAAGCTGAGCAGCTGGGGATACCCGGCTCACTCAGGGCAGAAGGCCACCTGCTTCATTTTCCCATTTTCTCCCCTTCTCCTGGAGAGCACCTGTGGCTAATTAGATAAGCCCTTTGAATGTGCTTGCTCAACTATAAACTTTATACTGCTTGATCAGATATATTTTGCCTTCCTTCTTGTTTATCTACAAGGCACATGATTAATGTTTGGCCTTCTTCAGCTCCTTTGTTGATTACTGTCTATATCTAATAAAAACAGGACTGAGGAGTTGTTTGGAGCAACAGTCTTTTCTACTGTTGTCCCCTGCTCCCTTTCTCTTGCTCCCATTCTTCTCCCCTGTGCCATCTGGAAGAAGTAGGTTTGTTTGTTGTAGAGTTGTAGTTCTTTATACTTAATATTTATTTCTTAGTAGATATAGGATTTACAAATATTTTCTCCCCTTTTGGTTTTGTTTGTTTGTTTGTTTTTTAAGTTTTGAGAAAGAGTAGTACAAGAGTTGGCAGGGGGACAGGGGAGAGAATCTTCAAGTAGACTCCCAACTGGGTGCAGAGAATGATGTAGGGCTCAATCTCAGGACCCATGAGATCATGACCTGAGCCAAACCAAGAGTTGGACACTTAACCAACTAAGCCATCCAGGTGCCCCATGCACAAAAGTCCTTAATCTTAAATCCAATTGATTATTTTCTTTTATTGGCCGGGCTTTTGGGTGTTATAGCCAAGAACTGATTGTCAAAATTCAACATCACAAGGATTTTTTCCTATTTTTTTTTCTTTTTAGAGTTTTATAGGTTTTACCTCTTACCTTTAGGTCTTTGATCCATTTTGAGTTAATTTTTGTAAGTGGTAAAGAGTCCAAAATCATTCTTTTTCAAGCAGATACTCTGTTTTTACAGCACCATTTGTTGAAACTGTCCTTTCCTCATTGAATGGTACTGGCACCCTTCTTGAAAATCAGTTCACCACACAGGTGAGGGTCTGCCTGGCTTCTCTATTTCATTAGTCTGTATGTCTGTCTTATGCTAATACCACACTGTTTTGATTGCCATTTTGTAGCAAATTTTGCAATGGAGAAGTGTGAGTCCTCCAAATTAGTTTTTTATGATCACTTTGCCTTTCTTGTATTAAATATTGTATTCTATTCAATATTCTATTCTATCATTTTTCTTCAGAGATTTTAATTATATGCATGTTGGATCTTCTTTCCCTAACTTTATTGATCATTTTCTTTCTGGTCATTTTTTTTTTTTTTAAGATTTTATTTATTTATTTGACAGAGAGAAATCACAAGTAGGCAGAGAAACAGGCAGAGAGAGAGGAGGAAGCAGGCTCCCTGCCGAGCAGAAAGCCCGATGCGGGGCTCGAACCCAGGACCTGGGATCATGACCTGAGCCGAAGGCAGCGGCTTAACCCATTGAGCCACCCAGGCGCCCCTTTTCTGGTCATTTTTATTTTTATTTCATGTTCATTTTGTGATTTTAACACATTTCCTTAATGTCCTTCATAACTCTTCCAGTTGAACTTCTCCTTTGAAGTTTTTGTAATTGTATCTTCATTTATAAAATGATTCTCTGTCATTCTGTCCCTATATTTAGTCAACTTATGTTTTATCTTTTTTTTTTCTTTTTTTTTGGAGGGGGGTACACTTCTAGTCTGAATTTCTGGTTAAAGGTGAATTTTTCTTATCCCTAAAGTTTTGTTAAAAGATGTTTGATTCAAGTTGGGAATATTGTATTTTTTTCTACTCTGAGTTTTTTTTAAGAGTTTGTATCAGCTGATATATTTTCTCATTTTTAACAGTTTTATATACATTTCTGCTGTTTTACACCCATTTTATAAAATGTTATTTTTTACATGCTGAAGTTTACATTATTCTCTGCCTCCAATTACATTGACAATGTGGGTATGTATACTTTTATTGGTTCTCCTTGACCTTTGCTTTTGGGAATGTGGCAGAGCAATTCAGATGTAGGCAATCACCATTTTCTATATCAAGGTATGAGGGAAGCTTTTTTTATCCTTCCTCCTAAGTCCCACCACTAAGCAAAATAATAGCACCTGTATCCTCAGAGTATCCTTACCCACAGGAGCACCTACCACACTGGTATAGGAATCATCTATTTGCACCTGCCTGTCTCCCAACAGTGTCCCGGGATCCTTAAGAACTTGAGCCTTCTCTTCAGTATAGATAGTTAGGACTTCATTCTTAACTAAAGTAACTGGATTTAGAACATGACTCTGTCACTTACTAGTCATATAATCTTCAGCATATAAGTTATGTCACCAGTGTTTTTCTAGTTCTCATCTGAAAAATGTGGATATCAGTACCTACTTCATATGGTTCCTGTGACATTTAAGAGAACATTTTTAAAAATATTTTATTTATTTATTTATCACAAGTAGGCAGAGAGGCAGGCAGAGAGAGAGAAGGGGGAAGCCGTCTCCCCGCTGAGCAGAGAGCCCAATGTGGGGCTTGATCCCAGGACCCTGAGATCATGACCTGAGCCGAAGGCAGAGGCTTAACCCACTGAGCCACCCAGGCACCCCTAAGAGAACACATTTAAAGCACTTAGAACAGCACTCAGCGGGGCGCCTGGGTGGCTCAGTGGTTAAAGCCTCTGCCTTCAGCTCAGGTCATGATCCCGGGGTCCTGGGATCGAGCCTCACGTCGGGCTTTCTGCTCGGCAGGGAGCCTGCCTCTTCCTCCTCTCTCTCTCTGCCTACTTGTGCTCTGTCAAATAAATGAAAATCTTTAAAAAAAAAAAAAAAAAAAAGAACAGCACTCAGCATACAGTAAGACTTTAATGTTCTTATTATCATCATTTTAATCTCCAGCAAGTAGTATGGGACCTAACACAAACAGATAATAAATGAATACTAATAATGCCAATAAATGCTTCTTAGAAGATGTAATATACAGTTAATTCTATATCCCCCATAACATCATACTGTTCAAAAGGGGTTTGGGGGCGCCTGGGTGGCTCAGTGGGTTAAGCCGCTGCCTTCGGCTCAGGTCATGATCCCAGGGTCCTGGGATCGAGTCCCGCATCGGGCTCTCTGCTCAGCAGGGAGCCTGCTTCCCTTCCTCTCTCTCTGCCTGCCTCTCTGCCTACTTGTGATCTCTGTCTGTCAAATAAGTAAATAAAATCTTTAAAAAAAAAAGGGGGGGGGTTTGGGATGGGAGGGAGGACTTGACAAATACTTTTTTGAAAAATTTATCATTTGATTCAGCAATTGCACTACTGGGTATTTAACCCAAATATATAGATGTAGTGAAAAGAAGGGCCATATGCACCCCAATGTTCATAGTAGTAATGTCCACAGTAGCCAAAGTGTGGGAAGTGACAACATACCCTTCAACAGACAAATGGATAAAGAAGATGGGGTCCATATACAGAATGGAATATTACTGAGCCGTTAGAAAGGATGAATACCCAACTCCTGCATCAACATGGATAGGACTGGAGGAGATTATGCGAAGTGAAATAAGTCAGAGAAAGACAATTATCATATGGTTTCACTTATTTGTGGAACATAAGGAATAGCATGGACCACATTAGGAGAAGGAAGGGGAAAATGAAGGGGGAGAAAATGGAGTGGGAGATGAACCATAAGAGACTATGGATTCTGGGAAACAAACTGGGGGTTTTAGAAGGGAGTAGGTGGGGCGACAGATGAGCCCAGTGATGGGTATGAAGGAGGACACAGCTTGCATGGAGCACTTAGTGTTATATGCCAACAATGAATCATTGAACACTACATCAGAAACTAATGATATACTGTATGTATATGTATTATAATGTAACACAGTAAAAAGAGAGAGAGAGAGAGAGAGAGAGAAAATGAAAAACTTATCATTTGATTCTAAATATTACAGATATATAGGTGTATATTAGAACATAAGATGTGACGATAACCCTAGGGCTACTTCTTATGTCTCACCTTTCCCTCCCCACCTGTGAGACTGTAGTGCCACAATGTCCTGCTCTAATTCTTCTGAGCTAGTAGAGTTGGGCACAGTCATTTCATCTGTCACAAAATTAAAAGGTGATAGAAGTCTCCTAGGGGACAGTGAAATAAAATATTTATAACATCATGGAGACTGGCTGCAGTATCTGTTCAAAAGATGGTAGCTCTTGGCACATTTTCTCCAGCCCCGCCCTCCACTCCGCCGGACTTGCTTCACCTACTCCACATCACAGGTCAGTTCCCAAATAAGGAAGAGATCCCCAGCACTGCCCACCAGGGTAGCAGTCATCTGTTACGTACCTGCTGCAAAACATCCTCACACCTAACCTTTTGGCCCTGCAAGCCTCTCTGCCCAGGTAACTCCACTTCTTACTCTCTTGGTGGCTCAGAAAAACCAAAATATCTGCTTTAATTTTTTTTTAAAGATTTAATTTATTTATTTGACAGACAAAGATCACAAGCAGGCAGAGACAGAGGCAAGAAAGAGGGGGGGAAGCCGGACCCCTGCCAGGCAGAGAGCCCAATGCGGGGCTCGATCCCAGGACCCTGAGATCATGATCTGAGCCGAAGGCAGAAGCCTTAACCCACTGAGCCACCCAGGCGACCCTTGCTTTAATTTTTTTTTAACCAAATGTATATTTAACTCAAAGAGCTCAACAATGAGTGATATAAAATACAAAGGAAACAATATTTTGGGGTCACTCCCGCTTTTTCCTCCAACAGATGGTCACTAATATGGGCCAGGCACTGTGCCAAGTTCTAAAGACAGACGTGCGTACACTTGAGCTAATAAATACAGAAAGTGATAAACGTGAAGAAAATGAGACAGAGGAAGGGGAATAGTGAACAACGTCGTAGGAGAGTTTCTCCTCTAGATCATTTCCTTGATGAGATAGCATTTGAATACTTTAAGGAAGTCAGGACAAGTACAAAAATATAGTGGGCAGCACAGCAAATGCCAAGGCCGTAGGGCGGAGTGTGAGTGAAATGTTAGAGCAGAATCAGGGACTCGGATAGGACTGGAGCACAGGAAGCAGGGATGACTGGAGGGGATGAGAATGGAGAAGCAGCAAGGAGCTAGAGCACCTTGGACTTTAAGGTCATGCTACAGACTCCATTTTTCTCTGTAAGTGAGATGGGAAAAGCTTTGGAGAGTTTTAAGTAAAGGACTGTCAGGAACTAATTTAAATGCTTACTCTGGCTGAGGAGGTGAGAAAAGACTGGAAATAGGACCTGGCCAAAGTAGAATCAGGGAAACCTGTTGCAGACTATTTTAACAATACACGTAACAGATGATAGTGGTTTGGAGCAGGCTGGTGGTTGTGTAAGTGGTGCAAAGTGGTCAGATTCTATATTATGATTCTGTATTATTCTATGTATGATTCTATACTATGATTAACCGAATTGTAACCAATTATAGTTAGAGTGTGACACAAAAGAAGATCACACCAGTGAAGTGTAACTGTCAAGGAGAGAGTAACAAATTGCGTCAAATGCAGCGGACAGGCCAAATAGGATGAAAACAGAGAATCAATCCTTTCAATGGACAACATGGAAGTTTTTGGTGACTTTAAGGTTTCTTTCGTGCCATGATAGGAGAAAAAACAAAAGCAAAAACAAAAAAATGGGAGGGGAGGAAGTGAAGACAGAGCATTTACAAGCGTTTCTGGAGATTTTATTACAGAGATAAGTAGAGAAATGGGGCCACCAGCTAGAAAGGGGTATGGGATTGAGGAAAGGTTTTTATTTATGTACTACAGATTTATAGAATATATTGATGCTGCTTGAGCGTCCTGTTGAGGGGGAAAACTGACGCTATCAGAAAAAGTCATTGAAGTGACATCCTGAACAAGGGATTCTCTCTAAAGGAAGGGGAATGGCCCTAAATAAGGACATGGCAAGTGTGCACAGTAATAGGAAATGCAGAGTCCAGTGACACAGAATCAGGCTAGCAGAGGTGGTGAGGGGGAGCCAGTAAGGCTCTCTTTTGATTGTTTATTGTCTGGGTCAGACAGGAGGCCAGTTCATCAAGAATGCGTGAGCGAGAGGACTGTGTCAAGGGTATGAGGAGGAGATGTGGAGTAATCATCTCACAAAGGACGAGCACAGGATGGATTTGGAACCATACAGGCCTGGGTTTCCATTCACCTGGAATCTGCCTCCCAACTTCTCAGACCTAGAAACTGGCTCTTCCTGAGCTCACCTCTTTATGGTCAAAACGGAAGTGAAGAGGCCTCAAAAACATCCGTTCCCACATCTCGCAGGCTTGTTCTGAACACTTAATGAGATGCGAAATGTAAGCTCCCGATACACAATAAACATCTGGTAAATATTTGTTTCTTTTCTACTTTTTCCTTCTTATCTCTGTCCTCCATTTCCCTTTTTTTGCCTGAAGTATACATGGGTGAGGATGACCCAAACGCGTACTGACAATCCAAAAATTAAGGAATGAAATGTTCCTTCACCTTTTCCTTGCTCTTCTAGATCCCTTGGAACTCTAACCTCCTACCACCCAACCTAACTAGTCAGTCAACCAACCAGTGGGTGTTTCAGAACCTGTTTGATACCAAAAAGCTGTATGTCTGCTGGGTACAAGGGGGCACAAGAAACAGGGTTTTCTTTTCTGTTAAAATACCTTACAGCATCAGAAAAAAATGAAAATCACCCAAAAAAATCACACACCCCCCCCACACACACACTGTGCTAACACACACATATTGTCTATCCTTGAGACCACACTTCCAAGTACAATCTGAGGCCACCCGGGGACCATCAGATTCAGACCCTTCATTTTGCATGATGCCAAGAGAAGGGAAGTATTTGGAGTTTACAAAGTTGAGCAGCAGAGCAAGGCCTAGGACCCAAGCCTTCTCATCTACCAGCTAGCATTCAGTGAATTTCGTTTCATAGTCTTTTCCTCCTATTCCTTTTACAATTGCTCCCATTATTACTGGCAATAAAAATTAACAATGACTAAGTGCTTATTATGTGCCAAACATAGATCTATATACTATTACTACAATTAAACCCATAATGTAGGATTTTTTTCTTTTTTTTAACGAACAGTAAAACTGTGGCCCAATTAAAGAAGGCCAAGGGAGAGGAGTGGAAACGGGGGATTTGCCTATGAACACAGCAGTCAGGCTCCAATCTAAAGCCTCACTCAAACTTCCCATATTCAAATCCTCTAACGGTTGACCTGTGTCATTCCTTCTATCAGGGCCCTGAGCATTTTGGATCTTGGAATTGTGGGTTCATGCCAAGCTCTTCAGTGCTGTGGAAAGAATACTAGACATCAGCTCTGTAAACGCCTGGAATTTTCTCTCCATTCCAACCCAGCCACTTATGCAAAGGAGTCCTTCCCTCATTTGCTAATCCACGTCCTGATTCAACAAATGCCCAAGCAAGCATCCAGTCAGGTACTGGGGACACAGATTTAAATGAAGACAAGTTGAAGTTGCTAACACTATTCACTAGAGATCAGAGGTATGGGTGAGAAAAATGAGACACCATAAAATTGTAAGCAGGTAAATGATCAAGATGATTTTACACGGTAGAAGTCCTTCAGAGATAATAAAAGAGGAGGAGATGACTGACCTGATAAAGACTGACCAGCGAGAGTCAGTGCTATGTCCCTCTCAAAGTTCAGGCACAAGACCTTCCCAAGCAAATTTCCAATATAAATGCCACTGCCTTTCTTTTTTTTTTTTTTTTTTTAAGCTACCACTGTCAGATTATCACAGACACAAGTAACAGGATTTACTTTTGCCACTATTGCACTCTGAATAGCAAAAATAAACAAAAGCCAAAGGATTGGCTTTTCATCTTATGTCTCAACACCATTTTGACAATTTCCTCTTTTCTGACCACATCATTAGGTTTTCCAAAGGCCTTATCCGAGAGTCCATCGTACAGAGGCTAATGTCATGACTAAATAATTTGTAACTGGAGGGGATCTCATCTGTATTCTCTAAGAGTTGGGATTCTAGGCCGAGAGGAATGGAAGATGAGGTCCTACAGGCTCAGCCTGGACAGATCATCTGTTGGGTCCGCTCCCCCCACCAGATATGCCTCTCCCTAACTGGGCTGGGGGGTCAGGTGAGGATGCAGGACCCTCTCTGGGGACCTATGTGCTCCATCCTCAAACCTCTCTGCTTTCCCCAAACTCCCGGCCAATCAAGGAAAACACCCCACCGTGTGCCTTTCACTCTTTCTTCCTGCTGATTTGGAAGAGTAATTGCCACCTCACTTTTATTGATGAGCAACCCAGGACTCAAAGACACACAGCTACGAAGTAGTGAAGTCAGGCAGTGATCCAGGGTCTCTGACTTTGAACCTGTAACCATCAGGGTCTTGGTGGGAAATAGAGAGGTTTGGCAATTTGCAGCCAATATAATTAATTGATTATTTAGAGAGGTATGAACAGAGAGTATATAAACCACAAGGGATGGTGTACTGCCACAAAGCTTAAAAAGAGGGAGCTGGGGAATCTCTTTTCTGGGGATGAAAAGGCTAAGAGAACCCAAAAAGGCCATCTGACAGGGCCTGTGGCTTTCAGTCAGGAGGCTTGGTCAGCCCAAGGTGACCCCGTAGAGGAAAATCTAGGGAAATCCTGTTCTCTCCTCTCTCTCCCTTACCTCCTGCCTGGTCTTCCTGCTGAGGAACTCCAAGAATCTAAATGATGAAGCAACCCGTGGTCAGCCTATCAGCAGGACACGGAGGAGTGGAAAAGGGAGGGCAGAGAAGGTTTCTGGAGAAGCAAATGGAAGATACTCTGCCCAGACTCCAAGGTTTTTTTCCAGCATCCCACGGTCTCCCCCTGGAGGGACGACTGGAGCCAATACCTAACTACACTTCCTCTGAAGGTGACAGTTTAGTTAAGCCTCATGATTCCTCACTTGGCAAATAGCGGATCACCTTTTTCACATAGCACTTAGCAAGGATGAGCTTTGGGGCAAAGCTCAGTCACATAATTTGTATGTGAAACAGCTTCGCAGATTCTGTCAAGCCTGTATTTCATTCTTCACTGAAATCCGAAATCCTGATTTCAGAGTTACTCCAAATGAAAACCCTAGACCCAGCTGCAAATGCTGATTCCACTGCTGCCTGCTTGACCTCCAACAAGGTAACCAGCACCCGCACCAAGCTGGGGATCCCATCTGCAGCTTACGTACAGCAAGGAAACAAGATCCAAGTATGGGAAGGAGTCAGCACCAGGCAATCAGTGAAAACCAAGGTCTGTTCTCCCGAGGGTGGGAAAGAGCTCTCCTGACAGAGGGGTGTGCCCTGGGTTGGCGCTGACAGGGGTGCCCTGAAGCTCGGAGGTCATTAAACAGAAGGAAACTAAATCCATAGCCAAACTATACATGGAAAGCAGCAAGCATTAAAAGCCAAGTGGGCCAAGAACGCAGGAGCTAGGAGCATGACCAAGTGCAGAAGGGGAAGGCAGACCTCGATAGAAGCTACAGTCAGGCCCTGGCTTCGAGGGGTCTACCAGGGGACCTCGAGGGAAAGGGGCAGCAGCAACAGGCACCAGCCAGGCTGGCCAGAGCAAAGGCCTAACAGGAGCTGCCCTGGCCACCAGAGTTGATGGCTCAAGGCAGGAGCCACACTGGCCACTTGGATGCCCTCATTCTCTCTCCTGTTTCGTAACAGCCTTAAAGATGCCCCAAGGGCAAGAATGGCTGGGTATGCAAAGGACTCCTGATTCACCAGATACTGGTCTCACCTCCTTGGATTTGTCCTATTCACTTCTGCTCAGATATGGAAGAACCATCGCTATCAAATTCAGCACCAGCAGGCACCATGCAGGTTCGTACCGAACTCTTAACAGGTGCAAAGCTCAACTATGGATCTGCCCCGGCCGCACTGCTGACAGCCCGCCCGAGAACCACTTCTCTCTCTGTGCTCCACGTACCTCGTACCCCAGTGCTGTTGGAGCAGTTCCAGCACCATGGAGGGAAGAACAGTTAGTCTCTGACAATCATAGCAACCCTTTCCCCCTTTGCCAGTGGAAAGCATCCAGAGACAATGCTGGGGATACCAGCAGAAGCAGATAAAGGATGCGTTGGTCCCAGATGACCAGAATATCAACTCCTCTCCAGCACTGCCTCATCTCAACTTGTTTACGTAACCATTATATATCCACATAGTTTAAGCCACTGTTATTTGCAACCAGCGATGTCCTAACACACGTGTGTGGTCCTATTTAAGTCTAGTTATGCAGTGAGGGAGCCATCATCTTTAACTTAGGATTGAGGCTTAGGAAAGTTAATTAACTTTGCCAAAAATCCTATAACTCGAGTCAGAGCTCAAGTAGAAATCCAAGGTTGTCCAACTCCAAATGCTTGTGATCTTAACCACTATACTTTCTCTCATTATGTTCACGTAATGCCTGACCCGGGACAGCATGGGCTCCACTTCAACTGCACAAACAACAGTTAGCATTATGCCCAAGCACTGAGCATCTGACCCTCATCACACACCCACTTCCATCTTGCAACCCCCATCTCAGCAGAGGCTAATTGCCACGGTCTCCCCAGCTACAGTGCTGAGATAGAACATGCTGATCAAGGGCAGGGGCTCTTGGCTCCCGGCCCTGTTTCTATGGTCACTGTTGTGTAGAGCCCAAAGCAGGAGGCTGCAGGCCTGCCGGTGATTACTGCCACGTACACCACCAAGGCACAGAATGATCCAGAGTATACTACAAGAAACAAAACAGCCCTCATCCCTACCTTCTCCACACCAATGATGTGACAAGGCTTTATTCTGTTAAATGAGAAAGCAGCTGAGGAAGGACACGTTCCAGCTCATCATTCAGGGGGAAAGTGCTCATATATGAAAAGAAATAAACCTCAAGAATGGAAATACAACTTTTAATGATCACCTATGCACAATGGAATTAAGAGTAGGGTGGAGAGGAGAAGGGAGATGGGGGAAATTGGAGGGGAAGACGAACCATGAGAGACTGTGGACTCTCAAAAACAATCTGAGGGTTTTGGAGGGGAAAGGGGAGGGAGGTTGGGCCAGCCTGGTGGCAGGTATTAAGGAGGGCACATATTGCATGGAACACTGGGTGTGGTGCATAAACAATGCATTCTGGAACACTGAAAAGAAATTTAAAAAAGAAAAAAAGAGTAGGGTGGTAAGTATTATACAGTTTTAAATACCTTTCACCTTTGTTTTTATGTTATTCAGTACTGTAACATATAGTTTACATAGGAAATGCACTGATATATTATTCCATCTTACAAAGCTAAAAAATACCTATACTGCAAACTTACACCCCAATCTTCACATAGTTCCCTAGAATTTCTGTCCTCATAGCTTCTTACACACATTTTACTCTGTGAATCTGGCAAGCACCTTTTATGATCTCAAAAAATTAAAGATTTTATTTATTTATTTGACGGACAGAGATCACAAGTAGGAGGAGGGACAGGCACAGAGAGAGGGGAAAAGCAGGCTCGTTGCTGAGCAGAGAGCCTGATGCAGAGCTCGATCCCAGGACCCTGGGATCATGACCTGAGCCGAAGGAAGAGGCTTTAACCCACTGAGCCACCCAGGCGCCCCGATCTCAAAATATTAAAGAAATGAAAAATCCATTGAGCTTCACAATAAGGCTACCCCCAAATAGCATGCAATACTCATTAAAAAATAATAATATTATACAAAACCCTGCCCACAGGGCTTAACTTAATGGACTTGGTAGGCAGCCCTTCCTGTGAGCGCCCAAAGCAGCTTCAAGAAGCAGACCCTCAGAAGTTTATACTGGAGATAGAGCTAGCTTGCAGGACCAACACATACACCACCCAATTATGTCTGCTCTCCAGTAGAGGGGGCACATCGGCCCTTAATCCTACCTGTGGTGGGTTTACTTTCAGACCGTAAGTGTAAATCACCTATGCTCATTCATGACTGCCAGAGCTCCTGCAGACACAGGACACATGTAAATTCAACTTGAGAGCGAGGCATGGTTTACCCTGGGCTGTGAATCAGACCAGGAAATCACCAAAAGCCTTTTACAGATTAACTGCCTTCCTCAAGGAAAGAATAATCCTCAGAAGTTCAAAGTAGAAATGCTAGGATTACTTCATCTTTGCCATTCCCTGTGACTAATTTACAAAGCATATTGAAATTTACAGCACACATTCCATGCTGGTTCTCACTGGATGCTTCCCATAATCCTGTACTAGCATACTGGGTAGAAATGATGTCCATTCTGTCCAGAGAGGAGACAGAGGCGAAGAGAACAAGGAGGCTTAACTAATGGAACCTTCTAGAAGGGTAAGATCACAGGTCGGAAGCCACAAATACAGACCTCTAAAGCAGAACTCTTCCATCTATTCATTCATTCAGGTATTCACAAGTATCTGTTGGCTACGTAAGTACAATGATGGCTTTATGATATGCACTGGGAATAGGGAATGACGAGTTCTGAGGGCGCTTACAGCCCGTGGGAAAAGAAGACATCAATGAAATGATCAAAAACTCCACTGCAGGAAAAGAAGCACTGTTTTATTACAGTCCAAGTATAAAACACAAGAGACTTCTTTTATCCTGAGGATTAAGGCTAAGTAGGATTTACCTCTCGATACTCCAAAAATGGCATGTATAGCGCTCCTGTGGCATCCATGACGTTGGTTCTCTTGAGGAACTGAAAGAACTGGAGGTCAGAGAAGCAGGAAACGCGGTGCAAAAAAAAAAAGAAGGAAACTTGGACCAGACCAGGAAAAATTTTTCACAGCTCTAGGAAGGATTGTAACCTTAATCCTAACACTCACAGAAGGCCATTAAATGCACTAACCTACAGGCTGGGATGGGTAGGAAAGATGGTAATCAGGTTTGCAAACTCCTCATGCATCACCCTAATGTCTGCAAAAAATTGCCACCGGTGAAAATTACTCTGAATTCAAGGTGCTCACCTACATCCTGCACCTCACTCTTATTAGCTCCTATAGGCTCTAGTATATATATCTAATTAAATACCAATAAAAGTAGCAATAATGACCAACGTCCTCCTAATCAGGGGTCCCCCAGCCTCACTGCCAATAGTTTTTAATGAGACCTTGTGATTTCAAAGTCACCTTAAAGAACAGAGTTTATCACCTTGAAATCATGAGTATCAGAATTTATATTGAAACAGTATAAAACCACCCATGTAACACTGAGACTACTGTAACTCATCTCTCACACATTTCAAGAAATGGCCAAATGGCTCATTTGCAGTCAGTTGTGATTTAATATTGGGTCCTTGGCCATTACACATCAGCACAGAGGTATATGCAAGCCATACCAATCACACAAAGATGATGGGCCATTCAAAGGCCTCACCCAATAGGCTCTCTGCAGTACTGAGACCAAGAATCTGCCTATCAACATTCAGATTCCAGGAAAGAAGAGTCTGAAAGCAATACCACAGAAGCCTTCGAGAGTCTGAAGACCAGCAGTGGTTGGAATGCACAAGGGAGATTTTAGTGCCACAGGGAAATGGCCCCAGGAGGTGATTAGCATCCCCAGTCTTAGAAAATAGCACTTATAACTTGACCTTTGTTTTCTTCAGTTTATAAATGGAATACATTGTACTTTTCCATGAGAAGTTACGAGTGTTCTCTTGTCACATGAGGGTGTTAAAAAAAAAAAAAAGAGAGAGAGAGAGAAAATGGAATGACTGGTGGAGAATAAGCTCTTTGAAATAAGGACGGCCCTCTGCATGCTGGTTCCAGGCTGCAAAGACTTACTATATACTCTTGGAGGAGTCCCTTCTCTTCTCAGCACCTCACAATTCCCCATCTAGAAGATGCAATAATACCTAGTTCAGAGGGCTACACTGAAGATAAGTGATTAGAGGAATCATCTTTAAAGAAATGCAGGACACTAACCTTAATTCACTAATGACTAAGCAAGAAGTCTGAGCTTTCTCCAGCATGGTGCTAAGCCTCTGAGGCTAAAATGTCCAAGAATTCAAGAAATAGGAGCCATAAATTCCCCCAACTCTTTCCTTGCCCGTGCTTCAAAGACAGTATCAGACCTGGAGACCAGTTATCAGCAAAAGTGCACGGAGTGAATGAGTGAGTCAAGTGCAATGCTAAGAACGTACCAGGATGTCACAGCCTGTGGTTTACCTCCAGTGGAAATAAAATTCCATTCTAGTTAATTCAGACATGCTGAGCATCTCAAGCCAGCTGATGGCCCCAGCTCCAAGCACGTAAGTTCCTGTGTATTAAGTGTGCTATCAGGAAAGTCATACGCCCAGACAAATAGATTCTAGTGAGTATAGATGCAGCCTGATGTTCCTGAGAAAGAACTGCAGACAACAGCATCACAGAGGTTTTTTTAAGAGAAAGGGAATTATTTCCACTCTAATTGCCTGGGGAAAACCCTCCAGTGAGGGCCCAGACACATTAACCAAGCAGCTGGCTTAGTAGCTCTGGAACTCCTACTGGGAGAAACACAAGAAATTAACAAGGACAAGCCGAGGGACAAAAGTCAACTGAATTTATGGTCAGAGCAGGGAAAACAATGTGTGGAAACATTTTCCTTCCCAGCCTGCTCATCCTCATACCACACCTCCATCCCTACCTTACCCTCTTTAAAAAGGAGGGGACAACCAAACAGGTACAACTATCCATCTGTTTCTTTGAGTTCCAACCACTCTGGCTACTTTTTCAGTTTCCAGAAAGATGTACTTCTTTACAATATGTAGGAAATCCATTCCGTGCCACCTTAGTACCCCTGGTCTAACTAAAAAACTAATGCAGTGTTTCGATTTTTTGTTCCAGTTAAAAAATCCTCATGGGCCATGCATTTTCTATTCCCCAATGCTCTATTCCAACAAATGGATCATAAGGGGAACAGAGGCAATATGTAAATGTGTTCTTTAGAAAGACAAGATTCCTTCCATCACACGTATTGTTCTGGCTTGACTTTTTTCTCCTTGCTTTCCTTTTTAAAAAATACTGTGCATATCCATCAAAGAGACAATAAAATTGTAACAAGAAAGATGCAAGCATCGATATGTTTCCTACAAGAACACATTTACTTCTCTTGCAGCCTATTTCCCCTTCCATTTACCCAGTGTATAACCCTGTCCACGCCATACAGTGACAACTCAGGATGTGTTTGAAGGCACATAGATGTAATCACTAGAGTTGGAAATGCAGTCCCGTTTTCCTCTGTATTCTAATGTATGTTGGGTCCCACATATGCGGTAAAGTGCCTTCTTGTCAATCTACTCATGGCCTCGGGTAGCCAACAAGTTAACAAATAAAGAATAGATTCTATTGTATTCCTTTGTTGTCTTCTCTATTTACAAAACTAAAAACACCAGAGTGCAGTTCATTAGGCCCTCTAGGGAACAAGAGGAAAAGATGAAGGTCCTTAAAAAGACAAAATTAGGAACAGGTCTGCTACTGATATCATTAGAAGACAGGGCAAAGTTAAATGTGGAACCTACCTAATGAGGTTGGAATGAATATAAGCCACAGGGTACACAGCCTGGGTAGAAATGAGAGGGGCTCAGTCAGAATGAGATCGTCAATACTCTAATATCCAGGCTGCCTACCAACTAAGTAGCTACTCTCCACTTTGCCAAAAATCTATAACACTGGCCACCTGCATCTTTAGATCCAGTTTCCCCCATTATATCTTTACAGCTTGGCAGCAAAGGTTTTTCTCTTCCCTCAGTGTTCAGAAGAAATGTTTTTCAACAGTGCAACTATACATTATCTGCTGGCTGAGGTGCACTACTCTATCTTATAGGTCATCGATCTACCAAGACCTTTATCGCCAGGTCAGCCAGCACCGCCAAAAGGCTGTCCATGGTCACATGTCTGGGGCAGAACACTTGAAGAAATAAAGAGCTCAAGATGGGAGAGAACAAGACGTGACCATCCATTAGCATCTAGTAATGCATATGCAGCACCTACTCCAGCAAGAGGACAGACAACTGGGAAAAAAAGATTGGGCATTTAGAGTTAAGTAGTCTTTGCTCACCAGCAGCATGCTAACTGAACCAACCCATGTATCAATCAGGTCACTGCAAACCCTCTGCTGGTCTATACTACAGAAAGGGCTCTGCGAGGATGGCAAGGCTGGGTTGCTCTCCAGGGTCCTGAAGAGTCAGGGCTGGGTTGCTCTCCAGGGTTCTGAAGATTAGAAAAAAGAAAAGCATGCCTCAAGTAAACCAGACACATGCCCAGAAGGTCATAGACAGAAGTAAACCTAAAAACCACCTGGACCTATAGCCCCTTACTGCACCTGGAAAGCTAAGGCCCAGAAACAGAACATTCCTTCCTCAAGGTCATATGAATTTACCAATCTCTTTCAGCTCCAGTTTGCAGTCCAGAACATTCTTGTGCTAAAAAGCCAGATTTTCCAAGTAGAAAAGCAAAATTATTTTGTTAAGGAAATTAAAACAAGTGAGTTTTCCTCACTCTGTAAAGTTTCACCTACTTGTATATCTCCTCATAAAAACTGTGATAATTTTGGCTTCTGAGATGGGGAGGGTGAAGTAAATTTCTGCATCTCCTCTCTCACGTGATTAAAAAGGGAAAAACACCAAACTGTCCTGCTAGGATCAACAAAAGATCTTAACACAATGGAGAGGAGGTTTTCTTCCCTATTCACAATATTTCCCATTTTTAAAGAGGTGCTGCAATTTTTAATTTTATTTTATTTTTAGTTATTTATTTTATTTTTAATTTATTTTATTTTTGTTATTTATTTATTTATTTATTTATTTATTTATTTATTTATATTTTTTAAAAGGGACCCCACTGGTATAAAAACCATGTATCCTTGGTGTTGCATTACTAGCCATGGAACCAAATTACCGGAGAACGTTACCTAAGATTTGGCCATCAAAGTAACATCAAGGACCTGATTGTCCTCAAACCCTACACTGCACCATAGATCCACAATCCAAACTAGGTCCTCTTCCTTGGGACATAAGCTACTGTTTGTACACAGGGGGAAATCTGACTATATTGAATTCCTTCCCAGTATATTTTAACAGCTTTTCTTTCTGAGAGTATTCATCTATAGGACTTCATGATGCAGTATAAAGCAGCTTGAAATTATCAAGATTTGGCACACCTTCTCTTGCTACATTCTTACAACAACTCTAAGTTAGAAGAGTCACTATTATTTCCATTTTACAGATGCAAGCATGGTTCCCGGCGAATGAGTGAATGTACAAAGAATCTTCAAGGAACGTAAAGCACAAATGGTCTGATTTCACACTCCTGTATAACATATGTAAATCACATCTTATAAACAACAAAACCAAGACAAAGATTCAGCATTCATTTCAGTCTAGATTAAGCCACACGGAAGAGCTCTTCCTTCCCTTTCCTTCCCTCCCCGCTTTCATAGTTCCTTCCCTGGCCCTCCCTGGAAGCTTTCCCTCAACTTGATTCCACTCACACATACACACTCCTCTCTCACCAGCACTGTGACTGGCTTTGTAATGCTTACAAAACAGACCTCATTCCATGCCGAATTCATGTGACTGGTACAGAATCAAATCACACAGTAACAAAACTGTAAAGCTGCAGAAATTGTAATGCATTTTCACCTGGGATGGTAAGAGACTGAGAGACTATTCCACATCTCCAACTCTCCCTCCTGTGATCTACCAAACTCGAGTGTCTCCACCAGGAATCCAGCAATCCATCACATACAGCCTCAGAATAGCTCTTTGTACTGCTGCCTTCTACCGTTACTTAAACCTACACACAGGTATATCCCATCTCCCTAGCTCACTTGTCCTCTCTTCCTGGACAGAAGATCTGGAGCTGCTGGCTGAGTTGGACATGAAGCTCATGCTCGTTTCCCCATTTTATCTTAATTTCAGTAAATTGTGTGCATGTGTTTCTATTCATGAAGTGAAGCATCTATCCAGTCGAGAAAGCAGGAGATTGAGTCTTGGCCAGGATCTCTTGGAAGCTGTGGTCTTTGATAGTCATCTCTTCATTTTCTCCTCCTGACTATAGCAGAAATGTTTATAAAAACCAACGTAGTATGTTAGGGGAGCCCGGGTGGCTCAATGGGTTAAAGCCTCTGCCTTCAGCTCAGGTCATGATCTCAGGGTCCTGGGATCAAGCACCACATCAGGCTCTCTGCTCAGCAGGGAACCTGCTTCCCCCTCTCTCTCTGCCTGCTTCTCTGCCTACTTGTGATCTCTCTCTCCGTCAAATAAATAAATAAGATTAAAAAAGAAATCAACATAGTATGTTATACATGTGGCTTAACTACCTGAAGGAATATAAATTTAATAAGATGTTTATAAATACTTGAGGAGCTCCCTGGAGAAAAAATGCTTTATCGACATATTTCATTTTCGGGAAAAAAAAAAAAGAAAGAAAACTATAGAGAAACAGATGCTCATATCCTGAAGTTACTCTGAAATATTGAATAAAAATGTTGAATTACTGACTTGTTCAGTGAATTATACTGTTTTTTCTTTCCTAATTCTGCATGCTCAAGGTCAATTGTATGCAAAAATTCAGTGTGCTCTGCAGTAAACAAACAGCATGTGTTAAAAGTAAAATCTAAGTGTGTTTGTTGTCTAAACTGTAACCATTAACTTCCTGTCAGAGTTGACAATTGAGCTGCACACATGTGTGCACACTTGTACAAGTCTAAACAAATAAGGTCAGGGTTCAGAGCTCTGTTGCACTATGACTATGTAAGAGATGTCTTCCAGCAGTGAGGCAACAGGAGTTTGGCTTGGAGTAGGGACACCTGCACGTTGCACGAAATGCTGGCCAAAGGGTAGATGAATGTGCCATTTGAATGAGAAACACTTCTGAGTCTGTCCCTTAGTGAATGAGAAGCACAGCTCCAGTCACTTCCACACCAAGATGCTGGGAGTGACCATTTTCAGTTCTGTCCATGGCTCAGCTGCTATCCTGAGTTGTCTTATCAGCCTCCTAATAGGGCTTCAGTCCAAATCCATGCTTTCTCTGATATCTGGGGACCAGGGTCAATCACTATGGGGGGCTCTGCTTGTGTCAGAATTAACAGTGACTGAGTGAATAAGCCACGACCTTTCTGGTGGTAAGGACTTATTTCTCTGCATCCTCCACAGCCTGGAAGAGGGTGTCCAATACATTAATTTTAGGAGTTGACTGAAAGATAAAAGTTAACAAAGGGGAGGAAAGACAATCTTTTGTGGTAAACAGAACACTTAATGCACCGAATCCCAGATGCCAGTGGATTCTCGTCTCTGAGTAGTGGGAAGAGGCCACAAGGTGAGCTGAGAATGTTATGAGAGAACCTGAGGAAGGTTAGTGCAGGCTTCATTCTCGCCTTAGTTGGCAACTATTAATACAAAGGCAGCTGGGGGCGCCTGGATGGCTCAGTAGGTTAAGGCCTCTGCCTTCAGCTCAGGTCATGATCTCGGGGTCCTGGGATCGAGCCCTGCGTCTGGCTCTCTGCTCAGCGGGGAGCCTGCTTCCCTTCCTCTCTCTCTGCCTGCCTCTCTGCCTACTTGTGATCTCTGTCTGTCAAATTAATAAATAAAATCTTTAAAAAAAAAATACAAAGGCAGCTGGGAAAAAAACCCCAGGGCGATGGAGATAATCAGGCTATGCACCCAACTAAATGGTTCCTTCTCTGTTTCTAGCTTGAGGTAATCTGCTATCCATAGTTCAGGAGCTTCTAAAACAGCTAAACAGCTGAAGCAGGAAGAAAAGTGTGAGCCTCCGTAGCAAGCAGAAAGTGTAACACGACCAACTAAAATAGCAGTCACTTTTCTTGTGACAATTAGTGTAATTAGGTCTGAAAAGACTGTTTCTCAATTCTCATCCTAAAAAAGTGGAAAATCTCACCACATACCAGTTCCTCGGAGCAATGAATTTCCCGGGAAATCTTCCTATTGCAAATGTTTTTATGGTTCCAGAAACGTCTGTAGCATTTCTCCCCTGGGAAGACTGCTTCGTGTGCTTGTGACTATGTCCTGGAAAGTACAGGTCATTAACACTTTACAGGGGTGATCTGCAGGGATGAAAAGACTAAGGTATGGGAGTTAGATCTCGGTTCAAGGTTTTGGCTGTATGCTTATTACACATGATTGAGACCAAGTTATTGATCTTTGAGCCTAATTCCTGACCTGTAAAATAGCTCTAATAAAATTGTCCCCACATGACTATCCTAAGAAATATTATGGCGAGCATGTTACCTGGCCTCTAATAGATGCTCAATAAATGTAGGTCTCTTCCCATATGCTAATGAAATGAGTTTCATTAGTAAGATTCTGTATTTCACCAAACAACTCCAAGGATCAGCAATCTAAGACGTGCAGGAGGAAGATACTGTAAAGGAGCAAACTGCTCACACTGAATCAGGCTTTGGCCTCCCTTATGGCCCTTCCAGTGCCATAGTTCCCCACTGTTGGGTTGAACAGCCTAGCACTTAGAACACTCGTGAATCAGATTTGCGTCCAAATCCTAGTACAGCCACATATTAGAAGCAGGACTGTAAACTTATAATGTAACCTCAGCCCCATCATTTTAAAGCAAGATAGTAAACATGAGTATGGGACAAGTTAATCTATATAAAATGCTTAGCACTGTGCCTAGCACAAGTCAACACTCAGTAAATATTATCACATCACTGTTTGTCACCTAGCCAGTAGAACTCTAGGACAGGTTGAGAAAAAAAGTGTACCTCTAAGAGGGAAAGCCTTCAAAACAATCTCGAGAGGATGAAATGCATAGCCTAAAGGGTAAAAAATCAGACATTATGACATTCACTCTATGGGTGAGTGGCCTATATAAGTAGGCCAGCATCTTGATAAACGGACCAGAGTCTGTGCCACCCTACAATCAGCTAGCACTGCTAGAAAGAAACCTGTAAAGAAGGTAAGCCTGTGCTATTCACTAGACCTACCCTCTTTCCTTTATCTTTTCTTCTTTCTTCCTGGGGGCTCTGTACCAGGTACTTGGTTTTCCAAGGTCCCTTACCTTTTGTTGCAACCTACCCTCTTCCTCAGCTTCCTCCCCCTTCCACCTAAACCACTGGTTTTGAAATACCATTCCATGTACCAAGGCTAGACCACCTGCATAAGACCTACATGGAGAGCCTATTAAAAATACAGCTTCTCGGGGCACCTGGGTGGCTCAGTGGGTTAAAGCCTCTGCCTTTGGCTCAGGTCATGGTCTCAGGGTCCTGGGATCGAGCCCCGCATCGGGTTCTCTCTGCTCAGCAGGGAGCCTGCTTCCCCCTCTCGCTCTGCCTGCCTCTCTACTTGTGATCTCTCTCCGTCAAATAAATAAATAAAATCTTTAAAAAAAAAAAATACAGCTTCTCAGAAGTCTCTACCCTGAGGGAATCTGATCCAGCTGATCAGAGATGGGGCCTGGTCACCCAATCTTTTTTTATAAGTTCCCCAGTAATTCTTAGGTGTCACCAGATTTGGGAATTACACTGAAAATCAATTTTACCTCTCCTGTGGTCCAGTTGTTCTGGGCCTTTCTTTCCCCTGACCTATCCAAAAACCTCATTTGTGTTTGGGGCCCATAATTATTAACTAGTAACAACTTTACATTCTCCTTCCAAGATCTTATATAAAGGACATGTTAGGTTATGAACTAAAATGTGATAAATTTCAAGAGAAATGAAGGGATATTCAGAATCCCCCTCAGTCCATTTCTTTATAAATGAGTCTGACCTTATAAAATACTATGGGCTCCAGCTCTCATCCTCTCTCCACTTTCCTGGTGGAAAGGCCAAGGCAGCCAAGAAGGGCATACAGTGTATGAAAGTTTGGAGACAGAGGTACCACAACTGTGTAGAGTCAACAATGAACATGGTACTGAGCATCAAAACCTAAGTACCACTCAGAGCCCCTTATATGGATGATTTCATTTAGCACTCCCATCTATGAACAAGTATTACCCCAGTTTACAAGTTTAAAAAGAGATGCACAGAAATTAACTTGCCGAAGTGGCTGAGGAGGTCAGAAAAGAGTATTTCATAGGAACTGGAGAATCTGTAGAAGTGTGAAATGTTAGATTAGCAAAGACATATTCTTTCCTCTTTTTCCTTCTCCAGAAGAGATTAGTAAAAAAAGGAAGACAAAACTTTTGGAAGGAGTAAGCAAAAAATTGCTTAGCAAGAAACCAGCAGTATCCCCCACACTTTTCAGGTGGGAATTACTAAACTAGAACTTTAAGGCCCCTTTCTGACCTGTGGCATAGGACGTGCAGGGCCTTTCTGCTCTCCCATTAGCATACAGATGGGAGCAGGGCAACCAGAGGAAGGCTGCCTGGGCTGGAGTGCTAGAAAACTGACGGAACCAGTGAGCTCTTGGAGGTAGAAAGAAAGATGGCAGGTGAGGGCCAGCTTTCTCCAGACAGCCCAAGTTAGGACAATAGGGTGAAAAGGAGCCAGTATTTCTACGGAAGCTTTGTCCAGTTGAAGTCACAATTCTCTCCAAGTCCAGAAAGCATCTTAAACAAATCAAAATGGACCAAGACTCATTTCAAGATGGCAGAAGTTCCCTTAAGCCTAACATTAATTTCTGCTCTCTGCACTTCCCAGCCCTTTTCCAAAAGAACCCGCAGAGCTTGAACTACAAGCACATTGGAGCGCCTCCTCCTCAGAAATGTAATCTGGAGCTGATTGACCCTGGATTATTGTTCCTCCCATTCGGTTCCAGAAAGGAGACTGTCCACAACACGCCGGTTCCTTATCCTTGACCTAACAGAACAAGTCCTGTGGCTGAACAGTCATTTTAACTCTGACATTATCAGTAACAAGAACCAACAGTTCACAGGCACTGCTAACAATGGGTAAGACCTGCTCTGGGAGATCACTCTCCACAAGGATTTTCAGTGGATTCGAGAGTGATCGAAATATTCCCTTCAACCGCCATTAGACACTGTCCAGGCACAAATGATCCAATGGAGACCAAGAGTTTTTTTCAGCTCCAAATAAACTTGACTCCAGTGACAGACATGGGGGACGAGATGTCCTTTCCACCCCAATTCACGACACGTGACAAAACCCCCCAGGTCTCACCAATGGTCCTGCCATCCACTGGCAACCTGAAAGGCTCATCCCTCTGCAGAAAATGGAGGGCATTAATTCCCAAAGATTCAAAGCACAGCCTCTTTACGAAGCCTCTGTTTGGAAAAGATATTTAAGCAAAGCTGTGCTTGATGAAGTGGAAGAGAATTAGCTGCCTCCGTGGCATAGGCTTCTCAGCTTCATTCTAAGGTAGAGTGGCTCATTGGCTTCCAAGTGGAACGAGCTCAACAACAATAGATCAGAGTTAACTGTGATCACGGCTCCATGGAATTTCAGCTGGTGCCGGGAGTCCGCGGAGGTGCACTTACTACTCCCCAATCTGTCATCAACCTTTTGTACATGTGTTCCTAGTCACAGGATACTGTATCATCTTAATGAACTGTTTTCTTAGCATATTACGGTTGGCCATTTCAGCACATCTAATGGCCCATTTGGTAGGTTAAATTACAATTAGGGTCCCTTTGTTTTTATTTCCCAGTAAGGCCTGGAGGGGTTTGATTTTTTTTCCCCCTTCCCACTGCTCAATTTCAAGGACAGAATCACAGAAGAACAGAAGCACAGACCTACCTGTTGCAGTCGACATGGAGCAGGAGATGAGAGGCGCTAACGGACAATGCGAGCTTATGCCACTGTCCATCTGCCAGCCGGTACGGAAGGGCCTCAGTCCTGGGCTTCCCGTCATGCATATAGTGATATCGGACCTCATCCCTCAGACCACTGCTCTCCAGTTCAAAATAGCTGCATGTGAAAGAACAAAAACTTGATTTTACTTCTGGGTCTCAAAGTCATCAGTCCTCACTACTTCTTGACCACCTTTCTCAGAATCTACAATTAGCTGCCACACACAGCCCAACGATCTCCTAACCAAAAATCAATCGTACTGCATGGAATCCAATTCACCTATTATTGGAGAACCTCACCCTGATACTTTGAGCCTCTGAAATGGATACTGATTGGTCCACTGGGAAGAGAATGGCCACAAGCTAATCAGCAAAGCTTGGTGTAGGGTCTCTTCCAATACACAGAAGCACATTTCGGAACACTTTATTGTCTAAAAAAAGACTATACGTGTGGAATGGACTTAATGATGCTTATTTTTATTATTGCCGTATTTACTTTTCCAAGAATTAAAGGACAACAGAAATCATGTAGAATTATCAGGGACTGAAGGAAATTGAGTTAAGATAACTTTACTAAACACCCCCCCCACCCTGGACAAAAACCTTTAAGTGGACAACAATTCCTAGAGAAGGGAGGAATGGTTGAAGTTACTCACATATGAACCAGTATTTCAAATTATCAGGTCACAAAACATGCAATGGAGTCTTTTCTATTCCCAGACTGTTCGCCCATTTTCCAGATCCATGAAAAACTCAGCACCACCGCTGCAGTCTGCACTTTTATCACAAGATGCCGAAGTTTGGGATACTCCTCAGCACGCTCCAAGGCTGATACTTTGAGTGGCAGACCATTTAGTCTAAGCCTCCTCTGAAATGCATCACTGTTGTCTTTAAATCAGGCCTAATCTCACTGCCAGGCATTGCACTAAGCATTTAACATACTTTCTAACTCATCACCCCTACAAACCTAGAAGGCTGATATTATCCCTTTCTTAAACATTAAAAAACTGAGATTCTGGAGTCTATCTACCCAAGCTGTAATTTAAACTCAGATCTAAATTTGACAGCCCATGCTTTTTCTACCAGCTTCCTGTCAATCTCAGAGGTACAATGACTAACTAGTAAGGATGGCCTCCACTGGCACCATTTCCCAGTCACTCATTCGTACAGACAACTCAAGAAGGACCTGCCTATGTAGGAAGCCAGGTTCCCTCCCTAGATTTGAAAGGACCTACTATTCCTCTTCTAATCAGCTGAGTTGGCCTAACCCCACAGATCAGACTGTAATTTAATCTAAAACACAAAAAGCATCTTCTATGAGCACTGAAATGAACAGATTCTGAAACAGCCTCTACTACACAGGACTCCCAAGTCACATGACAAAGAACAAATGCATATTTCTTGCTTATCTTTCACAGGAATCCTCCCAAGAGAGCAGTTCTGGGGAAGACCAGACCCTGACCTACCTACCTCACACTAGACAGAATCAGGCCCTAGGTCATGAACGAAGGAGGATACTTACACTACTGCAGCTAGCTCCCAGGCTCAGGTACACACTTATTAGCAATAATGTAATATATATTTCATAAGACTGCAAAAAAGAAAATCCCTTAACATGGAAGATGTTCATTTTTAGGGAATTCTCCAAATTGCTTCTAAGCAGCTAGAACACTGAAAGAATAAAAATCTGAGAATTTAAAAGGCCAGGGAGACCTTAGAGATTATCTGGTCATTCATTAATTTATTCAACGTTTTGTTACTGAACACATAGTAAAGGGCTAAAAGAGGATTTAAAATACAGATCCTGTTCTCAAGATGCTTTGAGACTAGCAGGAAAGGAAATAAAATGTGGCCCTCATACAAAAAAGTCAGAAACAAATCCAAGACAAAGGCAGCTGTCATGTCGTGTGCTAGGAATGGACCCAATGCTTTCATTAACGTCATCTCCTTTAATTTCTTCAAGGTAGATAATGTTAACCCTGTTTCACAGAGGAGATGACTTGTGATCAGGGATATTAAGTGCCTTTCCCAAGACGACACAGTTTCTGAACGAACAACAACAACAAAAAAAGGCACCATGATTTTGTGTAAGAGACCTCACCAAGATCATCACTAGAAATCTCTCCATTACTTCATTTGACCAATAAGCTACTTCTGCAGGAAGGGATGGGACCTTAAAAAGGACGTAAAAGGGCGCCTGGGTGGCTCAGTGGGCTAAAGCCTCTGCTTTTGGATCGGGTGGTGATCCCGGGGTCCTGGGATCAAGCCCCACATCGGGCTCTCTGCTTTGGAAGGGAGCCTGCTTCCCCTCTCCTCCCACCGCCTGCCTCTCTGCCTACTTGTGATCTCTGTCAAATTAATAAATAAAATCTTTAAAAAAAAATAAAGAAAGAAAGAAAAGGACATGAAAGAGAATTAGAAATGCTCCTATTGATAACCTGATAGAATTTTAAAAGTGGGGGGCAGATATATTTAACCAGGTTCAATCACTGTTCCTGCGGTTATGGCTTCATTGAGCAATGGCTCATTATATGCATACCTTGTAAAGATTACTATACCAAGCTGATACCTCAGGGTCATCTCAAACCTACAGCTCCAAGAGAAGAAATCCACCCTGTCAGGCAAAATCGATGTGTGTGTCTTAGGGTAAAGTTTCTGACAGCATCGAGCACACATTCAAAAAGTGCTGTATTCCAAATGCAGATGAAGCCGAAATGGGGTGTGTTTGGGTTTTGTTTCTTTTAAATACATCAAGTAACTGCTGAAATGGTCCTCCACATGACCAGGCCACTGCATGGCTAAGTTCTATCTGGGGAAGACGGTCTCATGGGTGCTGGGAGGGGAATTAAGGCAGTATTTCCCAACAGCAACAGAGGTGTGAGCCTCAGTTCTTCGAGCAGCTTGGAGCTGGTCATTTGGCCTGATGACACTGGGCTGGAGCCTGGAGGGAAGACTCAGGATTTGCAGTAGAGTCTTGTTACTCAAAATATGGCCCACACACCAGCATCACCACCACACACACACCAGCATCACCACCACCTGTGGAAATTCAGACTGTGGGGCGGGGGAAGGGGGTGGGCACCGAGACCTAGGTGAGTCAGAATCTCCATGTTGGTATGGCCCCCTGGGGATTCACGTGCCCATTAAAGTTTAAGCAGCACTACAGTGAGTATAGCAGGCGCGGCTTCACTTCCTGGCCAGCTGGCTCCAGGGAGGGAGGCAGCAATCTGATGCCATGAGCAAGTCAGAGCCCTGGAGTACTTCCAGGGAGAGGGGGCCGTGGAGGTGATCACATACACAAAAGTCTAGTAAGCTTTCTGCCCCCCGCTTTCTTCAGGCCTCAAGGGCTTAGAGGTCTTCTGTGGATTTGGGGGAGGGGCCGACTATATGAACGGTAAAATCACCAGCCGGACCTGTAAGCAGCCCTTCTCCCCTTAGCCTTGGGCCTCAGCCAAGTACTCAGCCAGGGAACTATTGTGGCTCCTAGAAAAGTCTGCTCATCCTGTGGATAGTCGAAAACAGCACGGACATTCACTATGTGGTCCTCCTTTCCAGACCGAACAACCCAAGCATCTTCCTTATACCCCTGTACACCACCTAGACCACAAAGGTCCTGGACATGGATTCTCTGCCTTCCTCCTCTTTCCAGATCCTTCCCCATGCTGGTCACCATGCTCCAGCTGTAGCATAATGAATCGTTTCCCCCTTCCACATAGCATCCAGCAACACAGACACCATCAGGACTGTGCACAACCGTGAGTGTATCCTAGGGCTTGCAAGGACCTTCCCATCATTGAACGCTGAAAACCATTTTACACAAAATGTCATGAAGGTGATCTTTCCTACCCTGTATTTATACAACTAGACTTTTTTTTTTTTAAACAACACCCTTGCTCAAGTGCTAGGGAGAATCTATTCCACTATCAGCATGAATAATTCTCCAAAGCCCACCATGGAGTATTATGAACAGAGTTACTATGAAGTTTTACAAGATTTTCTGAATTTCATGTATTGAGGAAAAAATTCAGGAATAATTCCAATTAACATAGTTAGCTGAAGATCAGCCAAATTATTTTTATTAGACTTTTTGTCCTTTTCCCTAAAACTTGCACTAAGGGATCCATTTTTTAAGCTTATTAGACAAAAGAAATTTAAAATTTTGAAAATTATACATCTGCAAGTGGCAAAATTAGGACTTGAACCCTAGTCTGGTAGACACTAAAGTGGAGGTTCTCAATGGCAACACCCCATTACTTTCTACTATGTAAGAGGTTTTAAATATATTACCACCTCTCATTTTACCAAAATCCTAAATGGTGGTTATTAAATTCACATTTTAAGGTAAAAACAGAGGCTCAAATTGATAAAGTGCCTTGCCCCAAGTCAGGTAACTCCTAAGATTTAAATCCAAGTCTACTTAGTTCCAGGATTCATATGCTTCTCACCACATCATATTCCTCTCCAGGTACATGGTATGATCCTATCAAGGTCAGAGGGCAAGAGAATTCAGGTAGACTCAGCTCCCCCCCAGCCTTAGTCCCCAAGATGCCCCATCCTGGCAAAGAATGCCCCCTGAAAACCAAGCACAAGCCCCATTCCTCCTGCCATGAGAAAGTGATCACCATTTTTTAAAAACGCTATAGGTGTTCATGCAGAATCTCACTTCCCTCTTCTGGCCCTTTCCCTACTGCTGGGATAATGAAGAGAAGCTGCCAAAAACACCAAGAAGGTACACTGTGTCCAGCCTCAGGCCAGGAGTCTCAATGACTATATTTACCTTTGGGGAAAAAAGGCAATAGCATAATTTTAAGTAATATTGCAAAGAACACCGGCCCAAGGATACCAAGACTTGATTTCAACTTTACAACTGCTACAAACCCATGAAATCATTGGCAAAAATATCCCTGCCCCTCTGTACTTCGGTTTCTCCCATCCATTAGATGATCAGATTGGTTCTGTAATGCCCCAGCATTCCTTGGAAAAGCTTTAGGGTCTAAGGCACAGGGAAGGGATTGGGCACCAGAGAGGCTTCACTCTCTGTTGTATAATTTGGAATTTCCCCTATTTCATTTAGATAAAAGAGATGCACTTCCAAAGATAGTCTGAAACCACTGAACTTAGGGTCCGGCATATGTCTAGATTTCCATAATTCATCAAATACTCTGAGAAGTATCCATGGCAATAAAGCTACTGCTAAGCTAAAAATAGAAACAGCAGGGGACATGAATATAGTTCTCTCCCACCTTGTGTAGGACAGCCCACATTACAGGGTTCAGTACTGTTTTGCAAATGGTATTTTCCAAAACCACTAGTCATGTTATCTCCCCTGTCACATGTGTTTCAATATAATCTTGATACTCTTCCAACTCAAAGGTTTGGATCTACGTCCCCTTCCCCTCGATCTGGGTGGGCTTGTAAGTGCTTTAAGGGCAGAAGTAATGCTTGGTCCCTTCCAAGGCTGAGTCATAAAACCTCCTGTGGTTTCTATCTTGTTTGTCAGAACATTTGTGCCTGAAGCCCTGGCCCACTGTGGGTGAGGTCGAACTACCTGGGGCTGCCATGCTGTAAGGAAGCCCAAAGCACACTGGGGAGGCTGCAGAAGAGTGCTCTGATCCGAAGTCTCAACTGGGATCACAGCCAACACCAGCATAAACACCTCCAGACAGTTACCCCAGGTGTCCACTCTTCCCAGCTGAAGTCACTTACATTGTAGAACAGAGACAAGCCATCCCTCTGGACTCTGTCCACATTCCTGACCACAGAATCCGCAAACATACTAAGTTTAGAGACAGGTTGTTACACATCAATAGACTTTGGAACACTAACTTCATGCATACTGGTTTATACCTTTAAAAAGGGAAACTACAATTTACGCATGTCCCTATTAAATGTCCAGGATCACTGGCCAGGTGATCAAATCTCACTGTGCCAATTTTCTGCTTACTGCCCCACAGACTATGCATTTTCTTCTGTCAAAAATAGAATTCCGCTCAAAAAATGCAACATAGTATCAATAAATCACTATCTCTTAAAATGCATGCTTCTCAAAAGCTATTTAAAGAAATACCAAAGGAATATGGTATTATCTTCCTCAGTAATCCATTATTTCTCTTGCATCGGCTCCCAGTATGTTAACCTCAAACATCATGCTTACTGAACAGGAAGTGGTCACCTCAGTGGTCCTAAGTTATCTTCTATGGCTTCTAGCCCCCAGTGTTCTTTCAGCCTACGCCGTTTGACCAAATTAAAAGAAAAAAATCCTAATTTACCTGAAAAAACTCCCATTGCTCCCAAATTCTATTGCCTCGACTCAGAGCAACATGGAATACAAACAGCAGAAACTATGTGCCTACAAGGGCCTTCAGAGTCCAGCCAACACGTGTTCAATCCTTGCCTCAGGCATGGAATCCCCTGTGTAAATAACGACAAGACACACCGTTTTCTGAAACCTCACTTTCTTCATCTACTAGAAAAGAACATCTACTTCACAGGTTTCTTTTCTGAAAAAAACATGATACCCTGGGACACCTGGGTGGCTCAGTCTTTAAAAGTCTGCCTTCAGCTCAGATCGTGATCCCAGGGTCCTGGGATCGAGCCCCCGCCATGGGGCTCCAGACTCAGGGGAAGCCTGCTTCTCCCTCTCCCACTCCCTCTGCTTGTGTTCCCTCTCTGCCGGTTAAATAAATAAACTCTTTAAAAAACAAAAACAAAAACAAAAATGTTATACCATGTTTGCAAATTCCCTACCAAGTTCCTAGTGTCCATGAGTGATTATGATTTCCCTTCTTTCTTTCTGCATACGTGGAAATCAACAGCCTCAGTGGCCTGAAGCTGCTGGGAGGGTGCACACATCCTGCCTTTCTTTCTCAGGAAGCGTTTCTCTGCCTTCCTCTTTCCTTTGTTTAGACTTGGCCTGGTGACCTTATTTGCAGTTGTAAACTTACCATTTAGTTCTGTAGTTAACCCTCTTAGCAAACATCTAGCAAGAGATTAACAGTGACAGTAATTACAAATTGCCTGTTACTGAAAATAAAACATTCACTGTTAAACAAAACGTGAAAATACGGTTATTTATACCTACTCGAAACAGTTCCACTGCAGTCTTTAAAAAGCATGGGAACAGCTGCAGTGTTCTTACTGAAGTAAGGGCTGGCTTCTGCCTTTCCCACATACTGAGAGTCAGGAGCAAAGACATGGAACCGTGAAAAGTTAGGAAATTTCTTTTACCAATGAGAAAAAAATTCTAAGAAAAAAGCAACCGATGAGCTAATTCACACAGGGGAGAATGCCAGGTTAGTTTTTGACTGGGGAGGACTTCAAATACAGCTGAAGCATTAAACAAAAAAGCCCAAGGCAAGGAGCTAGAATCACACAACTGCCTTGTACCTAAAGCCTAAGCCTAGCTCCTTGTGCCCAGGAATTCTGAACTAAGAAGATTCTAAATATCAAGATAACAGAAGTTGTAGTTCTGGCCAACATATACATACAGCTCCTTCTATACTTCTAAGTTTTCCTAGAGACTTAAATGAATGTTTTCCTCAAAAAATATGAAGTCATCACTTGACTATTAATGTTTTAAGTTTAAATTTTTAATTTGACTTTTTTATCTCCATGGTTCAAAAAAATTTATATTTAAGGTACTTAGTAAAAACAAAACAAAACAAAACCAAAAAATGCCCAATGTCTCTCATCGGCAAGCATTTTTTATCAGTTTCATGTGCATCCTTCCAAAGTTTGCTTTTGTTTTGTTTTGTTTTTATTATTTTCATTTTTGTTTTTAGGATAGAGTTTCAAATTGCAAAGAAAGAACAAGGAGCTCTCATATGCCCCATTATCCGGTTTCCTCCTATTAATATTCTTATATCTACATGCTCCATTTATCACAATTAATGAACCACTACGGATACAATGTTATACAAAGGCAATATCTCCGTCAGATTACTTTAGTTTTCACCTAATATCTTCCTTCTGTTCCACAATCCCATTCAGGAGACTACATTAGATTTAACCAACAGGTCTCATAAATACCTTTAGTAGAGACAGTTCAGACTTTTTACAACCTTGAAAATTGAAAATTACTCAAGAAGAGTTTTTTAGAATTTCCCCCAATTATGATTAGTCTGATGTTGTCTCATGTATGGACTTGGGGTGTGATTTGGGGAAGGAATTGTAATCCTCATGACCTATGAAAAATACCATCAACATAACTTACTAGTTTTGGTATTAATCTTGGCATTAAACTACCTGGTTTAGGTAGTGTCAAGTTTCTTCTCTGAAGTTATTCCTCCCTCTCCACACTGTCCTCTTTGGGAGGAAGTCTATGTGCAGTCCACACTTACCTAGTGGGGAGTATGCTGCCTTCTTAAAGGAGGAGTACCAAAATTATTTGGAGTTCTACTGCATGGAAGATTTGTCTATTCTCTCCATTTATTTATTTAGTCACTTACCTAAAACTATATACTCCTGCGTTGTTTTATTCTCTGGGTTACCACCTAATACCAGTTCATTTGGTTACCCAAAGTGTTCCAGCTTTGACCACTGGAAGTTTTTTCAGTTGATTCCTCTGTCTCTTTGACATACTTCCATCATTTGTGAGTTACGGTTTTCTTTGGAGCACTTCCTTCAATTATGGGACCCGATACTCAAGGCTGGTCTTACAGGTTTCCTGACTCAGCCCTAAGATTAGGCATTTCTCCAAAGAAACCTAGTTGTTATTTGAAAGTGGTATTAGAAACCAAGATCTGGATGCTTGGTGTGCTCATTGCTACTGGGGTATCATTGTTTCTAGGTGGTCTTATCTGATAGAGCTAAGAAATGGATGTGGTATAATAACCAGCATACACACACACACACACATACACACACACACACACACACGTATGTATGTATCTACATGTAAATTAGGTTTATACTGATGCCTTAAACTCTAATCTGTTACCATATGAATTATTCTAGCCTTCACCGTGTACTTATCCATAACCTCATACCAATCCACCCTCTATTACTTCCAGCACACATATACAGTGATTTTAGAACTGTTAACCTGTATCCTCATGTAAACAGCTATCAACTAGAACAGACCATCCATGTACAGTTCCTTTTGCCTTTAGTTTTACTGACTCCAAGTAAATTGTTTCTGAAGTTACTCAGGTTAGCAATTTCTCCAACCACTTTTCACTGAGGTTGTTCACATATTTGTAATACAGTTAAATTGCTCAGTCACTTTCACATCCCATCTTGGGATCCCCCATCTCCCAATTTATTTTTTTACACTATGCATACATTAAGGTTCACTCTTCGTGCTAGAAATTCCTATGGGTTTTGACAAATGCAGAGTGTCACATATCCACCATGAGAGTGTCACATCCCATAGTTCTACTGCTTGAAAGAAATCCTGGTTTTCACCTATTTAACCCTCAACCCCTCAAAATCACTCATTTGCTTAACCCTTCTATTTCTATCTCCTCCAGAATTTCATATAAATGGAATCATATAATATATAGCCTATTCAGATTGGGTTCCTTTATTCAGTAACATGCACTTAAGATTCATTCATATCTTTGGAAGGCTTATTATTTTTCAATCACTGAATAGTATCCCATTGTACAGACCTACCAAAAATTATCCATTCACCTCTTGAAGGATATTTTGGTTTCCTCTTGTTTCAGGTGATTATAAATAAAGCAGCTTAGTAAATTTTATGCCCAGGTTTTTGGATGAAAGTTAGTTTTAAAAATAACTGAGTAAAAATCTAGGAGTGTTAATTGCTGGATTATATAGTAAGACTATATTGAGCTTTGTAAGATTATCAAAGAAAGAATTCCTGTTGTTATACATTCTCACCAGCAACTGGTGGTATCAGGTTAATTAAAGTCATTCTATATGACTATAATTATAGTCATTCTAATCAGTGTGTAACTATATGAAAAGAGACATGGAGCATCTTTTTATACACTTTTCCTTTATGTATATTCTTTGGTGAGGTGCCTGTTCAGACTTCTTGCCCATTTTTAAATTGAGCTGCTTGCTCACTTATTGTTGTTTTAAAAGTTTTTAGTATATTTTGTACACAAATCCTTTAACAGATACTACTTGTTTTCATTTTCTTAATAGTGCCTTTTGCAGAGCACAATGTTTTGTTTTAGTAAAATCCAACTTACCAATTTTTTTTATGGATTACATACTTGATATTGTAAAGAACTCATCACCAAACCAAAGGTCATGTAGATTTTCCCATTTTCTTTTAGAAGTTTTTAGTTTTTTGCATTTTAAGATTTGTGATCCATTTTGAGTAAATTTTTGTAAAAGGTGTAAACTCTTTGTCAAATTTCATTTTGCATAAGGACATCTAATTGTTTGAGGATCGTTTGATAAGACCATCCTTTCTTTCAGAGGTTTTTTCATGCTATAAAAGCAAATACTAGTCTATTCTTTTTTCCCCATCTTTCTAACATAAATGGTAGTATACTATCTTCACTGTTCTACACTTTCCTCTTGACTTACTATAACAAGACATTTTATACACAGAACTTCCTCTCTGCCCTTAAATTTTATATTGTACCAAACCAGACTACAACTAGTCAAAGGCCCAATTTCCTAAGGCTCTGTGGAAAGCAAGACTGAAAACCCTATATAAGAGATGGCATTAATTTTTACCTAGTAAGCACCAAGTAGTATGAAGACTTTTGATTTACATATCTCTCTTCAAGGAATTTACATGCCATGTGATGGGGTAAAACAAAATCCTACAGAAAAATAAAGCCTGATCTTTGTAGAAAGGGGGGTAAAAATCCCCTTATTGAATGGTGATCCAGTAAAGTTTCAGAAAGATACTAGATCTAGAAAAACTATTTACATTGAAGGGAGAGGAAAGTACTTCCTCATTGTATATTTTCATCTCCTTTTTTACAAACTGAATAAGCATGGGTTTATTTCTGGGCTGTCTATCCTATTCCATTGATATGTGTCCATGTTTGTGCCAGTACCACACTGTTTTGATTCTCTTTTACTGTTTCTTAAAATCTGAGATTGTGATATCTCCAGCTGTCATTCTTTTCCAAGACTGATATGGTTATTTGGGATCTTTTGTGATTCTATGCTAATTATAAGATTATTCTAGTAGCATGAAAATGTTGTTGGCATCTTTTTTTTTCTATTTTTTAAATTATTTTTTTTAATTTTTAATTTTTTCAGCATAACCGTATTCACTGTTTTTGCACCACACCCAGTGCTCCATGCAATCCGTGCCCTCTCCAATAACCACCACGTGGATCCCCCAACCTCCCACCCCCCGCCCCTTCAAAATGCTCAGATTGTTTTTCAGAGTCCATAGTCTCTCATGGTTCACCTCCCCTTCCAATTTCCCTCAACTCCCTTCTCCTCTCCATCTCCCCTTGTCCTCCATGCTATTTGCTATGCTACACAAATACGTGACACCAAAGCCACTTAATTTGTTATTGGTATCTTGACAGAGATTGCCTTAAATCTGTAGATATTTCTGTGTACTATGGACATCTTACCAATATTAGTTCTACCAATCCTTCAGCATGGAATTAGCTTTCCATTTGCTTGTGTCATCCTCAGTCTCTTTCATTAGTATTTTGTGGTTGTCACAGTAAAGGTCTTTCATCTCTTTTGTTAAGTTTATTCCTACGTATTTCACTCTTTCTGGTTCAACTGTAAATAGTGTTTTCTTAATTTCTCTTCCTGATGCTTCATTAAGAGTATACAGAAATGCAACACAATTTTGTACATTGATTTTGTATCCTGCGGCCTTACTGAATTCAATCATCAGTTCTAGTAGTTTTTGGTAAAGTCTTTAGGATTTGCTATATATGTATGTCATGCGCAAATAGTCAAAGTTTTACTTCCTTACCAATTTGGATGCGTTTTTATTTTTCCTTGTCTGACCATTCCTCAAAAAATTAAAATTACCATATGATCCAGTAATTCCAGTCATGGATATTTACCCAAAGAAAATAAAAATACTCTTTGAAAAGATACATTACACACCTATGTTTATGACAGTATTTACTATAGCCAAGATATAGATGAACACTTGAGTTGCTTCCACACATTAAGGGAGAAAGCAGTAGTGTATGTGTACACAATGGAATAGGACTCAGCCATAAAAGACTGAAATCTTGCGATTTGCAAGAACATGGACGGACCTAGAGGGTATTAGGCTAACTGAATAAAGTCAGGAAACAAACACCGTATGACTGCCCTCATGTGGAATTTAAGACCCAAAAAAGGGAGACTTTTAAATACAGAGAAGTGATGGTTACCAGAGAGAAGGTGGGTGAGGAATGGGTACATTAAAGAGGATTAAGAGTACATCTCCTTGATGAACACTGAGAAATGTATAGAATTGTCGAATCCCTACACTGTATACCTGAAACTAGTAACTATTAATTACACTTAAATTTTAAAAATTGGAGAGAGTGAGAAAGGTGCTTCAGGAAGGAGGAGTACCAAGAAGGACAGGAGGAGGAAGTGTGTCTGGCCCTCAGGTAAGAGAAAAAACAGGTATGGATTGCACTGGGGAGGTGTGCAAGCAGAGCAGAGCTAGGAAACAGCCAAAGAGTAAACCACTGCTGGATTCACAAAACCCATCTTTGACATTTGGTCTTTACCCTGCACCCTCGCAGTTCTCAAATCATTTTCACCTAGGATAAATAGGTGATTTCCCACAGTTGTCAATTTCTGATACATTATCTTTAACTTCAGTCCTTTCTCCCTCTCTCAGAAAGCACTTCACACCAGTGGCCCTAATGTACCCTGAATCCACTCCAATACATTCAGATACTTTTTAACATAAATGAATCACACTTTTTATCTCCAGTCTAGGCCTGTCTTCTGAGCTACAGACTTAAATAGCCAACTGTCCACTCAACTCCACTTTGATCTTTCCAATTTAGTAAACTCAAGACATAAGTAACTTTTCCCCCCAGACCTGGTCCTCATCCACTATAGTCTACATCAAAATGAAAGCTAGAAAAGTAAACACTGTCTTTGATACCGCTCTCCCCTGTGCCCAATGTACAATCCATGGTCAAGTCATATGGCTTCTACTCCTGGGTATTTTATTTCTCAGCTCCTACACTGCTACCCTCCTTATTTAAGCCACCATGACCTCTTAAAACTGCATAGCCTAGGGGCGCCTGGGTGGCTCAGTGGGTTAAAGCCTCTGCCTTCAGCTCAGGTCATGCCAGGGTCCTGGGATGGAGCCCTGCATCTGGCTCTGTGCACAGCAGGGAGCCTGCTTCCCTTCCTCTCTCTGCCTGCCTCTCTGTCTACTTGTGATCTGTCAAATAAATAAATAAAATCTTTAAAAAAAAAAAAAAAACCTGCATAGCCTTGCAACCAGTCTTCTTGGATCCACTGTTTCCTTCCAATACATTCTACTGTCAAGGTCATCTTTCTAAAAACAAAACTCCAATCTGCTCACTAATCCCTTCCAATCACCCCCACCCTAAGCTTACAAATCATTAACTTCATAGCTACTGAGCTTGGACTAGAATTTTAGGACTAGAATTCAAATGGCCCACAAGAACCCATATGCTCTGGCCCCTGCCCACCTGCCCAGCTTCAGCTTGTACACTCTCCATGTTTTTCTCTACACACCAACCTTCTTTCAGGTCTTTGAACATACCCCCTCCTTCCCACCAAAACATAGCACTTAACACATTCCACCCAGTATCCGAGTCCTCTTACACTCATTCTTTACCTAGTTAACTTCTATTCATCCTTCCCTTGTCACCTTGTATGCCACCTACCCAGAAAGACTTCATTGATATGCACTTCCCACCACTGCCCAAGATTTTTCATGGGAATATATTCCCTTCCATCACAATACTTGTTTCTTAATACACATTTTTCTTACTTTTTTTTTTAATATCCGTCTTTCCCACTGGATTAAAAGCCCTATGAATGTGCTGACCAGGTCGGTTTTGCTCATTACTGCATCTTCAGAGTCTACCAGAGAGCACAGCATATTGTGAAGACTTAATATGTTTGGAATACATTAACAAATATCTGGTGTTTATTAACAGTAATAAATCATATGGCACATCTCACAGCTGATGGTGATAGATCAAACTGCTTTAACAGTGAAGTTGAGAATCACTGTTCCAGAAAACAAGTCCCCCAAAGTAATTCAATAAAAGCACCGTTTAATTAATGATTTTATAATAGTTAATATTTATCAAGGTCTTACCACATACCAGCTTCACACTCTATTTACACTATTTCAGTGAGTTCTTATAACAATCTAATGAATGGCGAACTATTATCTTCATATAACAAGTGAAGAAACCAACTCACACTGAAATAACATGGTCAAAGACAAAACTAGAACAATGATGCCTGAGCCAGATTCCAATAACAAAACCAGGAGAATCAAAACAGACTTGCCTGACCTATCCCATAACTAAAGCAACCACAGGAGTCATGGAAAGGCTGATGTCATGGGCAAAGAATTACTCTGCACAAGGCCAGCCAGTTCGCTGACAAAGCTAGAACAGATACTTCAAACAGGCCGAAGAAAGAACCCTCCTTTGTCCAAGGTGCTCACGACTCCATGTACTGAAAGCTTTGAGTGACTTTCATAGGAAACATGGCCTAGTGATCCGACTGCTTCTGTTAGCAAGACTTGAGCTCCCAATACAGTGAGGTATGTTGTATGTAACATACTCAAAATGGGATTTCTTTAACTCAATAGAACCACCAATGGATCAATGAAACAATCGAAGATCAAAAAATACATTGAGAAAAATGAAAATGAAAACACAATAGTCCAAAATCTTTGGGACACAGCAAAAGCAGTTCTAAGAGAGACATATATAGCAATACAGCCCTAACTCAAGAAACAAAGACAACCTCAAATAAACAATCTAAAGTTAGACCTAAAGGAGCTAGCAAAAGAACAAAGCCCAAGACAAGTAGAAGGAAAAAAATAAAGGCCTACTTGTGATCTCTGTCAAATAAATAAATGAATATCTTAAAAAAATTAAAAAAATAAAAAATAAAGGCCAGAGTAGAAAGAAATGACAGACTTAATAGGGGGGAAAAAATGAAACCAAGAGCTGCTTCTTCAAAAAGATAAAATTGATAAATCCTTGGGCCAGACTCAAAAAGAGAAAGGAATGAAATAAAATCAGAAATAAGAGAAAACAGGGACCACAGAAATACTAAGTATTGGGCGCCTGGGTGGCTCAGTCACTGAGCGTCTGCCTTCAGCTCAGGTCATGATCCCAGGGTCCTGGGATCCAGCCCCACATTGGTCTCCCTGCTCAGTAAGAAGCCTGCTTCTCCCTCTCCCATTCCCCCCACTTGTGATCCCTCTCTCGCTATGTCTCTCTCTGTCAAATAATAAATAAAATCTTAAAAAAAAAAAAAGAAAGAAATGCTAAGTATTATGAGACTACTACAAAAAAAAAATATGCCAACAAATAGGACAACCTAAAAGGAATGGATAAATTCCTAGAAACATACAACTTTCAAAAACTCAACCAGGACAAATAGAAAATCTGAACAGACCAATTACACGTAACATAACTGAACAGTATTCAAAAAGCTTCCAAAAAATAAAAGCCCAGGACTAGATGGCTGTACTGGTGAATTCTACAAAACCTTCAAAGACGAGTCCCAAACCATTCCAAAAAGTAGTGAAGGAAGGAAAGATTACAAATACATTCGACAAGGCCAGCATTAACCCAATCCTAAAACCAAAGACATCTCACACACACAGACACTATAGGCTAGTATACCTGATGAATACAGATGCAAAAATCCTCAAAACATTAGCAAATCACATACCTCAACATAGTAAAAAGATTAAGTTGGGATGTATTCTGGTGACCCAAGGATGATTTAATATTTGCAGAATCAGAATAATATACCACATCAACAAAACAAAGATAAATGTCATATAATCATCTTAACAGATGCAGACTAATCATCTGAGAAAATTAAACATTCATTAATGTTTAAAAACTCAACAAGGTAGGGTTAGAGGAAACATATTTCAACATAACAAAGGTCATATATGAAAAACCTATAACTAACATCATACTCAATGGTGAATAACAGCTTTTTCCTCTAAGATCAGGAAAGGATGTAAAAATGTCTACTCGTGCCATTTTTGTTCAACATAGTACTGAAAATCCCAGCCACAACAATCAGACAAGAAATAAGAGGCATCCATATTGGTAATGCAGTTAAACTGTCAGTATCTGCAGATATCCTGACACTGTACATAGAAAATAAAAGACCCCATGAAAAAAACTACTAGAATAAATGAATTCAGTAAAGTTTCAGGATACAAAATACCCAGATACCAGTAGCATTTCTATATACCAATAATCAAGTAGAAGAGAAAATAATTCCTTTTACAATTACACCAAGAGATACCTAGAAATAAAACTAAACAAGGAAATAAAAGACCTGCACGAAAAAGCCTGAAAACTATCAGACATCAGCAAAAGAAATTGAAGAGGACAAATGGAAAGATATTTCATGCTCAAGAAAGAATTAGTGTCATTAAGATGTCCAGACTACCCCAAGCAATCTACAGATTCAATGTAATCTCTATCAAAACAACAACAGCATTTTTCACAAAACTAGAACAACTAATCCTAAAATTTGTATAGAACCACAAAAAGACCACTTTAACACCATGCACAAAAATAATTCAAAACAGATTAGAAACCAAAGACCTGGACCTATGAAACTCTTAGAAGAAAACATAGGCAGCGATCTCTTGATCATTGGCCTTAGCAAGACATTTTTGGATAGATCTTTTCAGACCAGGGAAACAAAAGCAGAATAAACTATTGGGACTGCAACAAAATGAGGAGCTTTTGCACAGCAAAGGAAACTAAGAAAATAAAAAGACAACCTAATGAATGGTAGTATAATTACTTTATTACTGCTGGTCTCCCCACTGGTTTGTGAACTCCATGTGGACCATGTCTGGTTTTGCTCATTGCAATTTCAGCACTGAGCATAGAGACGTAATAGTTTTCCAATTAATGAGATTCACAAATTTCTGGTTTTTATTAATAATAATGCACCACATATGGCACACCTCACACATTGTGATACATCAAACTGCTTTGACCCTGTAGTTGAGAACCACTAATATAGAAGATAAAAGTTTCTTCTGAAGGTGATTTAGTAAAAGCAATATTGACATGGTTGACATTTATTGAGGGTTATTTTTAAATAAGGGAGTTTATTGACTCAAGGATGGAAAATACAGAGGTAATCAAGCTTGTCAGTTTATCAAGTATCGACTGTGGTTTTTTTGTCTGCCTCTCTGTTCTGCCATTAAATGTGTTGTCTTCAACCCGAAGGTGGCTTTCTTTCACGTCCTAAAGAGGCTGCCAGAAGTAGCTGAGCTATTAGAGGTCTTGAAAATGCCCAAGGAGAATGAATGTTTTCTCCATTCATCAAGTGATCTCAGCTAAGTGTCAATCCCTTTGGCCAGTAGAATGCCACGTGCTGATAGAATGTATGTCAGCTATACTCAAACAAATGTTACATTAGTTTGAGGTGCTCCACTTCATGATTCAACAAGTTTATACATTATGCTACGCTTACCATTACAGTAGCTACCATCTGTCCTGATACCTATTACCATATCTATGTTACTTAAACTGTGTGTTTTGTGCCCATAACTTATTCATCCCATAACCAAAAGCCTATATCTCTCACTCTCCTTTACCTATTTTGCCCAACTCCCCATCCCCCTCCCCTCTGGAAACCATCACTTTGTTCTATTTTTAAGAATCATTCTTTTTGCCTTTTTTTTAGATTCCACTTATGAGTAAAATATGGTATTTTTCTCAGACTTATTTTACTTAGCCTAATAGTCTCTAGGCCCATCCATTTTGTGTCAAACAGAACAATCTCCTTTATGGCTACATAATCCCATTGTACATATACACATGCCACATCTTAACTATTTATCTACTGATGGAGAGTTAGGTTTATTCCAGATCTTGGTTATTGTAAATAATGCTGCAATAAACACAATGGTGCCTGTCTCTTTTTGAATTAGTGTTTTTGTGGCTTTTGTTGTTGTTTTGTTTGAGGAACCTCCATACTGTTTTCCACAGTGGCTGTAGCAATTTACATCCCCACCAATGGGGCAGAAGAGTTCCTTCTTCTCCACATCTTCGTCAACCCTTGTATTTTTTATTTCAGCCATTCTGACTTGTGTGAGGTGTTAGATAACTCTGTGGTTTTGATTTGCACTCCTCTGATAAGTAGTGACACTGAGCATCGTTTCATGTGTCTGTTGGCCATCTTCAGCTCTTTGGAAAAGTCTTTTCTCAGGTCCTCTGCCCACTTTTCTCTTTAAGATTTTATTTATTTGACAGGGACACAACAAGAGTGGGAGAGGGAGAAGCATGCTTCCCATGGAGCAAGGAGCCCGATGTGGGGCTCAATCCCAGGACCCTGGGATCATGACCTGAGCCGAAGGCAGCCACTTAACTGAGCCACCCAGGCACTCCCCTGTGCCCACTTTTTATTAAGATTGCTTTTTGGTGTTGGAGAAGCTTGTTATGTATTTTAGATCTTATGCCCTTATCAGATGTATCATTTCCAAGTGTCTTCTCTCATTCAGTAGGCTGTCTTTTAGTTTTATTGATGGTTTCCTTTGCAGAAGCTTTTTACTTTAACGTAGTCTTAATATTCTATGCTTCTGTTTCTCCCTTGCCTGAGGAGATTTTAGAAAAATGTTAGGGCCCATGTCAAAGAAATTACTACCTGTGTCCCTTCTAGGATTTTTATGGTTTTAGGTCTCCTATTTAGATCTGTAATCCATTTTGAGTTTATTTTTGTGTATGGTGTTAAAAGATGGCCCAGTTTCATATTTTACACCTAGCTGTCCACTTTTCCCAGCACAATTTATTGCAAAGACAGTCTTTTCCCCATCGTGTATTCTTGCCTACTTTGTCATAGATTAACTGATCACATAATCATAAGTTCATTTCTGGGCTCTCTACCCTGTGTTTCACTGATATGCCTCTATGCTTGTGCCACTGCCATATTGTTTTGATTACTACAGCTTTGTAGTAAAAATGTGAATTAGGATACTTCCAGCTTTGTTCTTCTTTCTCAAGATTGCTTCGGGCATTCAAGGTCTTCTGTGGTTTTATACAAATTTTAAGATATGTTCTAGTCTTGTGAAAAATGCTGCTGGTATTTTGTTAGGGATTACACTGAATCTGTAGGCTGCTTTCAGTAGTATGGATTTTTTTTTTTTTTTTTTTTAGAGAGGAAGAAGGGAAGAGGAAGAAGTAGAGAGAATCTTAGGCAGGCTCCATGCCCCACAAGCAGCCCAATGCAGGGCTTGATCTCACAACTCTGGGTTCATGACCTGAACTGAAATCAAGAGTCGGATGCTTAACCAGCTGAGTCACCCAGGGACCCCAATAGAATGGACATTTTAACAGCATTAATTCTTACAATCCAGGAGCAGGCATATCTTTCCATTTATTGCAAATGACATACCCAGTAAGGGATTAGTATCCAAAATATACAAAGAATTTATATAATTCAACACCAAAAAGAGTCTATTTAGAAAATAGGCAGAGAACTTGAATAGACATTTTTCTATTGAGAAATGGTATGGAAGTTTCTCAAGAAACTAAAAATAGAAATACCATATGATACAGTAATTGCATTACTAGAGATCCCCCCCAAAAAAGCACTAATTTTAAAAGATACATGCACCCCAGAGCCTACTGTAGCATTATTCATAATAATATATGGAAGCGACCCAAGTGTCCAGCAATAGGTGAATGAATAAGTGGTATATATACACAATGGAATACTACTCAAATAATGAAAACTTCCCCATTTCCAACAACATGGATGAGCCTAGAGAATATTATGCTAAGAAATAACTCAAACACCTCATTTTTTACTTATGTGGAATCTAAGAAGAAAACAAAAAATAGACTCCAGTACAGAGAACCAGCTGGTGGTTATCAGGAGGAGGAGAGTAGGAAGATGGACCAAATAGCTAACGGGTATGCAAGTGCAAACTTCCAGTTACAAAGTAAGTCCTGGAGATGCAAAGTAGGGTATTGGGAATATAGAGAATATAGTCGGTAATACTGTAACAATATATTGTAACAGATGGTAACTCTACTTATGGTGGGCATTGAGTAATGCATAGAATTGCCCAATGCTCATTGTACACCTGAAACTAGTAACACTGTGTGTCAGTTATAGTTCAATAAAAGAAATAATTACAATAAATGTGAAATTGAGGACTGCTAAGTATCATGAAGGAAAGCAACATATTCTATGAATAAGCCAGATCAGTATAAGTCACACTGAGAGAATGCCACCAAGGCTGATAAGCGTAGGGTAAACCTAAGCTTCGTAAATTATTTCTCATGAACATGTAGGGTAACAGAGAACAACCGAGTTTAGTGATAAGCTTAGAACATGGGGATCAGCTGGGTAACATTTTTTCACAGTACGGCATCCAACATGCGGTGGGCTATGTGGTAAATTCCTCAGGGGCCAGTAGGAGAAATGCAGTATGTTCGCAGCCAGCCCTTTGCTATTGCTAAGTCTCCCTTACAGCTAGGATCTCTGCTAAAGATAAAAACTCAACATTTCCATGGGTGAGGTTATTGCTACCACCTGTCCTGAACTTTCTGACCCTCCAAAAGAAAACACTTCAAATCAGGGAATCTAAAAATCAATTTACCTATGATTAATATATCTAAGTGAAAATTCACCTAAAGTAGCTTTATCTAAAACCAAATTTGATTAAAACCAATTTACCTTCCTATCACATGTGAACAGTTATGAATTTCACAAACATGAATTTTATGTCAGCAGTACCATTAGGGAAAATCATTATTAAGTAAACAGGCTGTTAGGTAAATTGATTTTAGAATAATTCATTATGTGCAAACTTTGAGTGCCCAAGTCTAATCTCTGGCAGCTCGGAAGGCACAGGAGGTGACTACCAGCGGCAGAGCTGCCTCTCCCACACAGGCCAGTATAACCAGAGTCCCTTACACCTTCCAAAAGAACTAATGGGCTTTAAAATTCATCCAGTTTTACTGCACTGCCGGAATTCCGGTTTTCCATCTCCATCCTGCCTGCTAAGGGCAGGAGCAGCCTGCTGCCCAGCATCATCCTGAAGCTGCCTTAATCCTGCCTTAATCCTGGATCCGCTCAGACTACCCAGGCACCAAAGAGAGAGAGAGAGCCACACAGTGAACGCAATGGTTTCTTTTTCAAAGTGCTCCAGACTTTGCAGTGCCCATTAAAGCTCTTGTTAACATGCGGGTTCTGATTCAGCAGGTCTGGGCTGAGTTCTAAGATATGGCATTTTTAAAAATTTCTTTAAATTCAATTTATTTAACATACACTGTATTATTAGTTTCAGGGGTAGAATTTAGTGATTCATCAGTTGCATATAACACCCAGTGCTTATTACATCAGGTGCCCTTTTTAAGACTTTGAGAGAGAAAGAGAGCATGCACACACGCATGCACGTAAGTGGGGGGAGGGGCAGAGAGAAGAGGACTCCCCACTGAGCAGACTGCCTGAGGTGAGGTTCCATCCCAGAATCCTGAGCTCATGACCTGAATCAAGGGTTGGACACTTAACCACCTGAGCCACCCAGGTGTCCCTCAAGTACCCTCAATGCCCATCACCCAATCACCCCATCCCCACACCCACCTCATCCTCCAACCCCCAGCAACCTACAGTTTCCCAAAGTTAAGCATCACTTACAATTAGCCTCCCTCTCTATTTTCATCTTATTTTCCCTTCCCTTCCCTTAGGTTCATCTGTTTTGTTTCTGAAATTCCACATGTGAGTGAAATATGTCAGTCAGTGAAAGAAATACCGTATGATTTCACTCATGTGTAATTTAAGATACTACATTTCTAACGAGGTCCAAGTGATGCCATTGCTGCCAGTCTGCAGACTTACACCAAGAATTTACAAGAGGACTATGGCTGTTAATCAGGACTTTTAACCTGCATATCCTATTAGGAATTATCTAACACTTCTCTGTTCTTGGACAGGAGGGTGTATGAGAAAGCAGACACTCATTCTTGGAATTGCAACTACAACTTTCTCTACAAGCGAAGAGTTTGCTAGGCTATGGTTTTCAAATGTTAAGGTCAAAAGTCAAGCCTCTCTTTATCTGAAAGGTCATTTACAGATATCTTCTCCCATTCTGTGGATTGCCTCTTAGTTTTGTTATCTGTTTCCTTTGCTGTGCAGAAGCATTTTATCTTGATGAAGTCCCAAAAGTTCATTTTTGCTTTTATTTCCCCTGCCTTTAGAGACGTGTCTTGAAATGAGTTGCTGTGGCCAATGTTGAAGAGGTTAAATGACATTTCAGATAAAGGGCTGGTATCCAAGATCTATAAAGAACTTCTCAAACTCAAAACCCAAAAAACAAATAATCCAGTCAAGAAATGGGCAGAAAACATGGACACGTCTCCACAGAAAACATACAAATGACTAACAGACACATGAAAAAATATTAAACATCACTAGCCATCAGGGAAACACAAATAGCCCAGCAATTGCACTACCTGGTACTTACCCTAAAAATACAAATCGGAAGGGGCATCTGCACCCAAATGTTTATAGCAGCAATGTCCACAATAGCCAAACCATGGAAAGAGCCTACATGTCCGTCAACAGATGAATGGATAAAGAAGATGTGGTATATATACACCATGGAATACTATGTAGCCATCAAAAAGAAAAACGAAATCTTTCCATTTGCAACAACATGGATAGAATGAGAGGGTATTATGCTAAGCGAAATAAGTTAACTAGAGAAAGACAATTATCATATGAATCTGAGAAACAAGACAGAGGATCAAAGGGGAAGGGAGGGGAAAATGAAACAAGATGAAACCAGAGAGGGAGACAAATCATAAGAGACTCTTAATCTCAGGAAACAAACTGAGTGTTGCTGGAGGGGAGAAAGGCGTGAGGGAAGGGGTGGCTGGGTGATGGACACTGGGGAGGGTAGGTGCTATGGTGAGAAAAAAACAAAAAAGAAACCCATAATGAGATACCACCTTACACCCGCTAGAATGGCACAAATTGACAAGACAGCAAACAAGTGTTGACGAGGATGTGGAGAAGGGGGACCCTCCTACACTGTTGGTGGGAATGCAAGTTGGTACAGCCACTCTGGAAAACAGTATGGAGGTTCCTCAAGACATTAAAAATAGAGCTACTCTACTACCCAGCAATTGCACTACTAGGTATTTACCCCAAAGATACAAATGGAGTGAAGAGGGGCACATGCACCCCAATGTTCATAGCAGCAATGTCCACAATAGCCAAACTGTGCAAGGAGCTGAGAGGCCTTTCAAAAGACAAATGGATAAACATGTGATTCATATATACAATGGAATATTACTCAGCCATCAGAAAGGATGAATACCCACCATTTACATCAACATGGGTGGAACTGGAGGTGATTATGCTAAGTGAAATAAGTCAAGCAGAGAAAGACAATTATCATATGGTTTCAGTCATATGTGGAACATAAGGAATAGCCTGGAGGACCACAGGGGAAATGAGGGAAAACCGAATGGGAAGAAATCAGAGAAGGAGACAAAACATGAAAGACTGTGGACTCTGGGAAACAATCTGGAGGTTATAGAAGGAAGGGGGTTAGGGGATGAAGTTACCAGGTGATGGGTATTAAGGAGGGATGTGTAGTTGTGTAGTGATGAGCACTGGGTGTTATATGCAACTAAAGAATCATTGAACACTACATCAAAAACTAATGGCATATTCTGTTGGCTAAATGAACATAAAAAAAAAATACAACTAGGATGGAATTTTAAAAAGTCAAGTCTCCCAAAAAGATGGAGTAATTGTTTTCCACACTAGGAATTTCAGAGTCCCATAAAATACCTATTTTGGAAATGCATTCTTAAAAGGGAAAAAAAAAGTTTCTCCTTTCCACCACACCAAGAGGCCTAGAAAGACTAATTTTTCATGCTAGAAATGTCCTCTTACAGAAGACCGAAGACCTTACCATGAAATATACAAAGAAATCCCACAGGCTGACTTAAACCACAAAGTTAAAGGAGCAAAGTGAAGAAATGGGGCCGAGAGAAAACTGGGTACTACCGAGGCAGGGCTCCAATCACATTCTCCCACAGACTGACCACCCACAACACACCCCATTCTACAGACTCAAAAGTAGTTTCTCATTTGAGGGATGGAAAAGACCTCCATCAATCACTGCTTCTAATAGAACAAACTGGCTTCAAAAGGAAAAACAAACTTTACAGGGAAAAAAAAAAAAGCTATCAGGCTCCTCCTTAAACTAGCGATCAAGGTTAACATGACTGGTAAGAAGACAGAGATCAACATCAGGAAAGCCTTGATGTGATGCATGGAGAAAACCCATCAGTCCTCTAGTATTCTTGCCCAAGAAATACCTAATTTAGTCACAACAAAATGTCAGAAACAACTTGAGGGACAATCTACAACGTAACTAACCAGTATTCTTCAAAAGTGTCAGGGTCATAAACACAAGCAAAGTGTGAGGAATGGTCACATTTTTGGAGTGAGGAATAACTAAACCTCATGTGGGGGTCCTAGACAAGATCCTGGAATGGAGGTTTGTTGTCTTTTTTTTTTTTTTTAAGATTTGTGGGAAAAACTAGTAAAGTTCAAATAAAATATGTATTTTGGTTCATATTACTGGAGCAATGTCAATTCCCAGGTTTGCTACGTTTTCCATGGTCACATAAGAGGTTAACAGAGGAAGCCAGGTGAGGGATATAGAAAAAGTTTTTGCAACTTCCACCTAAGTCTAAAATTAGTTCAAAAGGAAAAGTAAATAAAGTACTATTTGCTCCCCACCCAAGAGGCAGAGCCAAGAAGGCCACACCAGTGGCTGACACATCAATGGAAAAGTCTGACATTTCTTTTATTTTTGTAAAAAAGACTGGATCCTCTAGACAGTCTCTCTTCAGTCTGCTTTTTCTTGATACCTTGACTCTTGGCTTCTCCTCATATCCCCCAGGCAGTGGGTCATTCTTGTAATAAATCAAGGAAAGCCACCAACCTGCCCTGGTTCCAACTGTGAAATCAACCTTCCACCTGTCATATAGTTGTAGAAAAGTGAACCCTTACAAAGAACAGCTAGAAAATGAGACACAAACTGACTAGGAAGGACATCTGGGGGAAACAATGACGAGGAGGTAAAGACAACAAGAGAAGAAATTAAGGGTTCTCCCGTCCTGCTTGAGATTGGGTGGCTGTTTGATAGCAGGGAAAGTCAAGGGCATGCAGTGGGCACAAGTCAGGAGATCACCAATTATTGGGTGAGAGGAACCCCAAAGTAGTTCCACAAAGTCTTCATCTCCAATCATCCTGAATAAGAATGGAGGAGACACAAGAAAGACCTCTACTCTAAACCTTAGAAAAGAGCTATGCTCATGGTTCCCGTCACTAAGACAATGACACATGTGTTTCATTATCACTAGTTTTATTCTGAGTCACTAGTGTTTACAAGTTAGATGTAGAGACCACATTTCGAACATGACCGATTCCAACAGATACGCCTTGAGTAGAACATACAAGATAAAGCAAGACATTAGGAAAATTGTAACCATGCCCTTTGGTCTGAGAACAGAAAGTACAGCAGTTACATAATCACCACCACCACCACTGAGTGCCTACTGTGTAGCAGACATGGTCTCAAATCCTCAAAACAAGCCCATAAGGAAAGCATCACTATCCTTAGTTTACAGAAGAAGCTGAAGTTCAAAAATATAAACCATGTTATCTGACTTTGGCAACACAGACAGTAAGTGGTAGATATAAGATCTGAACCCAGACTTAAGCAACAATAATGATGCTCTTTCTACTCTACGTTGTTCTCTAGGATACTGTGGAAGACATGAAGTCGCTGGAACTAGCAGAGATACAGAGACCACTGGCCCTGTGTGGCAAAAACCTATTAGCAAAGCCTCCCTGGGGACTTACATGTTCTTAATTAACAGACTGTGCCCACCACCACAGATGGAAGTCAATGAAGCCACGTTTCTCTTTTCACCTCCCTCATTACTCTCCCTACAGGGAAGATGGCTTTCAGAGGGAAGAAAGATGGTACAGATCAACTCAGCATGCAGGAAAGACTGCTAGCTTATCACCAAACCCATGCCCTTTCTTGGCACAGACCTGGAATCATTCTCCATCCTCTCCTGCGATGGGGTATGGTCATGCACTTGAATTCCAGCCAATGGAATGTCAACAGAAGTAACTGGCAAGTTGTTACCAGGACTGGTCCTAAACCTCCCACATACAATCCTCTTCTTTCTGGTTGCTGGAATGAAGCCAACCCCAAGAGCAACTTTGAGCACCCCATTCTGCTCTGAAGAAGGCATAATGACAAAGTGGATGGAGCTTGGGTCTTTGAATCACCACTAGAAGAGCTGCCTCACCAGAAATAGCTGCTCTCGTTTGTCACATCAACAAACACAGTACTATCCCCAGCTAAAACTTGCAGTGAGAAAATAGCCCATAAAATCAGCCCCAAGAACTCCTCTAAGCCACAGAGAAAGCTTCCTGCAACTTTGTTTGATAATATAATGAGGATTGACAGTGTCTAAAGAGTTTTATAGTGGTCTCACTTGAATTTAAATCCTCTTAAGAGGGGCGCCTGGGTGGCTCAGTGGGTTAAAGCCTCTGCCTTCGGCTCAGGTCATGGTCCCAGGGTCCTGGGATCGAGCCCCGCATCGGGCCCTCTGCTCAGCAGGGAGCCTGCTTCCTCCTCTCTCTCTGCCTGCTTCTCTGTGATCTCCGTCTGTCAAATAAATAAATAAAATCTTTAAAAAAAAATAAAATAAATCCTCTTAAGAATGAAAACACTTTGACATTGGTGACATAGGCTCTTCATATCACAGAACCATGTAAGAGGGTCTGTGGAATTAGTCATTATACACTAGTGTCCACATCTTCACAGGCACAATTACAATCTCTACCTTACAGAGGAGGACACAGACTCAGACAACCCAGGCCATGGTGTCTTCTTCTGTGCTCCAGCCCCAAAATGAAGGCTGTTAACTCGGCAACTCCAGCACACATCTCTCAGTTTTAACAGTTAAACCAACTACCAGCACGTAATAGAGCCAGGTCTGAAATTTCAATCTTCTGGACAGACATCCTACTACCCCATATGGGAAATATTTAACACATAAAAGCATATCATCAGCAAATGCTAGTTTCCTCCACCTCCACGCAACTATAGACTGTCTGGAGACACACCACTCTGTCCATCACTTCTAGGCTAAGGTCAATTTCACAAAGCATAAGCACACATTTTAACTCTAGCAGTCCAATACTTAGGTGGGCTCCAGCCAAAGCTCTTTCTTGCTTGGGAGAATTTTATGGTGAGAATTGCCAGGAAAGCCAGCTTCACTCCACAGCCAGCCTCTGGAGGATTCTCCTGGAGGGGTATCAATCCCCTCACCCAGAACTGTGCAGTAAAAATTCTAGGAATTCACACTTACTCACCCAGGGTGCCTTCTCTTCTCCTTCCTTTAGTAACAGCATCTTAGGGCAGCACACAACTGCTCTACCTTCCTTGTAGCTAAGTAGAGCTGTGCGAGCAGGTCCAGCCATTAGGACGTGACGAGTACGTGCTCCACTTCTGTTCTCCCTCATGCTAGCTCAACACAGGTCGGGGAGCAGACCATCATGAATCATGGGGCAGAAGGCAATAGCCTAGAGATCACAGGACCAAAATGTACAGGAGGCAAGTTCTCCAACCCTGTGATATTAGCATGTTAAACTCTGGACTGCCTGCATTCAAACAGCTTCTGGACAGAGAATGAAGCTTTCAGCTTGTTTAAACCACTGTCATTTTCCTCTTTGTTTCAGCCAAACCCATATTCCCAACAGTACAGATTCCCTGTGGCAGGTGCAGGGAATCCCCTGGGGCATTTCCAACAGACTTTGGCTTGCCTTCCAACACTAGCTGGATGGCTGTTTCTTCTCTCTGCCCTTTTCAAGACAGTGCATAAGGTGTAGTTAAAAACGCCTTACACAAACACTTCCGACACACTTGTCCACAGAATGCTGGCATCAGAGTCACCTAGGAACTTATGTAAAACTGACGGTCCTGTACTAAATTCCCAGGGATTCGGATTCAAGGAATATAGAACAATTCTTAAAATATCTGTCTCAGAAGCTCCTCGTGTAATTAGAACATTCAACAGGTCTTCTGGGATTGGAAGTCCACGGGGATAGGAGTATGTGTACAGACAAGTCTTCCTCCTGCGTGTCCCTGGGGTCTTCCAGTATAGCTTCCAGCCCACTATTTGCCTAAAACCCAACTTGTATATGTGCCCTGACCCCATCCCCACCCCCACACCCCAAGTCTAGCCTTAACTGCCAACTCATCATCCACTCCCGCGTCCATCCCTGGCTTGACTTGGCTCTCAGTTCAGACTTGAGGCCGCCTCAACCTGACAAAGCAGTGGCCTCATTAACCACTCCGATGCCCACAAGGGCTGGATAGCAGTGCCTATGGTTCCCAACACTCAATCAGGTATGTGAAGTTTTGGTAAGAGGTTCTTCTCACAAGCACAAACTATCAGTAGTAATGAAGGCAGGAGAAAACTTCAGGAGGTGATGGATAAATTCATGGCCTACATTGTGATGGTTTCACAGGTACACCCTAGTATGTGCTCGTCTCTAAATTCAGGAGGTCGTGTTACATATGCATAGCCTTTTGTGCGGCAATCCTACCTCAATCAAGTACATTAAAAAAAAAAAAAAGAGGGAAATTAAGAACTGGACCTAGTATTACTGCCTACCCAGAGGAATCTAGAGAAGGGCCCTCAGTCCACCTCGAGGAATCTAGAGAAGGGCCCTCAGTCCACCTCTTTGAGGTGATCTAAGAGCTTCCTTGTGGCTCATCTTCATTTGCTAAACCAAGTGCTCCCCAGTAACATGCAAATGAGTCCCAGAGCAGCCCTGACATGCCCATGGAACAGCACGTGTATCACTACCGAACACAGGCTGAGCCCATTCCTACGTAGGTTACTGCTGCCCTTTTTAAAAATGTAATTACAGTGTTTGAACCTTATCTCATTTTCAAGATCGAGCTACCAAGGCTCAATTAAAATTCCAAGTGTAAAAGTGAGAAAAGCCCCAAGTGGAGATCATCCTGAGTTTTAAATGTATGAAAACAATTGGACATTTTACAATCATAACAAGTCCTCTCGGAGATGGACATTATTATCCTACAATCGATTCAAGACATTTTACAGGCCCACTGCCAGCATGTGGAACCCCCGTGTACTTCTTAGCAGGAGCTGGTTAGAAGCTGCTAATCCTCACAGCAAAAGAATGAACACAGCCACCCCTTCCCCAATCTTATCACAATCAGGCTAAAGCTCATCTTACTGTGGTAGGAGAGGCATGAGGATGAGATGTTCCAGAGTAAACTCTAAGCAAGGATACTAGTCATGTGTAGGCTACAGGCAGCCAGAGGGGGCAGCAGAGTGGAAGGAGTAAGACACCACACCTTTTCCATCATGACCAGAAATACCCTCCATTCCTCCCTCCCTTCCCAATACAAGCACCCTTGGCCCAGCAAACTCCGTCTTCCAGTCCCAGGTCAAATGCCTCCTTCTCTATAAAGCCTCCTTGACTTCTCCCTACAAGAGTCAGCAGTTTTCATACCGGTGTTACCACAGGAATTCCCCACCCCCACGCCATTCATTCAAGAAACTTTGGTTGGTGCCAGGAATCATTCAAGGTGCTTAATGTAGCAAAGAAGTACAGTTTCTGCACCTGATTTGCTTATCTAAGATGCGGAGGGGGAGGGAGAAGAGGGGGACACAAATAAACACTGCTTAAGTAAACAAATAAACTGCTTAAGTTTATAGAAACATACCGCAGGGTGGCAGTGACAGAGCAGGGGAGGGACGGGTGGTTCTAGATAGGGCCATCAGAGGCGCCTTGTGAGACAAGATGTAAGTCAACACAGGAAAGGACAAGTGAACCAAGCGAAGACTGAAGCCTGCAGAAGAAGGGCGTTCTTGGACAAGGAAATGATGCATGAAAGCCTTGGGACAAAGGCCATAAGGAGCTGGATAGGTTTGTGAAACCTCCGGGAGACTGCTATGCCTGAGTGACCATGCAGGAGGGGCAGGCAGGGGACAGAGCGCGCGCGCGCGCACACACACACACACACACACACACAGACACACACACTTGCAGCTGTGGTCAGCCCTTTGGATTGGATCCTGAAGCCACCAAAGGGTGCCTAGGAAAGGAGCAGCATGGGTGCTGTAATTGTCGATAGGTCCATCTCCCCCAAAGGCAGATCTCCACCTCCCCAGCAACTGACCCAGCACCAGGTTTATAAAAGACATTTAGTAACTCTTCAGAGAGGGGAGAGAGCAGGATGGACCCTGAACTGGCCACGGGCATACTTGGGCACACAGCACTGGCTGTCGCCTACCCATCCTCCTCGCAAAAACATCAGCCTCCTAAGTTCCACGTGCACCCAGGGCTACTGTACATCAGGCTTGATTCGGAAACACTGTTACTCTCCAGGCTCTGTAATAAGCAATCATTCTCCTCTCCAAAAAACCAGAACAGCAAGAGTCACTACCGAAAAAGCTTGCTCAAAATTCTTGGCCCGTCAACACAGCATTCAGTACTGTTCCATTGCGACTACCGCGTGGACTGAGCAGCTCCTGTCACCCTCAGTAAGACCCACTACAGAGCTTCAACAGTCTTCCAGGAAGGAGCTCAAGGGGTCTGATAGATTAGCTCTTCATCCCTGAGGTCACATCCAGCTGTCGTACATAACTTAGAATCCCCTGGCTACAGTACGCAAGATGAAATGTGATCTTGAACCCCTGGAGTTGCTGTGCTCACCATGTTTTAGAGCCTTTGCTAAAAGGAAGTGGGAAAAGATTCCTCTAAATTCTCGTGGCTTCCCGCAAGTTTGAAGCACCTGAATTTTTCCACACAATCCACTCATTTCTGATTTCTGGGGTCCATGGTGGCTTCAAGGAGGATAATTTGGTATCAATAAAGCCTACGTGTCGTGTGTCTCATGGTCTAGACAGCTCAGGAGTGATTTATCTTACCATCATCAGAAACAAAGAATTATGGAGTCTCCTCTGACACTTCAGAAGCAGACAATGCTCCTCTCTTTCTGGCTCTTAAACTTGACAGGAGGAGAACGCCCCAGGCGCCGCCCTCAGTGCCCCAGCCAGACTGGCCGGCCCGGATCCCTCCAGAGCGTTGCAAGAGCAGCCTTCAGCAGCAGGGCTCTCACCACCAGCCACAGGGAGGCAGTGTGCAAGCACTAGTGACTAGTGATGCACCCGCCCAGGGGTCAACCACATCAGGCCTCTCTTGGTCTCTCTACCTGCCAGTCCAGACACACTGACCTATTCCACGATGCTCAGTGTTCTCAGACTCTCCAAGGCTGTCAAATTGCTTCCATCTGTGCAGACAGCCCATGGCTGCCTCAGATCAACGCGATACTCACGATATTTCCTAGCGTTAGAAGGCTAGTTCGAAGCATATTCAACACTCCCCACAGCGCTCCAGGACAAAGTTGAGGAAATGCCGTGGTTCCTTAACCAAGTTTAAGGAACCATAAAACACATTGATTAAGAAAAGGTGCTGAGGAACCAGGCACCGGGGTGTGACTCCCAATTCCACCATTTTACCACGCGAGGACCCTTGACAAAGCAACCAACAATCTCATCCATGAATTGGTAACAGAACCGATTTTTGCATTTTGTCAGGATTTAAGGACACATCTGAAGTGCCTAATAGAGTCCCTGGGACCTTATTACATGATTTTAAAGAGCCCTGAATATGCTAATATTCTGATTCTCCAAGCAAGTGATGGAGTGTCCTCTTTTGCAAGTTTATTTCATCTCATAGGCCCTTTGGTTTTACAAAACCTTTCGGTTTTGCAGGCCAGTGGTCCTTGGAATGTATTTGGGAGAAGTCCTATGCTAGTCAGCGGTGTGTGCCCTGAGTCAGGCTGGAATTACAAGCTCAACACATCTCTGACTCACCAAAACTAATTACTCCCATGAAGCAGTACTAGAGGTAAGAGATGAAAAATTATATTTAAGTCACACTGGGTCAAAATCCTTAAGGACCGTCTGGGTCTCATTTTAAATTCTCACACTTGAACTTCTTTTCTGGTTCTACTACTTTGTATCAGCAAAACACTGGACAAATTTCTCAACCTCTCTGAACGGCAGTTCCCTGATCTCCGAGATTAAAAGAACATTTTGGTGGTGACGGGGACAAAAGCAGACAATGAAGGTCAAACACGTGACATGTTTTAGATTTCTGTTTCTCCCCTTTCACTAGGTCTCAAGAGAAATGGAAATTCAGTCTGAAGGGTCATCAGACCGACAGTGTTTAACTCAAGACTCTCTAAGACAAAAGTCAAGAAGCACCAAAGGAACTCCAATGCGCTTGTTTCAAGAAGGAATGCTGGAAACCGCCACAAAACATTCCTTTCTCTTGTTCATTTGAATCGAGGGACCTCAAGGCCCTGAATATACAGTATCCAGAGAGAAATTATTGCATATTCCTCAGACAGCCAAGTACCCGGAGTCAAATCAGGGTAGCACAAAAGCAAACAAATGGCCCAGCATGGGTGATTTTCGCAGTCCCATTTAAACTCGTGCAGATCCGTTTTAACAAAGCCAATTCCGCTGAACCAACAAGAACTACTCAGTTCAGGTTTTCAAAGAAAGTTCTCATAGGAGAATTTGTTGTCCTATTCCCAGTTGATCATGAACAATTCCCAAGGATTCCATGATTTCAGGAACCAAACCCTGTCTTCCAAACTTAGAGTTACCCCCAAAGTCAGCCAGAAATGCCTCATCAGACTGTAAAGTTCCCAAATCGGACTTAAGAAAACATGGTGACCATGGACACCGGAAAATGCAAGGTCTTTGGTAATTTGTGGAACACAATCTAAGGCAGCTTCTGAAATAAATCCTGCTTGGAAGGTGTAGCATGGGGAACCCAAGGAGCTCTCCACTAGCTCCAGCTCGCTGCCCTCCTAGTTCTTTCTTCCTGCGTCAATTTGAAGAGCACCCATTGCAAACCCCAAGTCCTGAACTGGCCACCTCCTCTTGCGACAAAGATACCAACATGAAAAGGCGTCCTCTTTAGAGCCACCGACAACCTCCACCACTAAAGCCCCCATCTCAGCAGGTCCCTCAACCACATCTAGAACGCCTCACCAGCACCCCAACTCCTACAGTGGGGAGCAGCATCTCCAGTGCCTACAAAGGCCAGGAGGGCATCTCACAGGACTGAGGTGGGCTGAGACTCCAGTCGTTTTCTTGAAATCATCAATCCCTCTCTTAAGTCTACGTTTAAAAAACAGCAACAACCTGCACATGGCCTCACAGTCACAGGGAAACCATTAGGAGAGCTAATGCCTGGCAACATACAGAAGACAGGCACTATTTTTCCGTGAGAAGCCAGAAAGCTCAACTTTTCAGGCCAAGTACCCCAATTTCAAAGTGTCAGCCACTAATTCAGAATTTTTAATACATTTTTAGAGGAAGAATACCATAGGGGTCATCATAAGGGAGGCAAATGAAGCATTTGTGCAAGTCAACTATCGGCCTGCCGTGGGACCTTTCTTCTCAAAGATGAAGTCCAGGCTCCAGTCCTACCAGGCCACTTTTTGTGGGGAGTTTGCCAATGTCACTGCTGTGACTCCTTGCAGTTTCTTTCCTGTGGGCTGCACATCCCCCATAAGAACCTCCTCCTCCCACATGCCCCACGGCCCACTGCCCACCTCTGCAGACACCACTGTTGTTCTAGGAGGAGACCCTATACTTCTCAGGAAAGACCGTCACTGGCTGGAAGAACCTTGTTCTGGTGGTCTCCAGATGACACTGTCATGCTTCAGACGATCAACTGCCAGTTCTGTCCTGCCAGGCCAGGATTACCGGCAACCAAAGCTGTCAAGGAAGGGGCGGACCTAAACAACGCACACTAGTTGAGTTCCTTTATTCTACCAAATTATGTAATTTTAGTTTCAAATTATTTGAAGTTATTCTGATTTCCAAGGAACAGTTCTCATGAATGGGTCAATTTTCTTGGCCTATGGCTGGTGTTTGAGAAGGGATTTGGGCCCTGAAATTATGTGGCCTGTATAAATAGCATACCTGGTCATTTTGGAAGCACTCTCATACTAAAATTGTGAAGACAGCTATTACTGCTGGCCTCTGCTCACCCACAACCACTCCTTCTCCTCGCGCTCAGTTTACAGAGTCCCATACATGCCAGCCCTCAGTCTATCCCCCGAGCACAGCAGGCTGGATCCTGCTGCAGGACCACAGTACTTCAAGTCTCCACTACCTGGGACACTCGTCTTTCTGATTTCCTCCTAGTTGGCTCTTTCTTTAGGTCCAGTCTAAGTGCCCCATCCTCATGGAACCTTCTTTGGCAGCCTTTATTCTCCACAGACCTGTTACTCATCCCTCCTCTGTTCTATTTTCCTCCTTGACCTTTGTCTTTAGGTTTCATTTTTGTCCACATTTATCTGACTTGCCCTGATAGAAGGCAAACTCCCTGAACACAAGTCACTTGCATGTCCTTTTCACCACTGCAGACTCCAATGTTCTTGCCTACAGATTAATATGTAACACATTAGTAATTGAGGAGTAATAAATTCCAATTTGATAAGTAAGAGGAGGTACAGGGAGAGGCCCTATGGAGGGCTCTTGGCTTTTCATGGACAAAGCAGAGACCTGAGCCCACATCTTCTGACCGCAGGCCCAGCAATCCTGCCATGGCACCAACCTCGTCAATGGACTGACGGTCTGGAGTACCCTCCACCCAGAACTCAGCAAGCCAGAGGGTTCAATCTTCCAACCGTGACAAGGCTTAGCTGTCCATATTTCTCTCCACAGAACCAAATGAATGAACACCTACTACCCAGACATTCAAGTGTTTCACAACTACTAAGTCCAAGGAAAGTCAAAGACGACCATTTCAATTCTCTAACATTCCACTGAACTTAAGTGATTTTATGCATAAATATTAATGAAACTGTGACTTTTTACTAAATAAGTAAAGGTTAATGGCTACATTTGCTGTTTTTCCATTTCTCAAACACTAGGCAATCTGAAATCTAATATGCATATATACAAGCATGAGCAATTTGCCCAAAACATTATACTCTATTGCTAGGATACTTCTGGTCTTCAATTAAGGTCAAAAGTTATCTGAACAGCTTCATTTCTTCTGACAAAGATTTAAATTTTACTTAGTGTGTACCTCAAAAACCTTATTTCCTTGACATGAGGTCCTTCCACTCATTTTTGTCCATCTGCAAATTACGACTTGCTAATACACACTGCAGCCTGGAGACTTTCCCGTGAAGCTGTGCCTGAACTCTGCAACGTTTAAAAGTAAAAAGGATAAGCCCAGATTCCAGGTTTCTTATCTAGTGGCATTGGGGAGAATCTCTAGATGAACATTTTTAGCTTTTAGTTGTTTCCTCCAAGAAACCACCTCCATTCAGAAGCAAGTGACCCCATTTCTCAGAGACTACTTCCCATTCTTTATTACTCTTTTTAGCTTTTCTAGGTTTTTATTCAACTAAAAACCAAAACAAAGTAAATTCAAGGAACTACACTATGGGACATAAACACGGATAACTCCCCCCCCACCCAACCTGCCCTTTCTCCTTAGAACAAAGCATTCCCAGTAGCCTGAGCTAGAACCGATATGGCCTCACCCCAGACTCCTCCCTGTCCGACCCCACCATCCTACATTGAACTAGACCTGGTTCACCCTATCTCTTAATTATCTCTTAATCAACTTCCTTCCCTCCGCAACAGACTTCATCTATGACCCATTCTCTTAGCCACGACCGAGGCTCTTCGCGGCTGTAGCAACCTCTTACTGGCCTTTGGTCTCCAAGTTTGAGCCATCCCATTCTCCACTAAGCAGCCAGGGTGATCCTCCAAAAACAAGCCATGCTACAGCTGCACTTCAGTCACTGCCATGGCTCCCAGTTGCTCTAGGAAAGGTCAAATCCTTTCAACGGCCCATAAAGCCATGCACCATCCTCCCTCCTCCTGTGGGACTCTCCAGGTTCCCTTCTCTCCACACCTTGCCCCTCCCACCTTACCTATGCTATCCCCACCCACCATTAACAATGCATTTTTCCCTGTTCTTTTAAGGCATATCAGCGCTCATCTCATGCCCTTTCTGGTCTCACTCATGCCACACCCAGAACCCTCTACCACTTACCTTCTGACAGATTTCTAGTTACTCTATTTTACCCATTAAGCCTAACTCTCAGTGAGCAGACTTTTCTAGCCCTTTGGGAAGGACAAGATGCTGAATTCCTCCTGTCAGAGTATTAGCCACACGCCCTTGTGTTTAATGATCCTCCTCACTGTATGCCAGCATGCAGCACCACACAGCATTTCATGTGTTTCCATCAATATTTCCTGAAAGTTGAAATGGAGCTTACAGTCCAACCTGAACATAGTTTTAAATCCAAAGCCTCGAATGTTTTTGTTTGGAATATGGAGGCTTGCCGCCAACCTTCAGCTCAAAAGCAGCATGGCTGGATCTGCCTTAGGGCAAGATTCAAAGTTGAATGTTGTTCCCCTTCTTCCCAAACGGAAGCCGCGTAATAACTGGAAACACCTACTTTTTATTTATTTATCTTTTAAGGTTTTATTTATCTACTTGACAGAGATCACAAGTAGGCAGAGAGGCAGGCGAGCAGGGGACGGGCAGGAAGCAGGCTCCCTGCCAAGCAGAGAGCCCAGTGCGGGGCTCAATATGGGGCTGATGTGGGGCTTGATCCCAGGACTCTGAGATCACGACCTGAGCCAAAGGCGGAGGCCTAACCCACTGAGCCACCCAGGCGACCCTACACCTACCTTTTTTTTTTTTTTAAGATTTATTTATTTATTTATTTGACAGACAGAGAGAGAGAGAGCATGAACAGAGAGAGGTAAGCAGAGCGGCAGGCAGAGAGGGAGAAGCAGGCTCTTTGCTGAGCAAGGAGCCCGATGCAGGGCTCGATCCCAGGACCCTGAGACCATGACCCGAGCCGAAGGCAGCTGCCCAGCCAACTGAGCCAACCAGGCGCCCCCCCACACCTACTTTTTAAATACACCTTACACTGTGTCTTCTTGGAGGAAAGGATTAAAACATCCCAGTTTACCTAAAAAGTTTGATTACTGGATTTTTTTTTATAAGAGTTTTAGAAGGAGAACCCAAGCAAGCCTGAGGGGAGGGGCTTAGGGAAAGGGAGAGACCCTCAAGCAGATTCCACGCTGAGCACAGAGCCTGACAAGGGGCTCAATGTTATGACCCTAAGATCATGACCTGAGCCTACGAAACCAAGAGTCTGACACTTAACCAACTGAGCCACCCAGGTGCCCCTGAAAAATATACTTTTAATTGCCCCAGGAGAACATTCTCTTGGGCTGGCTTCACCAAACCATGTAACACATTTAAGAATTTCCTCTCCCCAACCTCCTACCTTCCATTCTGCTGCTCAATTATCTGAAAAGGACAAAATAAATATTGGTTTAAATCATTCATAATTACAAAGGTAAGCCCGCTTAGAAATTACAGAATGTATTCTGTTTCCTAACAGAATTGTTTACAACAATCTCTTGATGTGAAAACCTCATCACTATTTCAAATGCTGAGAAGGTCCCAATACACCCTTTTTCCTTCTGTAGTATCTGGGGAAGAACTAATAAATGTGGAAAGCAGCCCTGAGAGGAAGGGGAAGGACATTTGTTGAGGGCCTTGACAGGAGACTAGGAGGAACCATTCCCTCAAGTGCTGCTGTTTGTCCTCTCAGGGTTTCCAGACGTGCTAACCGGGCACCTTCACTTTACACGAATGCACACAGAGGCAAATTAACTCCTACAGCTCACACATCTGGGAATTGAGAGTCCTAGGTTCAATTCCTGGTGTACCTGGCATCAAAGTGTAAAGAACTCTGGAAATGAAAATGGTATCTTCTGAAATACAAGGTTTCCTTTCATGAGGGGGAGAGGCTTCCTTAGGAAACCAGAAATGTCTTCATCTTCTCCTAGAACCGTTGCACAGAAAGCTTTGTCTTAGACCTCTTGCTTTCAGCTGTCTAACGATGCTGAAATTTTATTTGTAATTTAGGAATACAATTGAAAAACAGAAGATTGCCATTAAATCTTCCAGATTTGCATACACTGGCAGAACATTCAATTAGATTTAATCTATGTTAATTAAGCTTTCCATTTTAGCACAGCTCTGTATTAACACACATGAATCAGGAAAAATAAACCTCAAATCTGCAATGATATGAAGAGTTGTCGCTCTTTCTATGGGCTCTATTGGTAACTGCAAAACACAAAAACAAAACCACCCCCACCAAATCACAAATTACAAATCTAGAATAACAGAGTGCCCATTACATAAGATCATACTTCAACTGCTATCTGCAGGTACATTTTCATCAGTCCTCCCTATACCTGAGTTTTCCATTTCATTTTATCTCCTCACTTAAGATCTTCATGGGAACTCACCTGGCTCAGTTACCTAGGGAGTTTCCACATATTGCTGGGCCAAGAAGTTCACTCCTGGTTTAAAGGCATCACAACCTCCCCCAATGATCCACCTCTGGCTGCTGGATCCCCACCAGGTGAGAGAGACAGCTGCCTTTGGCTAAGAAAACTATTCAGACACTAAAAGAACTCTTCCACCATTAAATCAATAATGGCCTTGCCTGAGAGTAGCCAGAAGCCTAGTAGAAACTGGAAACTGACTCCCAGAACAGTAAATGCAGTTTTTCTGGCCTATGGCTTTGGAAAAGACAACTGGATGATCACTTCCCACGGAGCCCATGATGGCTGGAGAGAGTGTTCCGATCCAGTATGCTGTTTCCCCGCTGTGCTCCATCAGCGAAGGGGACTTTGACTGGAAACTGAACGCTACCAGAAGAGTTTGGGTGATAGACGTCATTTTCCTTTAACCACTGAACTGAAGAAAAGAACTATAGCTTATCTGGCCTCCCTCTGCATCCTGTTTTCTTCCCCTTGGTATCAAAATTCCGCTTTTTCTCTTAGGTACCCAGAACTAAGCTAGGGGTTTTATAAATACCTCTAATCATCACAAAAATCCCAAGGTACTATTCATTTCAGTTTCCAGATACCAACACCTTCACCCTTTTCACGGTCTTGTACAAGATGTAATTAATATATCCCAGGCCGTCTCTGTGCCTGGGACAATAGATTCCATGTGAACCTTTGAAACTGGCCATGAAATTTCTGAGCACCCCTGACCAGGGACAGAGAAAATGAATCTTTGGAACATTCTAGACTTGCTAAGTGCATACTATTTATGTAAGCGTACTTCCTATTCAAGAAAACCCTGTGACACAGTCTCTCAACTAGGCTACTTTCCTAATTTGGGCACAGACGGCACTGGAACCATCCCCAACAATCAAGACCAAGACGACCTAGTTATTCCAATGCCCATGTTCTCGCATCTTTGGCACAAGGCTAAACCCGATTTCCCAGTCCTGGCCAATGCAATGTGGTACAGGTCACACATGACCCTTCCAGATCTGACCCTTCAACCTACCCCAGGAGAACAGAACAAAAATCTAATCCTAGAAGTTGGAGTCTACCTCTCTCAAGTCACACAGTTCCAGCAGAAAATAAGTGCACATAGAAATTGAGTAACACAACTGGAAAGTGTTACATACGAAGTTGTATCTGTGTGATCTACATACACAAGAGCTATTCATCCGTTTAAATGTGCCACCAATATTTAACATGTGTAAGGTCACCAGGAAAAAAAATTCAGCAATCTCCAAAGTCTAAAATTTCTCCCCACTTATTTTTCTTCAAAAAAACCCAGAAGTCACACATTAAAATTTTCAAAGTGATTGAAAACCTAAACATCCCAACTTGGATCAAAGAGGAAGTCAAACTAAAATTAACAACTGCAGAAAAGTACAGAGAGGTACAGAATGATAGCAGTGGCCTGTATTTGAAACAATACACAAGAAAATATGAAGCCTTCAGTGATCTTGCTAAACACTGAAAACATCTAAGAAGCTACCAAAAATACAAAGAGTAATCAAAAAGGAGGTAAAAAAGCAGAAATCAATGAATTTAAAATGAAAAACAGATTTGACCAATAAAACGAAGAACGGTTTCATTTAAAAGGCCAATAAATTATACAGTCCCCTGATAAGCCTGGCCAAGAAGGAAATACCTATATTTCACATTATGAATTAAAAATATAACCAAATATATAAAAACAGAGAACAGACTGTCCAACCCTCTGCCCCCAGAAAACAGGGCTCAGTGAAAGGATTTTTGACAAAACGTAAGTTGACAAAGTTTAAAATTACCTAATACCGTAAGAAATGGAAAATGAACATTTTAGTCGTGAAAGATTTCTCAGCCTCCCCAAAAACAAGTATCAGCTCATATCGTTTTCAGGCTGACTCTACCAGAAACATTTACGGAAGACATATTACCTACATATTTCAAGTCCAGAGAGTAATTCACAAAGCCTCCAATTAGCTCACACAGAAAAAACTACTATTTAAATTATTTTTTTTAAGATTTTTTTTTTTTTAATTTGACAGACGGAGATCACAACTAGGCAGAGAAGCAGGCAGAGAGAGAGGAGGAAGCAGGCTCCCCACTGAGCAGAGAGCCCAATGCGGGGCTTGATCCCAGGACCCTGGGATCATGACCTGAGCTGAAGGCAGAGGCTTTAACCCACGGAGCCACCCAGGCGCCCCCCTACTATTTCGATTCTTTTTTTTTTTCTTTTTAATTTTATTTATTTATTTGACAGAGAGAGATCACAAGCAGGCAGAGAGGCAGGCAGAGAGAGAGGAGGAAGCAGGCTCCCTGCTGAGCAGAGAGCCCGATGCGGGGCTCGATCCCAGGACCCCGAGATCATGACCTGAGCGGAAGGCAGCGGCTTAACCCACTGAGCCACCCAGGCACCCCTACTATTTCGATTCTTAATGAGTTAATAAGTATGTAATGAGTTTAGTGTCCAGCATTTAGGACAGTGCCTTTTATCAGTGCTTAAAGTAAAACTAGTTGCTACTATTAGTATTGCTATTGTTTTTAATATTGTTGTAATACTCCTAAATACAACATTACTAAGAGAATTCAAGGATTTTACCCAGGAAGAGTTCAACATTATGTGATTATGTGAATTGCAGATTCCCCCCTTTCATCTCTCATCTCAAAAAGATACCAAGAAAGAAAATGTAACCACTATTCATTTTTTTGGTCTTTCAGTGTATCAGAAAAAAAGCTAAATTTCCTTCACATGAGACAACATACATACATATTTATATGTAAGATAGATTGATAGATAGAAACAACCAGACATATCAAACAGATTTAGGAACACACTGAAGACTGGATTGGCTGCCGTCTTTCTGTCTTTTGTAAGGAACTTTAATCTGTTTTTTTATTCCTCACTATTATGGAGATTCTAGACAATGGAAGACAAAAACGGAATAGCTGATAAAAATAGAAGAAACATTTTCAAAATTCAAAATGGTATACTTCAATCAAGGAGGATCATCAAAAAAAGAATATACAACTCAAATGCCAGGCACCAAGTATACAATGGGCGAATGTTGGCTTGGGGTGGGGGAAGGCTATCCACACAGCTTAAAAGTCCAGATACCAAAACCAGACAAAGGCATCAACCACAGACTAGTAGCTCTTCTGCATATTGATGTTACAGTTCTCAATAATATACTACCAAGTCCAGGAATATATAAAAGGGATTATACAACATGATTAAGTGGGGTTTATCCCAGAAATACAAGCTTGGTACAACATCCAAAATTCAATTAGTATAATACAGCACACATCAATAACAGAATAAAAACATGATCATCTCCACATATGAAGGAACAGCACTTGGGGAGGGGAGCAAAAAAAAAAAAAATACCCTTTCAAGATAAAAACAAACACACATCGTACACACAGACTCCGCAAACCAGTAACAGAAAGCAACTTCCACCTGGCTAAGAACATCTAACACAAGCTATCATCACACTCCGTGGTGAAGAACAAAGCGGTCCTCCTTCAGAGCAAGAACAAGACTACTTGCTCTCACCACTTCCATTCAACACTGGAAATTCTAGCCAGGCCAGTTAGGCAAGAAAATAAGGCAACCAAGTAGAGATATTTTCTTTCTGTCCTATCTGCAAATAACAAGATCTGGTATGTATTAAGAGCGATTCACTAAGAAACTAATGAGGTCGGCAAGTCTGCATCACACAAGGTCCAACGAAACGTCAGGTGCATTTCTATAAAGTAGCAATGAGCAGACAAAGTGAGATTATGAAAACAATTTCCTTTATCATCTGATGCCACTCTACTTTAAAAAGCAAAAGTCATGCAAATGCTGTACTCTGAAACTATAAAACACTGTTTAAAATTAAAGAGAATATAAAAGGGAAAGAAATTCCATGTCCATGGATACTACCACCAAATGGCAATACTCCTTTAAAAAACCCAACAGATTCAACATAATCCCTTTGAAAAATCCAGCTGACATCTTTACAGACATTAAAAAGCTGGCCTAGGGGTACCTGGGTGGCTCAGTGGGTTAAGCCTCTGCCTTCGGCTCAGGTCATGATCTCAGGGTTCTGGGATCGAGCCCCACATCAGGCTCTCTGCTCAGCAGGGACCCTGCTTCCTCCATTCTCTCTGCCTGCCTCTCTGCCTACTTGTGATCTCTGTCTGTCAAATAAATAAATAAAATCTTTAAAAAAAAAAAAAAAAAGCTGGCCTAGGGGCACCTGGGTGGCTCAGTGGGTTAAGCCTCTGCCTTCGGCTCAGGTCGTGATCTCACAGTCCTGAGATAGAGCCCCACATTGGACTCTCTGCTCAGCAGGGAGCCTGCTTCCCCTCTCTTTCTGCCTGCCTCTCCGCCTAATTGTGATCTCTCTGTCAAATAAATAAATAAAATATTTTAAAAAAAAAAGAAAAGCCAGTCCTAAAACTTGTATGGAAATTCAAGAGGACTTGACTATCCAAAACAATCTTGAAAAACAAAGTCAGAGGGCTCACACTTCAACTTCAAAACTTACTGGAAATCTACAATCATCGAAAGATAATCCACTGGGGAGAAAGGACTCCATGAATGACTCTGGGACAACTGGTTATCGGTGAAGTTGAACCACTATACTTCACACCATATAGAAAAAGACTTAAACATACCAAAGACTTAAAAGAGCTAAACCTGGGACGCCTGGGTGGCTCAGTTGGTTGGACGACTGCCTTCAGCTCAGGTTATGATCCCGGAGTCCGGGATCGAGTCCCGCATGGGGCTCCCAGCTCCATGGGGAGTCTGCTTCTCCCTCTGACCTTCTCGCTCATGCTCTCTCTCACTGTCTCTCTCTCAAATAAATAAATAAAATCTTTAAAAAAAAAAAAAGAGCTAAACCTGTAAAACTTTTAAAATAAATCCTAGAAGACATAATGGCCTCCAATTAGGCAATAATTTCTTAGAACAAAAGTATCAGCAACGAAGAAAAATAACAGGCACACTGAACTGAACATCTAATTGAAGAAACTGGGCTTTACATGAAGACAAAGGAAAAGCTGAAAAAATATAAATCCTATCTGATATGGGACTTGAGTCTATAAAGAACTATCACAAAATCATAACATAACCCAGTTAAAAAACGGGCCAATGATCTGAGTAGACCTTTCTCCAAAGAGGATGTCTAAGCAGGCAACACAACATCAAGAAACTCTACACCATTTACCATCAGGAAATGCAACTCAAAACTACAATGAGGGGCCACTTCACATCTATTAGAATGGCTGTGTCAAAGAGAAAGACAGTAACTATTTAAAAACTGTGAAAAAACTCCAACCCTCAACATACGGCTGGCAGGAATGTAAAATAGGGTCCTTTGGAAAACATCCTGGCAATTCAACAAACCAAAGTTACCACTCGATCTAGCCATTCTAACCCTAGTTATATACCCAAGAGAACATAATTATAGGCCCACACAAAAACATCTACATGAAATTTCAAAGCAGTATTCATAACTGCCAAAAACTAAGAAAAAATTCAATGTCCAACCTATAAATAAAACATGGTATATCCAAGCAATGCAATATTCTACAACTTAAAAAATCCACTACTGGGGCACCTGGGTGGCTCAGTGGGTTAAAGCCTCTGCCTTCAGCTCAGGTTATGATCCCAGGGTCCTGGGATTGAGCCCCACATCAGGCTCTCTGCTCAGCGGGGAGCCTCCTTCCCTCTCTCTCTCTGTCTGCCTCTCTGGCTACTTGTGATCTCTTTAGACCAAACAAACATGGAGGAAGGCACCACAGAACTCCAAGGGGGGAGGGAAATTCTCCATTTCCTTATGTTTATTATTTTTTCAATCAAGACTGAGGTTTTCCTATTACAATCAAAAATGCTGAGATGATTCTCCATTCAAGGACCCTCAGGTTGCTTTAGAAACCTGTGAGGGAAGGGAAGGTGGCATCAGATGACCATGTGGCAACACAAATTGTTTTTTAAGCCTTTCCTAAAAGAAGTTGGGTTTCAAAAAAAAAAAAAAATCCAAAAGAGAAACCCAGGTAGTAGCTTTAAGATTTATGCTTAGACCAGAAGAAATGTGTATTTAAGGGCAGTCCACTTTGCAGGCCCTATCCTCTTCCACCATCACAAGCACCCTGCCAAGTAGATGGCCACCTCCCTTCATCCCAAGGAAAGGGCGTTCTGAGACCTTCAACAGTGCAGCAGAGCGAGACCTAGAACTCCAGGCCCCATCAGGCCAGCTCTGCAGTCAGTGCTCTCTCTACTACAACAGTTGCCATTCCACTCACTTCTCACTCGCCTTGGGTCCCCCCGCCTGCTTTCATGGAGATTCAAGACCCTCTACGTTCCATATTTGGACACTCGTATGGCCCTCCTACTGAGGCTACCCTCACACCCAACCCCTCCATGTTGCCCAGGAAGAGGGGTGCAGGGGAGTGGCAAGCACATGACCCTTCCAGGTCTGTGAAGCGGAGACTGGCTGGACACCTCCATGTGGGAGTAACAAGGACTCCTATGCCTTCTCCAAGTCTACAGAACACTTGGCCTCTGACCTGTACCTGCTCCCCAACACGTGCCACCTCGCTTTCTCTGGCTGACCCAGAAACAGCCAAATTCAGATGCTGACAACATCCCTATATAAGGATTGGGGTCCATCACATCCCTTTGAGGCAGAGATCAAGTTTAACCATTGAAACAAGAACACTGGATCCTCACCTCTGGAAAGAGGCACATGGAGAGCCTATGCACCAGCCTCATTAGTCTGTTTTCTGCACCCCTCTATTCCACCCCCCAAAATTGCATTTTCCTGCATTTCTCTTCTGACTGCCCATCTTGTTCCTGTTCAGTACCTCAAGACTTCCTGACCTGCCAGAATTCTGGCCCTTCCAGAGTTGTCCCTCTATGTGATCTTCCCTATCCACTGACCTAGCATCCCGAACTGCCTTTACAGAGTTCTGCTCTTGACACCCTCCTGAATAGGTAAAAGAAGGTTTACCTGAATTCAGGTTCCCCAGAAGCAGACTGACACATGAACTTGAGACCAAGCGATTTCCTAAGGAAGTATCGGGGGGTGGGGAGGGTAGCGGGACCTGGAAGCCTCAGCCTAATCCCAGGTAGCACTGGGGAATTAATCAAGCTGCAGAGCCAGTCTGGCTTTAAGGCCTCCAAGGCAAAGGAACTAGGCTTCTGAACTCCACATTCTGTCAATCACTGACTACAGGCTGCCTGGGGGAATCGGTGAACTCCCAGACACTTTCTGCTCTGTCTAGTGGCTACGGAGGCCCCCACCTCTATAGTACCGCTCCTCCCCGCCCACCCTGAGCTCTGCAGCCCCCTCCCCATACACAATGTGCCAATGACTGACCCCACCCACCTCTTCCTCCCCAAAAATCATAGCAAGTAATTTCTGGAATGCCCTTTTTCACACCCCTTCCTCCTCTCATTCAGCCTGTCGAAAGAATATTCACTTTCCTTTACACAACAACAGTTCTTTCTGAAGCCTGCCTTAACTTACCGGGATCCTTCAGAATGGACTATTATCACCTTTATTCCTTAAATAGCCATTTCTAGCAGTACATCTAGAACACTTTGTGACATCCATCTTCCCTACAGCCTTATGAGATCCTTACAACACAACTGCTGTATTATTCACCAGTGTTCCCAGTAAGCACAGTTACTGCGTAAACACGTAAGTACTTACTGAAGGGTGTTAAGTCTAACTTGCTTGAGGACCTCCAGCCAAAGTGACAGAGGACGCAGTTTCATAGGAGCCAAGTCCACCAGAAGACAGAAGATGGGCAAGAAAGACACTCAGGAGTGGTCCTTGGAGAGTCCACAAGAAAGCCACTCTGTCCAAAGTAAGTTCTTTTTGTCTTGTTTTTAAGATTTTATTTATTTATTTGACAGAGATCACAAGTAGGTGGAGAGGCAGGCAGAGAGAGAGAAGGGGAAGCAGGCTCCCTGCTGAGCAGAGGGCCTGATGCGGGGCTCGATCCCAGAACCCTGGGATCATGACCTGAGCCAAAGGCAGAGGCTTAACCCACTGAGCCGCCCAGGCGCCCCCAAAGTAAGTTCTTAATGCAAAGAAAATTCATCAGTGTGTTCAACAGCAACAAGGCTTCAGCCAGCTGCATGCCCTCTTAGAGATCCAACCTCCCGATTCCAAGGCATTTTGCAGAGTCCGTTAATTCTAAATACACTTTCAAAAGTACAGCTTACCTGTGTTCCAGCTCTCGTATGGAGAGGATCACTCCTGAAGTCGATGGCTTTTGCTGCACGGTGGCCAAAAAGGTGAAGTCGCTCTTATTCCGGAACAGCTGGATTAACTTCTCACTCACATGAGGGGCCGCATGGATCTCTCTGTCTGTATCTAGGAGTCAAGAAGGAAATGCAGAAACACAGAGACAGAGGGACAGAGGGACAGAAACACAGGGGGACAGAAAACGAGGAGGAGGAAAAGAACACAGAACGAAGGAGAGGGTAAGGAAGAAAGAGAAAAGACAGAGTTAGAAATGTCCAGAGGATCCCGGTTCCATCTTTCATGCGCCCCGCCCTCGCTGATACCCTGCTTACAGGCACCACCCACCCCTTCGTTCAGCAGCACTCATTCAACACAGAAACAGGAAATGCCACTTCCCTCACTGTACCCACTTGTCACCTGAACAAATTCATCGTGGGCCAGCCAGTGATTTTCTGACAGAAACTGTGATGGGACACTGAGCAATGTGGCCGACTACAAGCAGATGAAGTTGCTGTAAAAAAGCTGAGAGACCACCGGATAAATGGATCCTCAATTGAAAGAATCCGGTGTTTAAAGCAGGTCCCAAATGCCACTCAGCAGGCTCCAGCAGGACTTTTCCCCATTGACTCGGTTTCTCTTCCTGAGGCGTAGAGGGAAACCTGTCCTTGCTTTGTACCCAGCGGAGACTGACTAGTGTTAATAATGCCAGACAATTCCACTTTTGATTAAACAATCCGTGATCTTTAAGGGTGCCTGGGATTTCTCTGTAAACATGGAGTGGATGACTCCACTCCTGAAATATTAAAGCGGAGGTCAATTCAGCAGGCTTAGGGAACTGGGAGTCCAACTAATCACGCTCCTGGCCAGGAATCACTTTCTTCAAGTTCTGCATAATGAGACATTCATCATTTCATACTCCAACCCTCCCCACCACACCCCAATCATGATAAACTAGGTGTTCTCGCTATCGCACACCTCACCCTCTCAAATCAGAAACTCAACCACCAACAGAGCAGAATTAAAACTTCAGAGGATGACAAATGAATACCAAAGGAAATGTTTGGTTCCTCCTCCCATGCCCTGACCCCATCCATCCTCTGCAGAAATACTTTGTTTTTCAAACTCCTGGAGAAATAGCCAAGACCTTCAAAATCTCTGTGGCCCAAGCAACATCACAGACTATGGGGACCTTGAAGAACCTTGTCCTGAAGAGTGGTTTCTAATGGAAAAACAATCCTCAAGTTCTTGACCTTGGGCCTCAGTCTTCTCATCTCCAAAATGGGGGTGGGGTAGAGGAGGAGAGGGGAACCAGGGGACTTCTCAGGGCCTCTCCATCCTTGTGTAATTCCTCAAGCTGCTGTTGGAAGGACCAGCTTCCATCTGTAAAAGTCTAGGCTATGCAAGGCAGGGAGCAACGCTGGTCCTCTATCTTGGAGGCACCTAACCCAGGTGAAGGACTCTACTCACAGAAAACCCACCTAAGACATTTGCTTTTCTATCCAAAGGAAGTCCTTCACCACTTCACTGTTAAGTGGCAGGCTTTTAGTTTTTGTCAAGGGTGGAGCTAAGTGCCACTCAGGGAATGCTTCAACATCTTCTACTAAATCCCAGACAAAGACTTTGCAGGGTAATATTCAAGACCTATTAAATGTATGAAGTAATCGCTTTGTCAAATAGAGATCATTAGCAAATGTTTGTTAACATTTTTATACTGCTGGGTACAAATCCTAATAAATTCCACGTAAAATTTAGTGCCATGGACATATACACGTGTACGTGGCTCTTGAGGTTTACATGTTTACTTTTGCCCTTTTTGCTGTTTCCTTCTTTATTTGTCTATTAGGAATTAACTGATGGGCAGTGTTGGCCCAGAGAGTTCATCAGAGGTTTTGAAGCAGGAGCCCAATGCAAAGGGACAATGATCAGTCAGCCATGATATTCAGAGCTCTTTCCTCCAGCAGGCACATCAGTGATGAGTGTCCTCACCTCTCACTCCATTCTCTTGGATATCACTCCAGCTCCATGACCAATGACACTCAAGTATATACCTACCACCCCCAATCTCTTCTTTAGCAGACACGTTCAATATCCTTACTATCTCACATGAAGGTCTAGTAAGCATTTCATATTGTATATGCTGAGGACAAAACCCTTGTTCTCCCCTCTCCCCTAGCCCTCTATTTTCTCCTGGAGCTCACAATCTTAGTAAATGGCAGCACCCAGATCAAGCCAAAAAGACCAGACTTGTCCTTCAACCTTCCTTTTCTTCTACTCTCCAGATCCAATCCAAGAGCAAATCATGAGGACACCCAGGTCTGGAAATCTGTCCGCTTCCCCCCAACTCCACTCAAACTCCTCTCCAAGCTGCATCTCTCACTGGGGCACCTCCAACAGCCTAACTGGTCTCCCTGCTTCCATATTGCCTTGCTTTCTCCATTCTCCACGGCAGTCCAAGAGCTCATTTTAACACCTAAGTCAGCATCCTTGAATTCTCTTGCTAAAAACCCTCCATGGCTTCCCTGTCCTCCCAGGATAAAAATCCAGGCTTTTTAGCATGGCCCACAAGGTCACATACCAAATGACTTTCCTAAGTCTCCCAATTCCACACTCTTCTTCCACACCCAAGCCCACTCCTGCTTCAGGGACTTTGTACTACTCTTCCCTTGGCCCACAGAGCTCTTTCCCACTCTCCCCATGCCTGGCTCCATCAGCTCCAATGGCAAATGCAACTCCTGGTCACTCCCTCCAAAGCAGGCTCTCCAGAAATACTGAATACACCACTCTGGTTCTTTTCTCCATACCACTTAATTATTGTAATCTTTCTTTGTATTACTGGTTTCATGTTTGTTCTGTTTTTTACTGTATTTCCTTTCTTTCCCCTCTAGACTACAAGCTCCATAAGGACAGGCAGATTTATTCATTCACTGTTGTATCTGCAGTTCTCAATGCCTGGCATTAAACAGGCATCCAATAAAGACACCTGGATTTATTTTCCATTTATTTTTATCACGTATGCTGTTATTTCAAAGAACCACAAATATTACGGTCAGAAAAGAACAGGATACCTTTCAGAAAAGGAGAAAATAAATGGTTACATGTCACATGTCCGTGGTTTTAAGTTTAAAGAAAAGCATGTTCAGGGCCAATTCAGCCCCTCCTGTTTATAGGACACCCCATCTAACAGTCTAATCCAATACAACCACACTGCTAATCACCCCACCCCTCTACAAAACTGTGTATTTCTTCTGCCGACTTCTCATTTCTCTTTGTGAATGACTGACACATTGAAATAAAGAGACCCCATTAGCACTCACCAGAGTGAAACGTAAAAAACATCTATTTTCATACATGGAGACTTTATGAGCATTCTCATTTTCAGAAAAGCTCTTTCAAGTAAATGCTTACCATAACTCAGCTGCCAAAAGAATACCAGAAAGTAATTTCACTTCTTACAACATAGAGGCAAGAACAGTGAACCAGGTTTCAAGGGACTGAAGACTACCAAGTTTGACAGATAACTAGCTATATGACCTTGGATAAGACACTTTACCTCTCTGAGCCTCACACTCCATATCTGAAACTAGACATGATTGGAGATTATGGGGCTCAAGTTCTCTCCAGGACTCAAGAGTTCATTTCTGTTTATCGCCATACCCTGCTGCTAGCCACCCAGCAAAGGACAAGACTGAAGCTATTTTCTACCTACAAAACACCTCAATTCTACAATTCTCTTCTGCTGATTTTCCAAATCAACATAAATGTAAACTTATCAATTACTGGAACCAGTGATGGGTCACCTACTTTTCTCTTTCCGGGAGTTAAACGAGCTACCTATGAAAGCCAATTAATGAGAATCTATAGTAACTATTGTACTGCTGTATGCAACCATTATGATGTGCTTTCTATATTACTGGAGAATATTCAATTCTGCTAGAGAGAACAAGAGAAACAAGCAGGATGAATAAAGCTCATAGGAAGTGTTAAATATAGATAGCAAGTTAGAAACCTGTAAAACGTGTTCAACATAGATCCAGTAAATGAAACCTAAATGTGTTGAACACAGATAAAAAGGACTGAATGAGCATGTTACCTAGGAATGGAATGGGGTGGAAGAACCAAGTCATAATGTACAAATCACAACACCTTCAAAATGACAGCTAGATCATCCCTAAATCGGATACCTATCTTGGACACTCATTCCATTCCCATTCTGGCCCCACGTGTACTCTGCCTGAGAAATGCTTATCAAACCCATCACTACTCACCAGACTGACAGGCACCTGCTGCTGGGACCAGGAGTACTTGCCATCCCCAAGAGTGGAAATGCACTGGCACCAGGCACCTCCCATCTGCTGAACTCCATCTTTTTAGAACCTCCGCTCCAGTCCATGTAACCTCTGCATCAGCAAAGAAGCTGATGGGGCAAAGAGTGAACACGTGAACAATGCAAAACCCAGGAATCCAGTAGGGTGGCCCATCCTTTCCATAGCATGGACCCTATCCTACTCCATTTCTTTCCCTTGCTTCCTCCTGGACATTTTGGATTTATTTAATAAGCCGCATGATAGGGGCGCCTGGGTGGCTCAGTGGGTTAAAGCCTTTGCTTTCAGCTCAGGTCATGATCCCAGGGTCCTGGGATCGAGCCCCACATCGGGCTCTCTGCTCAGCGGGGAGCCTGCTTCCACCTCTCTCTCTCTCTCTCTCTGCCTATTTGTGATCTCTGTCAAATAAATAAATAAAATCTTTTAAAAAATAATAATAAGCCGCATGATTCAAGCATCTGAATTCGGTTGGTGAAGTGGTTTTGTGACCTCTGGAGGAACCACCACCACTTATAGTGAACCATTTTACATTAAAAAAGTTGTCCTTCCAAACATCCATAAGTTTTACGTGATCTAGTTAAGAAGTGCTAAATCAGCAGCAAGGGTTAAGTGCTTTTTCTTTCCTAGGATGAAATGGCTCTACCTAGTCATTTTTAAAGACCAAAAATGCTAACATGATGATTAAGCATCAGTTAAAAAAAAAAAAAGTACTGGATGAAGGGAGGGGATTGAAGAAATTAAATGAGGCTATTCACAGACTCTTCTCTGCCTGTTACAGAAGCAGCTTCATTGCCCTTTTGCCTGATGATAGGATGAGGATTTTCATTACCAAACATACCTGTGTTTCCTCTGTGCCAGGCACTGTGCTTGCTGGGCACCAAGGAGAAACAGTTCCTGACCTTGAGAATAGCTGCTGTCTATCCTATCCCACCTGGGGAGGACAGGTAAAGAAGGGCAATGCACAAACGAAGGAGGGGGCAGTGGAGGCTGGGAAGGACATGGTGGAAGACAGAGCTTTGAACCAGCGGCAAAAAAAAAAAAAAAAAAAAAAAAAAAAAAAAAAAAAAGACGTATAAGCATTTATCAGGCAGGAGAGAGAGGGAGAAGAGGGCACTCACTGCGGGACTGCTGTGCAGATGTGAACACCCATGTGTTTTCCATTATCTTAGCATTTTTCTTTCTCTGCAAGCATCCCTCTCTCCAGAAGTCCAGCAGGACCGAAGCTACTCTGAGTAATATCAGAGGAAACTCCCCACCGATTGACAAGCAGAAGGGGCAAAAGCAGCAGCAGCCAGAAACATGGCAAAAGAAACACCTGGGCAGCCCACCTCAGCCTTGACCGATGGAGAATTTGGGGGACATCTCAGTAATAACACCATGTTTAAACAGAGAACCTCACATATGGCAGAATCCAGATGGAGACTTGGCACATCCTTCTAGCCTAAGTCCCATGTAAGTTCATGGTAAGATTGACCCCAAAGGTAAAGCAACACTTGTCAATTTGAAATAGGAGGTCGCTTTTCATTGAGGAGTACAGAGCAAGTTCGCCAATTCAGAACACGCCACTGTCCATGGGGCAACTCCGGCTGCGGAGGGGGAGAGGGAAGAGGCATATTTTCCATCATTTCCAGCCCTTCTTTAAGAAGGTCTAAGGTTATCAATCCAAGGAGCTTTCAAAGAAGTAGAAATCACGAGCAGAAAGTAGTAGGGATGCTAGGAGACTCCTGGTTAACGTGTAAAGGATTTCTACCTTCACTAGCAAACACACAATGACATCCCATTAAACCTCCATTAGCTCCAGAAGCAGACTCACGCATAAATGTGTGTACAGTTTATTGTGGCGCCACGTAAAGGGCTAACTGCTTTGCACATACCACTTAGAGTAACCCGAGGAGTAGCTACTGTTTTTTTTCCTCCTTTATAAGTGAGAAAACTAAAGTTTACCGATTTTCTAAAAGACACTGGGATAAGCCAAGAGGAGAGTCTAACCTGGCAGGCCGGTTTCTCAAACTACACTCCTCACTCTGCTACATCTGTTACAGAGGTGTGTGAGCTCCACACTTGGTTCACGTGGAATAGGGACAAATCCTCATCATACATCCAGCGCTGGACACTTTGTACTTAGGTAATATTTATCCGCAAACTATTTATACAATCCCTGAGCTAAATATCATTTCCCCCATTTTGCAGGTGAAGAAACAGAGGCACAGAAGTTTTACAGCTTTACACAGCAAGTCAATGGAGATAAAGGTGGCGTCTTGCCCCAGCACAGTCCACCATGATACTCCATGGCATTCGCCTGGCGCCCTTGCCTATGTGGCCATCCTCCTTCCCTTTCCTGTTCTCACCCCTCCTCACTCCTGTACTCCAGCCACACAAGCCTCCTTTTTCTTCCCAGGGCCGTGTTCCTCCACACGTAACATTCTTTTTTTTTTTTATTTTTTTTATTTGACAGATAGAGATCACAAGTAGGCAGAGAGGCAGGCAGAGTGAGAGAGAAGAGGAAGCAGGCTCCCTGCCGAGCAGAGAGCCCGATGCGGGGCTCGATCCCAGGACCCTGGGATCATGACCTGAGCCGAAGGCAGAGGCTTTAACCCACTGAGCCACCCAGGCGCCCCCACACGTAACATTCTTACATTTCCCTCTCCGTTTACTCTTCTTTGGGTACCAGCTTAATTGTCAATTCTTCAGGCTAGCTTTCTCTGACCACCCCAAGCCGGCTCAGATTCCCTATACTAGGTGTTCACTGTATTTATCATAACCACCAAGGCTTTATGTGTAATCATTTTATTGCGTATAATCATTTCATTAGTGGCCAGCATGCCCACCGGACTGTAAATCCCATGAGGAATGGTTTACCAATATATTCTCCACACTCTACAGAGTGCCCGGCACAGAGATGATTAATGGAACAGACGTTTGAGGCTCTATCTTGACTCTAAAATCTAAAGCACAGTGTAACAGAGGAGGTTTACCAAAGACACTCAACGAGAACCCCAACCTGTTGAAAAAAGTACATCAAAATAACGAGCTGCCTAAGGAATAATAAAGCTACCTGAGCATCCCTGACTCCTCCACTGGGGGACTCCACCTAAGAATTCTATGACACACTGTATTACTATATGGCTCCATTAAAAGATTCTGGTATCTCCATAATTTTACTTATTAAATAGGCATGTTTAGGCAGTTCAAGTTCTTATAAACCTTTAAAAGTTTCAGTAAGGACAATCAAGGCACCCACCTGTCACTAAGAAATTAGCATACCAAGAGCCCTTCTCCTCCAGCACAACCCGCCACTGATCCAGTCTCCTCTTGGGTCCACATCCCTCCAGCCCCATCTCAGTTGGGCACCTCAGAGTAAAGAGATGTAAAGCATGAACCCCATCTGTAACTGAGTCACAGGACCAGGAAACAAGAACTGATGAAAAGATGTTCATGGGATTAAGACTACCTTGTATAAGGTTCAAGCTTCCATTTACCAGATGCTTAAGTGGTAGGGATATGACACACAGCATGTGGACAATAATATCATGTCATGTATTTGAAAAGGGCTAAGAGTAGATCTTGAAAGTTCTCATCACAAGAAAAAATTTCTAACGATGGCAATGGGTGTTAACTTCTTGTCTCATAATTTTGCAAAATATACATACATCATTCTGTTGTACACCTGAAACTAGGTTATCAATCATAGCTCAATAAACTTAGAGGAATAAAAAAAAAAAGATGGCACTGTATACCAAAGAAGTTATCGACCAACAGTTAAATCAGACTATATATACTCAATGGAAAATTATATAGAACAAGCATATCAGAAGTATTAGAACATAGGAAGCATCTAGGCAATGATGCCCAAGATGTACACATGTACAGCATATAAGTGTACATTAAGATCTAGTTTTAGTGACATATGGTCCAGAGATAGGACTGACCACTGGCCATCAAGAGCTCCCATCAATAATTGGGAGCTGATGTAAAATTTCTTCCACAGATCTTGATTTTCCAAATCAGAGAATTATCTTTAAGAAAATGTATGCTAAAGTGTTAGAATATATTATAAAAACAGATGAGAAATAATCAGGGCAAGCCACAAAAGAAAATAAGCACCAATCACCTTGCTTCTAATCACATAATTGTGTCTCTTAAATCAATGAGGACATCAGATGCTCCCTGCAGCCAATCTTAACCAGGTCTGACTTCCTATGGAATACCGTGCCCCTCCTCAATAAAGAAGGCTGGTCAGCTCCCCAGGATAGCCCACTGGGGCACTGCAGCACAAAGCCCCTGCCCATGATAACTCAAGAGGAGGTCTATTTTGGCAGTAATTGAGAGCACAACCTCTTTGGGTAGCATTTTAATCCACACTCAGATAAACCTAAAGGCATGCCCCCATACTGCATGAAGCTACAGGCACAAAAGGTCGGCAAGTATAAGCAAAAACACTGTTCCCACCATGGGATGCTCTCCAGGGTCTTGCAAAAGACAAGAGGGCAGTCCTTGCCCCTACTCTCCAGTATCTACCCATTCATCTACTTATTTCCTCACCCACTACCTTTAAAACTTTGGGCACTCCTCTGAACACAAAACTAAGACCTCTTCTATTCACGAGGGGCTAAGAGTCCAGGATGAAAGACACAAACATAGATGAAGGGGTGTGGTTTAGTTCAGAGCCATAAGCGGGCATGCTCAGGAGGCATCACAGGGCCAAAATAACCTGAACAGGACAAAAGTGCCTCCTCAGAGACTTGATCCTACCATTAAGGGGCAGTGTAGGATCCCAACTGGCTGGTTCAGATTCCAGCTTTCCCACTTAGCAGACAGGTTAACTTCTCCAAGGTCCTCTCTGTGCCTCAGATTCTTCATCTGTAAAATGGGAATAAGATTGCGTCTACCCCCTGGGGCAAATATGAAGATTCGATGAATACAGACTAAGTTCTTCCAACAGTACATGCCACATAAGATACACACAATTTCTGGTCTATGTGGAACACAGCAGAGGCTGGCTTTGGGTCCTGGAGGGCTGGAAGAAAAAACGACACCAGCAACCACACCACGAGAGACATCTTGCTGCAGGTGGTCACGGCTGTGGCCCAGGAGGAAGGCAACGGGGAGGTGAGCAGGGGTTGCCAGCCATGGTTGGAGGCAGTCCATGGCCAGTTCACTCTTTTCTTAGATTGAAAACCGGTCATCGTCTCTGGGGCTCCCAGCTACTCCAATCTAGGTCCAGCAAGCCAATACCCAGAACACGGGAGTTCTTGCTATGTGCTAGACATCAAGCTGAATACTTAACCTAACTTTGGCCAAGAAGCCTCGTGAGGTCACTAGTGGTGATGCTACCTCCATTTTATGAGTTACAAATACAAAGAGTTAAGTTTCCTACTAAGTAGTGTAGCTGGAATTCAAGCCCTGGTCTTGGGCCAACTACAATGCACCCCTGCCTTGCCTTGCCATCTTCCAGTCTTGGCCCTGCTGGTGTTGGAATGCCACTCCACCACGTACCTTCTGGAAGAGCCTGGTTAACTCCACTTCCTTCATCCTGGAGTGTTCTCGCCTAGGACACAGTGGTAATACCACCCACCCCACATGGTTCAGCAGAAATAAAGATACATGGTACTTGCCCAGTATAGAGTACTTGCTTCCTAAGTACTTCCAGAACTCCCTCGAGGACTTTTCCACAAAGATTTGCAAAGGCACCCCGGAGAGCTACACACTCAAGTCAGAGCTTCAACAGGGGCCAATGTGTTCACACACAGGATCACAGCCCACAGTCCTCACAACCCACTGAGTGGACACTAACAGCCTCACTTTAGAGAGGCTGCCTTGGACTCCCAGAAAAGGGACCTGTCCAAGATCCTACCTTCAACAAGAGGCAAATATGTGCTTTCTGAGTCCATTTCTGCAGTTTTGTTTTTTGTTTTGTTTTTCTGTACAGCTTCCCTAATGACAACATAATCAAGACAAGAAAATTCTTCCTCCAAGACCCTAAACTCCTCCATATATTGAGTTTCATCTCTAGCCTGGTTATGAAGTTTGAAGCAGTAAGCTGACCCAGTTATAATTAGTTCCCTTTTGTGCACAGTCCTAATTCTTGGGCATAAAAGACTTTTTAAATGCTGTACTGGCCTTGACCTTGCCGTATCTTCTCAAATTCAACAGTAAACAGTAGGGCATCGTGTTTAACAGCTATGCTCTCTAATTTACGATTATTCGTTATAAATCATTTTTACATGTTGCTCCAAATGCAGTTTTTCAAGAATAAAAATCTGCCTGCATTGAAATGCACAGTGATTTTAATATGCAAACCTCCTACAGAGATGATGTCTCATTTTAATTATTGTTTCGGTTTAATGGGTTTTCATTAAATTAGAGGATGGAGCAATTACTAGGGTGAACAGCTAATGTTTGAAAGGTAAGCTCCCGTGGCTCTGTGGGCAAAAAGACAGTTGTGGCAGTGAGAAGCAGAAAGCAATACTCCTCTGGATAAGCTTGTGTGCAGCCGGACAGAAAACCCCACTGGCTACTTCTTGCCCAGCCTCAAAACAGAGTTGGCTTCCCCTAGTGGGGATATGCAAACAGCTCTAAGCATGAATTCACGTTGGGGTATCTTCATACAACTTTTTTTTTAATTTTTTTTAAAGATTTTTTATTTGTTTATTTGACAGGGAGAGAGCACAAGTAAGCAGAGCAGCAGGCAGAGGGAAAGAGAGAGAAGCAGGCTCTCTGCTCAGCAGGGAGCCTGATGCAGGGCTCGATCCCAGAACCCTGGAATCATGACCTGAGCCAAAGGCAGACGCTTAACCAACTAAGCCACCCAGGCGCCCCTTCATACAACTTTTTATCAGGAATCTGGGTTCCCCATCATCACACTAGAAGGAGCTCCAGGAGTACACAGCCTGCAAAGCTCGATGACAACCACAGGAGAATACTCCTGATGAGATGTTCTCCTCTCCCATGTAAGGAACAGTTGGTTTAGTGGATTAATATCCAGCTTCAACACAGGCTGTAGTGACCACCATCCTGTTGATTAACAAACTGTCAGAGGCTCAACAAGAAAGGACTGTCTTGGCCTGGACATTACCTCATCCCAGAAACTGCACGGACTTGGTATTTGGGGACCAATGGGACAGCATTACTGCAGACAGAGTGAGGGAAAGAATGAGAAGAGGAGAATGAGGGGAGGTAGAGAAGTAAATTTCCTTTACTGGGGTCCCAGTGGTCAAAGGGGAGGGGCATGACTTAATACTGGAAAGGACGGGGACTCAGCCTGATACAAGTCTGCACCTGGCGAAGGCAAGGAGGCTTGAAAAGATTCAAACATGCGGTTTTGTTTTTTTCCAAATGAGCTGAAGGAGAGAGGGCAGCTAGCTACAGGGGTCCTTCCAGAAGTAATTGGCCTATTACATTAAGGCAGGCCTGGTCACTATGTTTGCAAAGGAAGGAACATGGGCCCATCTCGCTAGGCTATGGGAAAGAGGAAGAAAAAAAATATTTTCCACAACATTCTAAAAGAGGAAGAAATCATAAAGCAGCTTTAGTCCCAAGTAAATCAGCAGGAACTAAGAGATGACTAATGTGCCCTCATCTGCACAGCAACCCCCAAGCCTCCACCCCCACCCCTCTTCCCACCTCACCTCCCACCCCCTTCCCATCCCACCAGCTTGAATCAGGCCACCTGTCAGGGTGGCCATTTATGCTGGCCAGGGCTACTAGAGAAGGTTCTTTGCTCCATTATTACAAGTGCCCTGAATATTTCTGACAGGGGTAAGAATTTGGAACTCAATATGATGCTTTATTCCCCCTCCCCTCCGCTCCTTTATTTCCACCGTCCAAATAAGCACACCGTCAGCTCTTAGATCACGTGAATTAATCTAAGTACATGCCTTGTTAACTCATTAGTTCCAGAGTCACTGCTGGGGAGGTCTCCCTTGGCATTTTTCCATCTGCGTCGGCCACAGGGTATCTGTCTCTGCTTCAGGGTTCCTGGGGAAACCACACAACCATTGGCCTTTCGACCCTGCGCTGAGCAGGAACAGTGAAGCTCTATGGACACCTTGAACTCCAGATTTTGCACAGAAGCTCCAAGAAAGGGGTGTGGCTTCTTGCCATGCTTTTTTGAAACCTGACCTCCTCTTTGGAGATTTTATTCCGAGCATATTCAACATTAATGTCACCTTTGAAGTGAATCACTGAAAACGCTTACTCCTGAACTCCTAACGGCTCTCTGGCTCCAAGATCCTTCGCGGCCGATTTCCCGCTACCATCTTCCCCAGCAAGATCTGCAACTAAGGGCTAAAATTACAATCCCCATTTCCAGAAGCTTTTCTCAAGAAACGAAAAGGTCGATTTGGGGGAAAATTGGTCTTTTGTCATTGCTGCAAATACCCTGGCTCCTGCGTGTCCTAGGGTGACCCACCTGAGCTGCCAGTGGTCAGTCAGTGATTCCTTCCGGGTTGTAAATAGCACCTTCGTAGTAATTTACTCAAAGGGGGCTTCATCGGGCTTCTGGAGAATTTCTCGTATTCTGGCATGGTCTCACTTGCCCAACAGATATCCTTTTTGGCTCCCCGAACTACTCCTTCCTAGAATGGTGGTTAGCTCCTCCCCATGCAAGCACCCGTGGGCCACAGGTGGGCTGAGTGCCAGAGCACAGGAGGCACGTGGAGCTCCGCAGCCCAACATCTCCCACCTGCAGCTCCAGCCGCCTTCTCCACACCGATTCAAATGCCAATCCAAATCCTCTCTCGTGGCCCCTACCCCATTCCTGCACTGGCACGAGGCTCTACAGCCCCAGCTGAATGGGAATTTCCCTTCCTACTCCAAAATTCAAATATGTACTGTGGGGCATGTTCTCTGTGGCCTGTGGCAGGTTCTGTACCACAGGGATTAAGACACACACAGAGTCAGGAGGGAGCCATCCAGCCAGTGTTTTTAGCTGTCTGGACCCGCCCCACTTATTTGCCCACATCTCACAATCTGCATCTTGCCAAACCCAATGGTCAGTTCTCAGTCCTCAGCCCCACGGACCTCTCCACAACCTAACAGTTGTCCCCTCCCTCCTCTGAGGCACTGTAGTTTTCCTACAACTGCTGGGGCCATCTTGAAGCATCTTCATTCCCTCTGCTGCCTCCTCTCTAGTTATATAGTCATTTGCCTTGTGTGCCAAGATATGGAAAGATTGGAAAACACTGCCCCGTGTTGTGGTAGAATTTGAGATCAGCCAACTTGGAATGTGCCGTCAGTCCTGACACTAGTATCTAAGTGACAGGTCATTTAATCCCTCTGCAATTCTGTTTCTCTCCCATTAAATGGTAATATAGTCATGATACTTATATCACAGAAGCGACATGACAAATACATGCCATCATCTCCATGAACAGTTTTAAAATGTTTGTCGCTGTCACTGTCTTCTTGAGTGCCAGGGGTCAGGCGCCACCATGTGAGTCACACCCATGCAGAGGCTACACTGGGAGGGCTTCCTCTGACCAGCTTCCTCCAGGAGCTGACAAGCTAGCAGTGTGAACAGGTGGACAGAATCCAGTATAATGAAAATAACTCCCGAGTGAATAAATATCCCGCACTGAATCCATGAATACTTTGGACTAGAGATGGGAGGCCATGAGCACAAGGATGGCAGGGGTGGATAGGTGTCTCCGGATACATCAGTGAGCAAGTGAGGAAAAACTAAGGCCCCTGTCAGCAGAGGAAGCCAAAGGAACAACAGTTGGCCTTTTCTTCCCCCCCAGTGAGGTCAATACATCTTTTTTTAAAAATGTCCCACAATGTAACCAACTCACAATGTAACCAATGGCTTCTTTCTTCAATTCTTTGTTGCTGTCCCACAATACCTATAGGTACACTTTTAAATGGGCTTTTCTGGCTTCTAGTTCCCCAAATCCTCCTACCACTGGTACCAAACAATCCAGACCCCGTATTCTATTTTTTAAAAGTGAGATAAATGAAAAAGCAACACCACAATATTTTGATCAACCACAGAGTAATAACGTGAGCATGATAAATGCAAAGATGCCTGTCAGTGTTTCTATTTATGTGTAACTACTGATGGAGCCCTCCCCTTAATTATGCTCTTCTTCACTCTGCCTAAGAGTCTGTCAGTGTGAGGCCGGGGGTAACTGAGCCCGGGAGCCCCAACCGGCAGAAATACATGCCACACACCCTGTCATTCCATGCAACTTTCCCAAATGAATTATTGGAGAGATTTAAGAATTCTTCAAAAATGTCACAATAATAACTATTTTATCTTTGTTATGCCATAATTATGATTTGGAGCTTTGCTTTTCTTATTTCATCCAGGCACACACCACAACTCATGAATAAAATATGACAAGTTTGATAGCAGCCATTGGAGAGGGTTCATCCGTACCAGCTGACGTGTGTCGAGTACAAAGAGCTTTTGTATTCCGACAGCCTTTGTTTCTGGGACGGGCTTTTATCTCAAAGAAGGACCACATGCGTTTCTCCCACCTCACCAGTCCCCCTCCCATCACCCCACAGTTCCTGCCTTCAGCACAACACCTGAAACCGTGTTTACTTTGTCTTTTAATGAGGACATTTCTAAACAATTAGGCAACAAATCACAAAACCAAAGGGCGCTCTGCTCACCATGAAACTGACTTGAAACAACACATCAAACAATTGACTCCAAGAGACGCAATGGGAATCACAAACCATCGCATCAAGTATGTGACTTTTACATCTTGGAAATCATTCACATCACTGCACCCAATGGCAAGATATTTAAAGCACCCACAAAGTTCTCCTTCAAGAGGTTTCCACTCCCCAGCAGAGGCTGCGGGTCCCTTCAAAGTTCAGGCTCTGGCATGTCTTTCAAAGAAATAAATGTGAAAAGGAAGGGAAAGGAACGGGTGGTTCTGCAAAACCATCAGCATTTATCATATGGCCCAAGGGATGTCAGACTTCAAGTTTCAAGGTTTCATTTTTTAAAACAAATCTCTGAGCATCTTGTTCTATCACACTTATAAAACCAGCCTGCTTCCAAGTTCCCCTCCAAATGCAATTTTTCCCCCAGAGTTTGTTTCAAAATATGTAAGTGCAAAAAGACATTTTAAAGTAGCTGCTTGCCTAGAATTTGAAGGACGAAGATTTAGACCTCCAAGACGGAGCAATGTGCCAATCTCCCAAAGTCGTGGGCTTGTCTGTGGAGCTTGACAAACAAAGCCAAGATTAAGCTGAGGCTGCAAAACATTTCTCACACTCCTCCAGAAAGTCAACCCCGGTACCATCAGGCAAACCAGAATGCAAAGGCTTAAGCATATGTTGTTTTCTTGTGTGTACTGGGCAAAAATGCACAGTGAGAATGAAGTTTGGGAAATGGTGGGTCTACGTTGTTTTTAACTGTACCCAGGTGCTCCCAACACCAGGCAATCCTCACCGGTGCCCCCTTTCACCCCCTTGAACCAGCCAAAGCCTGGGTGAATGGCTACTTGTTTGCAGCAGGGATCTCTGAGGGGGTGAGTTTCGTCACGCTGTCGTGTTGCAATGAACTGTGCCTTGCCACCCGCTGATACTTCATGACATCGGGCAACCCAAAGATGGTGAGGTGCGGGGGAAAACTAAAATTCTTCCTCCACCACCCTCTCCAGGCCCCACACTTCCAAAGTGCATGCCAGACATGCCTGCAGTCTGTACAGCAAGACAAGACTGAATATTTGGCAGCTAAATAAGGCGGCAGCTTGAACACTCGTGAAAAAGAGCTAACTTTTATTTCCACAAGACAACACACAATCTCAGTGTTTGGAGCTCTGAGAGGCTGACCATTCGGAGATGCTGGGCGGAGCCTCCCTTCCTTCAGACCTGATATCTGGAAGAGGCCAAATGAGGCCAGGAATACAGCAGCAGCAGGTAAACCTATAACAGACACTGTCAAATGGGATTAGACCTCAAAAAGCAGGTTTAGTGGGAAAAAAAGGAAGGGAAATAAAAGATTCCCAAGCATATGTCAGTATTAATGACAAATCTTGATTTTTAACTCACAGGACCTCAAAGGGCAAATCTCCAGGTCCTGCTTGAGAGCCAGCAGCTGACTTCTGTCACCATGGGCCCTAGTGGGTCACTCCCTCTCTCCTCCACAGGCCGGGCACTGCCTTCCACACTCCGTTCGCCTTCCTCTCGCACCCAGGACTCCAGGGCAAAGTACAACATACTTCCCATCGACTCTTCCAGATAAAGTCTAGGGACTCATGGTCTGGGACATGAGACGAACCTGCATTTGAGCCAACTCCGATGTGCACCCAAATGTTTCTGGGGCTCTCCAATAACAACTTTAACAGGAGCCAATCAGCAGCCTCCCAGGCACAGCGTGAGCAGCAGAGAACTGGCCACACTCGTCATGTCAACCAAAAGGATGAGTCAAACACCCTTGAGAACATTACAACCACATGCACCCAAGCCTAAAACTTTCACTGGTGGTATAGAAAATGCTGGCATTTCTCAATTCAAGTGTTAAGCCCCATTTTCATACGTGGAAGAGGGCATGGTGGCTGCTGAGTGGAGACCCAGAGGCTACAACTACGAGCAAGCTCTCTCCTCACCCCACACTACCCAGCCACGCTCTGTTCTGAGACTTCTATTTGGCAACCGAGGAAGAAAAAAGAAGAGACTGTTGTTGTTGTTGTCATTGTTATGATGGCAGCCTGAAGGGAGAGAATGAGGACTGCTCCCTCCTCTCCAGGCCTTTGCGCAGGCTTTGAGCTTCTATGTCTAGAGAGCAAAGATCTCATAAGAGGTGGGGTTTTCTTGAGAGATTTTTGTGGATTCTGGGGAAAGCAAGGATACCTGGGGGCCATGAGACAAGTGTAAAGTAACTCAAATAAGAGTCTTTCTTCTACTTTAAGAGAGGAACATTCTGCTCCTCCAAGGGTATAGGTCCCAGGCCAAAGCAGGGAGAAGAGCTCCATCCTCAAGCAGAGCAAAGACCTCCTGGATCCGTGAAGACTGGCATCTCTGGGTCCATCAAGGACAGCATGGACAGAAGTAGTGACTCATAAGGGGTTCTGTCAGGCCTGGCAAAGACAAACCTCCCAGCAGATTCCAGAACTGACCACAGTAGAGACAAAGGAACAACTTGCCCAATGGTGGATGAAGCTATCAGTCTGACTGGTGAGGTGCCATAGAAGGGACCCCAGAAAGACTTGGGGTTCCTGAGATTTTGCACATAAAAGCTAAAGGTTCTTCTTGGGCAGAATGGAACAAGAGCAGGGGCTTCATGGTCATTAGCAATATTGTGGTTACATTCATATTCACACCTCGTGAACCCTCCTAACATCTGAATCTCCCTTAAAACAAGCCATCACTGGAGGGAGGAGTCAAGATGGCGGAGAAGTAGCAGGCTGAGACTACTTCAGGTAGCGGGAGATCAGCTAGATAGCTTATCTAAACATTGCAAACACCTACAAATCCAACGGGAGATCGAAGAGAAGAAGAACAGCAACTCTAGAAACAGAAAATCAACCACTTTCTGAAAGGTAGGACTGGCGGAGAAGTGAATCCAAAGCGACGGGAAGATAGACCGCGGGGGGAGGGGCCGGCTCCCGGCAAGCGGCGGAGCAACGGAGCACAAAATCGGGACTTTTAAAAGTCTGTTCCGCTGAGGGACATCGCTCCAGAGGCTTAACCGGGGTGAAGCCCACGCAGGGTCAGCGTGGCCTCAGGTCCCGCAGGGTCACAGAAGGATCGGGGGTGTCTGAGTGTCGCAGAGCTTACAGGTATTAGAACAGGGAAGCCGGCTACAGAGACAGAGCCGAGGAGTAAGCTCTAAGCTCGGGGTTACCTTGAACCGGTCGCAGGCTCGGTCAGCTCGGAGCGCGGCCGGAGGCAGGGTGACGGGAGTAAATCGGCGCTGTTCTCTGAGGGCGCACTGAGGAGGGGGCCCCGGGCTCTCGGCTCCTCCGGGCCGGAGACCGGGAGGCCGCCATTTTCATTCCCGCCCTCTGGAACTCTACAGAAAGCGCTCAGGGAACAAAAGCTCCCGAAAGCAAACCCGAGCGGATTACTCAGCCCGGCCCCTGGTAAGGGCGGTGCAACTCCGCCTGGGGCAAAGACACTTGAGAATCACTACAACAGGCCCCTCCCCCAGAAGATCAACAAGAAGCCCAGCCAGGACCAGGTTCACCTACCAAGGAGTACAGTTTCAATACCAAGGAGAGCAGCGGAATTCCAAAGGAAGAGAAAGCAAAGCACGGAACTCATGGCTTTCTCCCCATGATTCTTTAGCCTTGCAGTTAATTTAATTTTTTTTCTTTTTCTTTTTTTTTTCAATTTATTTTTCTTCTTCTGCTAAATTTTTTTAACTTTTACCCTTTTCTTTTCTAATGTTTTTTAACTAGTTTATCTAACATATATATATATATTTTTTTTTCCTTTTTATATTTTTTTTCTTTATTGGTTTTCTTTTTTT